>NC_138377.1:121652577-121698848 GCF_054177405.1 Leptonychotes weddellii | reverse complement strand
GATGGACTCTGAAAAACAAACTGAGGGTTCTAGAGGGGAGGGGGGTGGGAGGATGGGTTAGCCTGGTGATGGGTATTGAGGAGGGCACGTCTGCATGGAGCACTGGGTGTTATGCACAAACAATGAATCATGGAACACTACATCTAAAACTAATGATGTAATGTATGGGGATTAACATAACAATAAAAAATTTAAAAAAAAAGGGCTGGGGAAGGGCAGCATGAAAACTTGCAGGATGGGTGTCAGCAGTTCCAGAGGCAGTGGCAGATCTCTCACTTAGTCTCTGGGTTAAGAGATCCTGCGTGGACAACACTCTGGAAGCACAGACAACTCTGAGTTGAAAACGGATTCAGAAGAACCCTCTGCATCAGTCTGTTCTGCAAAGAAGTTTTAGGAATACTTTCCAATTTATTTCACTTCTGTTTTCTTTTTTACCGATGCACAGGGGTGATATGTGATAAAAATGTATGTCTAAATAAGTCCAAAAAGAGCTTTTGCAATAAGTATAAACCGAAATTCTAAATTATAAGAAAGCATCACTCATAACTTAATTGGCAGCTTGTTTTTCTTTCTTGGGAGTACCTAAAATAACAGTGCATCTTACAACCGATGGCATTCATTTCAGTGAATGCAAAATTACAGAAAGAATGAAGAGAGAAAGAAGGAATTAATATCTAGCTTCTGACATTCAGAATAGAATTATGCAGCACGACATTAGCCTTGCAAAACGGGTGTCTGTCTTAAAAGAAGATCTTCTAAATTATTTCCTTTTGATCCTAGGTACCCCCGCAACCCCCCTTTTCTTCAGCATTTCAACAGCCAAGCTCAGAGAACTCAGCCTGTGGGGTCCTCCCTAAGTGGAGGAGATAATCCTTCCAGCTGGGGAAGGCAGGCCAGGAGGCTTGCTACTCTACACGGCAGGGATGGGAGGCAGAGCCCGGCGGAAGCCCGCCTGTGTAAGGCCTGGGGAAAAGCAGGAAGATGAAAGCAATGGAGGAGGGGGCGGAGGGAAGAGAGCACATCAGGCAGAACGGGACGGGAGATAGAGAAGTCGGTAACTCCTGACACCCATGATGGGGGGCTTTGCCTCTCTTCCTGCTTGGAGCCCCTGGAAGCGGTGACCTCCCAGAAAGTCCTGTAACTAGCCCAGGCGCAGTTCCAGGTGGAGGGGCCCTGCATCTGGCTCCCCTAGCCTCTGTACTGCCTCCACATGGAGATCCAGACGTAGCTAAGAGGGAGCTGTCACGTTGCTGGAGAGGACCACTGTGATGTGACATCACCCGGGACTCAGAAGGCACCTGAGGAACCCCACGGCCAAGGAACCTCCAGCTTCCCTTCCAGCCCTGCCCCTGGGATCCCAGAAGCCATACTCCTTCCCCTGTTTCCCAGTCTCCATCTCAGCAATAGTGGAAAACTGGCTATTTTTCTTAGAGAGGCTGAGCCTCACATATAGGGATTATTGACTAGGACTAATATTTGGAAGGTAATTTTTTTTTCCCCCAGACTAGCCAGAGGTAGGATATGGGGGAGACCAGAAAAAATGAAAGAGCTACATTTTTGTCTTCACCTCCCAGAGATAGTTGCATTTCAAGACCTTGCTACATTTATAAAAGTGAAAGCTGGAAACAATTCTGATGGACTGCAATAGGAGGATGGTTTAGCCAGTTATTACGCGTGCATCAAATATAACTTTACACAGTTATCCAAATGATCTTTATGGACTATTTTAATTATACAATAAGTGGGAATCAGGAAGTAAATGTGTATATACTGAAAGACCTCAGATATAAGAAACAGACTGGAGGAAATTCACTAAAATGTTAACAGTGGTTACTCTGAACAGAGAAGTATGGGTAATTTTAATTCCTTATACTTCTCTGTAGTTTCCAAATTTTCTACAATGAGTATGTAGAGCCAAAAAAATAATAAAAACATTTAGAAACAAAATCTCATATAGCAAATGTCACAAATGGGTTTCTGAAACCCCTCACTCTTCTCAAACATAACCCACCTGCAAGGGGATGTGGGCGACTTGGCTGAGGGAGCGATTGTGGGAAATGATCCCTTTTTCCCTGTTCCCTAATACCAGCCCAAGTATGACAGTTTTCGGGGGAAAACTGACAGGATATTTCTGTAACACTAGCCCTCAAAGCAGAAATATAGCAGTGGTTTCTCAAGCTGTCCCTAAACCCTACCACACAACACTACCCATTTCTTTATGAACACGTCAGGGACGAATTTCCCATTCACGCTGGCCTCCATGCTAGCAGCTCTCGGAGGACCCGAGTCCGGCATTCTAATCCCCAGCAATAATTTACTTCTCCATAGGCACCTAAGACAAATAAGGATGTAAATACAAACAAAATGTGGCCAGATGAAGACAGCCTGTCTGTCTGATTGGGCAGAACAGTGTCCAGCGGTCAGAGCAGGGGAGCGTGGCCAGAGGCCCCTGAAGGGACACTCACCCAAATCATCCTGGCCTATCCCACCTCTCTGCTCTGTCAGACAGTTTCCCTTACAGGCAGCATGACAACTTTGAATATGAGGGCATTTATTTTCCAAAACTCAGCGTCTTGCAAATAGCACCAAGGATAAAAACACCTAACACCATGTCGGGAGTCTCCAACACCACAGCTCCCCTGGGCAGACCTGTGCCTGGTGTGAGGGCTTCTAGTCTAGGGAAGAAGTAAATTTAATCCCTTCCTCAAAACAGGCAAGTTTCAGGGGCTCTGGGCAAATCAATCACACCTGGGTGAGCAGCAGTGGACCGTCAATTGGAAGAGGACACTCTTCAGCATTCTGGAATGTGAGTCTGGTAATAAATGGGGATCCCCTTAAGGATACCTTGCTTCAAAGGTTGGGGGACAGCTACCATCACTCAGACTGTGCCTTAGCAATGGAGATTCCTGCTGGGCAGAGAGAGACCTGCCTGGGAGCCCAGCATCACCATGCCCTAAGCTTTGAAGTTCAAGTATCACCCCAGGGTCTCTACTCTGTCTGGAATAGATTGATACACCTAGGAAAATAGGTATAGGAGGAAAATTCAAGGTCAAATAGAGAAGAGTTACAAAGGGGAACTTGCCTTATCAGTTATTGGAATATCTCCTAGAACTACAAAAATTAAAACGGTGTGGTTCTACACAGAGAGTTCAGTGGGTCAGAATAAAAAGCCAAGAAATGTTTGCAAGTAGAGAAAAAAAGAAAAGAAAAAAAAGATAGGACAAAGATGACATTTCAAGTAGGGATGTATTTAGTTCTGAATATAATGACAAATTGGGGGTGAGGGGGATATCAGGAACTGCTACAGATATAAAAATTAGTTCCTATTTAGTAACTATGAATGCCATGGCTCACAGAAGTGCTTTCTAGCACCCTCCTTGCTTTGGTCTTCTATTCTAGTTTCTTTATTTTGGGTCTTGATTTTTACATTTTTACTTCTGTTTGATTTTTTTTTTTTAACATGGGTAAGTGCTTTTCTTTTTTTTTAATCATTTTTATTTTATTTTATTTTTTCATCATGGTAAGTGTACTCTTTAATCCCCAGCCCCTATTTTCCCCCACCCCCCACCCACCTCTCTTCTGGTAACCATCAATTTGTTCGCTAGTTAAGAGTCTGTTTCTCAGTTTGTCTCCATTTCCCCTTGGTTGTTTTGTTTCTTAAATTACACATATGAGTGAAATCATATGGTATTTGTCTTTCTCTGACTGACTTATTTCGCTTAGCATTGTACTCTCTAGCTCCATCCACGTTGTTGCAAATGGCAAGATTTCATTCTTTTCTATGGCTGAGTAATATTCCATTGTGTATATATACCACATCTTCCTTATCCATTCATCAGTCGATGGACACTTGGGCTGCTTCCATAGTTTGACTTGTAGATAATGCTGTAATAAACATAAGCGTGCATGTACCCCTTTGAATTAGTATTTTTGTATGTTTTGGGTAAATACCTAGTAGCGCAATTCCTGGATCATAAGATAGTTCTATTTTAAACTTTTTGAGTACCCTCCATAGTGTTCTCCAGAGTGGCTGCACCAGTTTGCATTCCCACCAACAGTGCACGAGGGTTCCCCTTTCTCCGCATCCTCTCCAACACCTGTTGTTTCTTGTGTTGTTGATTTTAGCCATTCTGACAGGTGTGAGGTGATATCTCCTTGTGGTTTTGATTTGCATTTCCCTGAGGATGAGTGATGTTGAGCATCTTTTCATCTGTCTGTTGACCATCTTGTATGTCTTATTTGGAGAAATATCTATTCATGTCTTTTGCCCACTTTTAAATTAGGTTATTTGTTTTTTGAGTATTGAGGGTTTTTTTTTTTAAGATTTTATTTATTTATTTGATAGAGAGAGAGAGCCCAAGCAGGGTAGAGGAGCAGAGGGAGAGGGAGAAGCAGGCTCCCTGCTGAGCAGGGAGCTCGACATGGGGCTCGATCCCAGGACCCTGGGATCATGACCTGAGCCGAAGGAAGCCGCTTAACCAGCTGAGCCACTCAGGCTCCCCAAGGAGTATTGAGTTTTATAAGTTCTTTATATATTTTGGATACAACCCTTTTTTTTTTTTTTTTTTTAAAGATTTTATTTATTTGACAGAGACACAGCGAGAGAGGGAACACAAGCAGGGGGAGTGGGAGAGGGAGAAGCAGGCTTCCTGCTGAGCAGGGAGCCCGATGTGGGGCTCGAACCCAAGACCCTGGGATCATGACCTGAGCCGAAGGCAGACGCTTAACGACTGAGCCACCCAGGCGCCCCTGGATACAACCTTTTTAATAGGATATGTCATTTGCAAATATTTTCCCCCATTCATTAGGTTGCCTTTTAGTTTTGTTGATTGTTTCCTTCACTGTGCAGAAACATTTTATTTTGCTGAAGTCCCTATAGTTTATTTATTTATTTTTAGGTTTTGTTTTTAAGTAATCTCTACACCCAGTGTGGGGCTTGAATTTACAACCCCGAGATTAAGAGTCTCATCCTCTGCTGACTGAGCCAGCTAAGCATCCCAGTTTGTCTTTGCTTTTGTTTCCTTTGCCTCAGGAGACATATTTAGAAAGAATTTGCTATGGCTGACGTCAAAGAAGCTATTACATGTGCTCTCTTCTAGGATTTTTATGGTTTCAGGTCTCATGTTTAAGTCTTTAATCCATTTTGAGTTTTTGTGTATTGTGAAAGAAAGTGGCCCAGTTTCATTCTTTTGCATGTAGCTGTCCAGTTTTCCCAACACCATTTGTTGAAGAGACTGTCTTTTCCCCATTGCATATTCTTGCTTCCTTTGTCGAAGATTAAATTAACCATGTAATTGTGGGTTTACTTCTGGGTTATGTTCTAGTCCATTGATCTATGTGTCTATTTTTATGCCAGTACCATACAGTTTTGATGACTACAGCTTTGTAATATAACTTGAAGTCTGGAATTGTGATGCCCCCAGCTTTGCTTTGCTTTTTCCAGGTTGCTTTGGCTATTTGGGGTCTTTTGCAGTTCCATACACATTTTAGGATTGTTTGTTCTAGCTCTGTGAAAAATGCTTTTGGTATTTTGATAAGGATTGCTTTAAATGTGTAGATTGCTTTGGGTCATATTGACATTTTAACAATATTTGTTCTTCCAGGGCACCTGGCTGGCTCAGTTGGTAGAGTATGTGACTCTTGATCTTGGGGTTGTGAGTTCAAGCCCCATGTTGGGGCTTTTAAGATGACTTAAAAATAAAATCTTTTAAAAATTTTTTGTTCTTCTAACCCATGAACATGGAATGTCTTTCCATTTCTTTGTGTCATCTTGAATTTCTTTCATCAGTGTTTTATAGTTTTCAGAGTACAGGTCTTTCACATCTTTGGTTAAAATTATTCCTAGCTATTTTATTGTTTTTTGGCGCAATTGTAAATGGGATTTTCTTAGTTTCACTTTCTGCTGTTTCATTATTCATGTATAGGAATAAACAGATTCCTGTTTATTGATTTTATATCTTGCAACTTTACTGAATTCAGTTATTAGTTCTAGTAGTTGTTTGGTGGAGTCTTTAGGGTTTTCTACGTATAATATCATGTCATATGCAAATAGTGACAGTTTTGCTTCTTTCTTACCCATTTGGATGCCTTTTATTTCTTTAAGTTGTCTGATTGTTGTGGCTAAGACTTCCAGTACAATATTGAATAAAAGTGGTGGGAATGGACACCCTTGTCTTATTCCTGACCTTAGGGGAAAAGCTCTCAGTTTTTCATCCATGAGTATTTTGTTGGCTGTGGATTTTTCGTATATGGCCTTTATTATGTTGAGATATATTCTCTCTAGACTTACTTTGCGGAGGGTTTTTATCATGAATGGTTGTTGTACTGTGTCAAGTGCTTTTTCTGTATCTATATAAAATGATCATATGGTTCTTATCCTATCTCTTTTTTTTTTTTTTATACTTCTAACATTTTAATAATTTTTGCTTGTGATGACCTTCTGTGATCTGGAACCTTTGTTTTACATAAAATTGGAGTTCTTACGGTCCTTGTCCTTCTTCAGGTTGCTGTCCGATGCCATGTAGGACTGGTTCTGGTATATCTCTGAGGTAGCTTTCTTTTTTGAGAAAGCAATTATTTCTTCTTCCAAGAGTCTTCTCTTCTCTTCAAGCTTCATTCTCTCTTCTTGGTGAACTCTTTTGAGGTGTTCAAATTTGGCCTGCAGCTCTCTTTCAGCTTCTTTCAATATGGCTTCTTTCTCCTTTACTCGCTGCACAAACATCTGCTTCATTTCTTCTTCCTTCCTCTGACGTTCACCATAAAATTCATGTCTTTTGGCTTCATAGGTTTCTTGAAGACTGAGTGGCTTATTCTCTGGGCTCACATCTGTAAAGCCCATTTCCTCCAGTTTGCAACGCCTGTAAAGTTCATAATGCCTAGTGTGGGTCTGTTCTCGCAGATCTTCCATGTTTGTACAAATGAGCATTTCCCGTCTTATCCTATCTCTTATTGATGTGACACATCACATTGATTGTTTTGCAAATATTAAATCACCTTTGCATCCTGGGAATAAATCCCACTTGATGATGTAGGATGATTTTTTTAATATAATGTTGGATTCAGTTTGCTAATATTTTGTTGAGGATTTCAGCATCATATTCGTGAGAGATACTGGTCTATAGTTCTCTTTTTTTTTCGTAGTGTCTTTGTCTGGTTTTGGTGTCAGGGTAGAGCTGGCCTCATAAAATGAATTCGAAGCTTTCCTTCCTATTGTATTTTTTTTTAATAGTTTGAGAAGAATGGGTATTAACTCTTCTTTAAATGTTTGGTAGGATTGGGGTGCCTGGGTGGCTCAGTTGGTTAAGTGTCTGACTCTTGATTTAGGCTCAGGTCATAATCTCATGGTCCAGCCCCATGGAGGGGCTCCATGCTCAGTGGAGGTCTGCTTGAGGATTCTCTCACTTCCTCTCCCTCTGCCCTTCTCCTTGCTCACGTGGGTGTGTGCACTCTCTCTCTGAAATAAATAAATAAATAGATAAGTAAATTTTATTTATTTCAGGGGGTGTGCAGAGGGAGAGGGAGAGAGTCTTAAACAGACCCCATGCTCAACCTGACAGGGGGCTCAATCCCACAACCCTGAGATCATGACCTGAGCTGAAACCAAGAGTCAGAGGCTCAACTGACTGAGCCACCCAGGCACCCCATAAATAAATAAATCTTTAAAAATAAATAAATGAATGTTCAGTAGAATTTGCCTGTGAAGCTACCTGGTCCTGGGCTTTTGTTGGTTGGGAGTTTTTTGATTACTGATGCAATTTCATTGCTGGTGATTGGTGTGTTCATATCTATTTCTTCCTGCTTTGGTTTTGATAGGTTTTATGTTTCTAAGAATTTATCCATTTCTTCTGAGTTGTCCAATATGTTGGCATATCATTTCATAATATTCTCTTTCAGTTGTTTGTATTTCTGTGATACTGGTTATTTCTCCTCTTTCATTAGTAATTTTATTTGGGTCCTCTCTCTCTGTCTCTTTTAATGTATCTTGCTAGAGATGTCTCAATTTTATTCTTTTTTCCTTTTTTTAATTTAAATTCTAGTTAGTTAATATATAGTGTAATATTAGTTTCAGGAGTAGAATTTTATTAATTTTTTCAAACAACAAGCTTCTGGTTTCATTGATCTGTTCTATTGGTATTTTTTAGTTTCTATATCATTTATTTCTGCTCTAATCTTTATTATTTCCTTCCTTTGCTGGGCTTGGGTTTTTGTTTGTTGTTCTTTTTCTAGCTCCTTTAGGTGTAAGGTTGGCTTGTTTATTTGAGGTTTTTCTTGCTTCTTGAGGTTGACCTGTGTTGCTATAAACTTCCCTCTTAGAACCACTTTTGTTGCATCCCAAAGGTTCTGGAGTATTATGTTTTCATTTTCATTTGTCTTCATGTAATTTTTTATTTCTTCTTTGATTTCTTGGTTGGCCCATTCATTGTTTAGTAGCATGTTATTTAACCTCCATGTGTTTAGGCTCTTTCTAGATTTTTGTGTTCTTGTGGTTGATTTCTAGTTTCATAACATTGTGGTCAGAAAAGATACATGGTATTGTTTCAATTTTTTTGAATTTGTTGAGACTTGTTTTGGTGCCTAATATGTGATCTGTTCTGGAGAATGTTCCATGTGCACTTGAAAAGAATGTATATTCTGCGGTTTTAAGATGGGATTTTCTGAATACATTTGTTAAATCCATCTGTTCCAGTGTGTCATTCAAAGCCATTGTTTTCTTGTTGATTTTCTGTTTGGATGATTTGCTCATGGATGTAAGTGGGGTGGTAAAGTCCCCTACTGTTATTGTATTACTATCGATCAGTTCCTTTATGTTTGTTATTAACTGTTTATGTGTTTGGGTGTTCCCATGTTGGGGTGCACAAATATTTACAATTGTTATATCTTCTTGTTGAATTGTCCCCTTCATTATTATATAGTGTCCTTCCTTGTTCTTGCTACAGTCTTTGTTTTAAAGTCTATTTTGTCCCATATCAGTATTGCTACCCTGGCTTTCTTTTCACATTCATTTGCATGATAAATGGTCTCCGTCCCCTCACTTTCAATCTGCAGGTGTCTTTCAGTCTGAAATGAGTCCCTTGTAGGCAGCATATAGATGGGCCTTGTGTGTGTGTGTGTGTGTTTTATCCATTCTGTCACCCTATGACATTTGATTGGAGCTTTTAGTCCATTTACATTCAAAGTAATTATTGATAGATATGTATTTATTGCCATTTTGTTACTTGTTTTGTGGTTGTTTCTATTGATTTTCTCTGGTCCTTTCTTCTCTTTTTGTCTTTCATTGTTTGTTGGCTTTCTTTAGTGATGTGCTTGGATTCCTTTCTCTTTATTCTTTGCATATCTATACTGGTTTTTGATTTGTGGTTACCATTATGTTTGTATATAAGCTCTTCTGCATGTAGCAGTCTATATTAAGTTGATGGTCTCTTAGTTTAAACCGATTCTTTATTCCTCTTCCTCCCACATTTTAGGTATATGGTGTCATGTTTTACATCCTTATATTTTATGAATCCCTTGAGTGGGTTTTACAGAAATATTTGTTTTTACTGCTTTTGTGATTTTTACTTTTCATACTCTCACTTATGGTCTCCCTTTCCACTCTAAGAGTCCCCTTAATATCTCTTGCAGGGCTAGTTTAGTGGTCATGATCTCCTTTAGTTTTTGTTTGTCTGAGAAACGCCTTATCTCTCCTATTCTGAATGGTAGCCTTGCTGCATAGAGTTTTCTTGGCTGCAGATTTTTCCCTTTCAGCACTGTGAATATATCATGCCACTCCCTTCTGTCCTGTAAAGTTTCTGCTGAAAAATCCACTGATAGCCTTATGGGGTTTCCCTTATTCATAACTTTTCTCTTCCCTTGCTGCTTTCATTTTTATTATTATTTTTTAAAGACTTATTTATTTCAGAGAGAGAGAGAGAAAGCACGAGTGGGGAGAGGGCCAGAGGGAGAGAGAGAGAGAGAGAGAGAGAAGCAGACTCCCACCAAGCTCAGAGCCTGATGTGGAGCTCGATTCCACGACCTTGAGGTCATGACCTGAGCTGAAATCCATAGTGGGATGCTTAACCAACTGAGCCACCCAGGCACCCCTTCTCTTGCTGCTTTTAAATATTTTTCTTTACCGCTACCTTTTGCCATTCTATTTGTTTATTTTTAAGGAAACTCTATGCCCAATGTGGGCTTGAACTCATGACCCCAAGATCAAGAGTCACATGCTCTACCAACTGAGCCAGACAGGCACCCCACTTTTTTACCATTTTAATTACTATGTGTCTTGGTGTGGACCTCCTTTGGCTGAATTTTTGGGGGTGTCTCTGTGCCTCCTGGATCTGGATATCTGTTTCTTTCCCCAGATTAGGGACGTTTTCAGCTATTACTTCTTCAAATGAATTTTTTGCCCCCATCTCTTTGTTTTCTGAGATCCTTATAATGGGGATGTTATTACATTTGATGGAATCACTGAGTTCCCTAAGACTATTCTCAATTTGCATAATTTTATTTCTTCTCCTTTCCTCAGCTTGGTTACTTTCCATTACTCTGTCTTCCAGGTCATTACTCCATTCTGTTTCATCTAGCCTACTATTTATTCCATCAAGTGTATTTTTAATTTCATTTATTCTGTTCTTGATCTCTGATTGTTTCCTTTTTGTCTCTGTGTTACGGGTCTCATTGATGTTCTCCATTCTTTTCTCAAGTCCAGTGAGTATCTTTATGATCATTACTTTATTTTTTAAATTTTTAAAAAAATTATTTATCTTTTTAAGATTTATTTATTTAATTTAGAGAAAGAAGGAGAGAGAGCGCATGTGCGTAAGAGTGAGCAGGGGAGGGGCAAAGGGAGAGGGAGATAGAATCCTCAAGCAGGCTCCCCCACAGAGCACAGAGCTGGATGTGGGGCTCAAGGCCAGGACCCTGAGATCATGACCTGAGTTGAAACCAAGAGCCTGCCGCCTAACTGCCTGAGCCACCCAGGCGCCCCATGATCATTACTTTTAATTCTCTATCAGGCATATTACTTATATCTGTTTTACTTTGGTCTCATGCTGTAATTTGTTCCTGTTCTTTCATTTGGGACATATTCCTCTGTCACCTCAATTTGTCTGATTTTCTGCATCTGTTTCTGTGTGTTAGGAAAGTACTTCTCTTGTTCTTATCAATAATAGCCTTATGACGAAGAGATCCTGTAATGCCCTGCAGGGCAATATCCCTTGTTCCCCAGGGCCTGGTCCTTCAGGGAGTGTCTCCTATGTGCATTGCGTGTGCTCTTCTGTTGAGTCTTGGCCTTTTATTCCTTCAGTCCAGTTGTCTGCAGAGGCTCTATTTGCCTATTTGGATGGCAAGGTGTGCAGTTGTCTGCTTGCAAAGCAAGACCCGCCCCCACCACTGCTGGGACCAAGGTCCTCTGTGTTCCTATAAGCACCTCCAAATCTTTTGTAGAGCGAGACTAGGCACCAATAATTAAAAGTCAAAAGTTTAAGAAGGTAGATATGGAAAGTACAAAGTACTATGAGTATTTGAGGGAGGGAGAAATCACATCTGCTTTTGGAGTTTGGGATAAGCGCCAGGGAAAGGGTGGCATTCTAGATGAGTCTTGGAGGTTGAGTCAAATTTTAGGAGATGGAGATGTTGAAGGAATGGCATTCTCGGTGGAAGGAACAGAAAATATGAAGACAACAGAGGCAGAAAAGAACTAGGTATTGTGAGGCACAGGGAGTGGTCCTGTGTGGAAGATGTATTCATTCATTCACTTATTCTGAAATATTTATTGAGGACTTAATATGTACCAGATGCTTGCTGCTAGAGTTGACTCAGTGGCTCAATTATATGATCAAAGACTTTAGTCCTTTGTAGATTTTTAATTGTCCATATTCTGTGTATCAGCAACATTCCTCTCTGGGGATACAATGGCTGAAACAGTCCCTAACACCAAATCCTCATATGACAACATGCAAGAAAACAGTCTCAGTTAATATTAAGGAGGAAACCTCAGGGGCCACTGCAGACTTCCCTCAGGTCCAAGGCTTTGTTTCCTTGCCCAGCTCCATTTACCGCCTGGTCTGTTCCTCACATTCTACCCTGCTACCTCCAATACTCACCAATAAATGGAGCTGGGCAAATTGATTATCCATATGGCAAAAAAAGGTAATAAACTGCATCTCTTCTTCCTCAGACCAGTATGAAAATTGGTATATGCTAGATCTAAATGCCAGAAGTAAAACTTAAAACCTTTTACAAAGCAATCTAGGAAATACCTGTCTAATTTTAGAGTAGGGAAAGATTCCTTAATCCAGATGCCAAGAAGAGTTGTAACTATAAAAGATAAGATTTATACATTGCATTTATTTTTTTTTAAAGATTTTATTATTTATTTGTCAGAGAGAGAGAGACAGAGAGCACAAGCAGGGGGGAGGGGCAGAGGGAGAAGCAGACTCTCCACTGAGCAGGGAGCCTGGGGCAGGGCCCCATCCCAGGACCCTGGGATCATGACCTGAACCAAAGGCAGCTGCTTAACCGACTGAGCCACTCAGGCGTCCCTGAGAGTCCGTTTTCTCATATTCTCATCAAATATGAGCTTTATGAGTTTTTGAATCCTTTCTAAAAAATCTTATTTCCCTGATGTTTTAATTTGCATTTCTCTGATTACGACTGAGATGGAATATTATGATGTTTCCAGAGTTTAAAAAATTAACTAGTTTTTAATTGAAAAAGTAATTCATGTACATGATATAAATATCAAACAACATGAAAACATACACTATGCAACATAAGTCTCCTTCCTGTCCTGGAGCCCCAGTCCTACCAAGGCAGCCACCACGATCAGTTGCTTGTGTCTCCTTCCAGAAATATGTACATAAACAAGCACACAAGAAAAAAAAATGCATGAATGTACATTTATATCCTTTTTTGTATACAGCGAGAGCATGTTTTTAGAGAGAAATACAGATCCCCAGCTCTGCCTACTGCTCAGACCCCATCTGGGGCGCTCTCCCCACCAGTCACCACACTCTGACGGGACTGGCCATCTTTGTGGCCCTCACTCTGAGCTCTTTCCTGCCTCGGGGTCTTTTTTTCTTGCACCCTGCTGCTTCAACCCCAATGGCACCTCTAGAGAAGTCTCCCTGACCACGTGTTCTAAAGCAGCCCCACTGCCCCGATCTTTCACAGTCACATCTTTGGTGCACAGTTTCCTTTGCAGCATTTACTGCTATCTGAAATGAGCTCATTTCTGGATATCCTATTTGTTCCTTGCGCCTCTCCTCTAGCAGAATGTAAGCTTGGATCTGAGCCATTCCGGGTACCTCCATTTCTCCAGTGCCTAGGACAGGTGTGGCATAAAGCAAGTCCTTGACTAATATTTGTTGAATGTGTGCTTCTTGGGCACACTGTACTGAATTTTGCTGTTTTTATTTCACAGTGAGTGAACTGGTTCGGTATCGCGTGCACACACATACGTATGTTGTGTGTGTGTGTGTATATATGTTCCATTCATTTTACTTCTTCGTAAATAATTCATGATTCATTTAGCCTGTTCCCCATGGATGGACAATTAGATCGTTTGTAGTATTTTGGTATTTCATTTTTTTTTAAGATTTTATTTATTTATTTGACAGAGAGAGACACAGTGAGAGGGGGAACACAAGCAGGGGGAGTGGGAGAGGGAGAAGCAGGCTTCCTGTGGAACAGGGAGCCCGATGCGGGGCTCGATCCCAGGACCCTGGGATCATGACTTGAGCCGAAGGCAGAAGCTTAAAGACTGAGCCACCCAGGCGCCCCTGTAGTATTTTGGTATTTCAAAACAGGCTCACATATATGTTAATCCACACACATAGGAATATATTCCTGGAAATAGAATTGCTGGATAAAGCGGTATGTGTGTTTATAGGTTTTTATATTTTGTTGAGGTATAATTGACACACACCATTATTCTGGTTTCAGGTGTACCGTGTAATGATTCGTGTATATTGGGAAAGGATCACCAAAATAAGTCTAGTTAACATCCTCCACCACCCATAGTTACAAAATTTTCTTTCTCGGGATGAGAACTTTTAAGATCTGTGTTTGTGCTTTTAATAGATCAAGTGCCCTTTGAAAAAAGTCACTTCAACTCCCACATGTATTTCCCCCAGAGATGTCTGTGTCTGTTTATCCATGTTGTAACCAAATTTTATTACCAAATGTTCTGATTTTCCTCAAAATATGGACACAAGCAAAAATCGGCTTTCACAGAAAATATAAATGGCTCATAAAACATGTTAAAAGATGGTCAACCCTACTCAACGGTTTTATCGCATAGCTTTCACGATGAATGAGGAGGAGCACATTTTGCCATGTTTATAAGGCAATTATAAATCTAGAAGCGGGCTCCCCCCACCTTATTTTTATGCCATTGGCACATTGGTGCAGAACTCCTAATTACATGCACTTGCAATCCATGCCCCCCACCTTTTTTTTTTTTTTTTTTTGTGGCCGAGACTTTAGGTTTTGTTTGGAAAAGCCATACCACTCTGAAATTATTAAGCTTTTTTTGCATGTTTTTTTTCTAGTATTTTTACAGTCCTTTAGAATTTTCACCTTTAATCGATTGGGATTCAATGGTCCTGATACCACTTATTGATCTGTCCATCTCTCCCCTGCTGATTGGCAATGGCACTTTTATCATATACTGGTGTTCCATTTGTCTACCACACCCTCGTTATGGGAACGTCAAGTCACATATGAATGTGTGAAGCCGCCTTCCTAGAGATTTTATTTGGGGGAAGCCTAGGAATCTTGAGGCATAATGCAGTGGTGAGGGTAAAGAAGTAAGCACCTTTGAGAGTAGCAAGAAGGAAGATCTTCCAAAACTAGAGCTCTCAGTGTGGGGGCACTCCCCAGCCATCTATCTCAAGGACATGGGACAGGTGGCAGGGCCTGAGGGTGTTAGAGCTTGGGAGGTGGCTCAAGGGGAAATTTACAACCCTATAAACTGAGATTACTAAATGAGGTTGAATGAAAACAAAGGGTTTAGCATTTAATTCAGCACATTTTTAAAGGAACAAAATAAATGTAAGGAAAGCAAAAGGAAGGAAATCATGCAGCTGAGAGAAGAATAAATTCAAAAACAGAAAAACTATCAGCCAGAACTGATAAATAGGACTGGTTTTTGAAGAGAAAAAATTAAAAACTGTAAACAACGAAGAAGAAAACAGGGTAATGCACACTCATGGCAAAATGCTGAACTGAGATGCTAACAAATAATTCGTGTCTATTTTGTCTGTTCTAGGTTGAGAGAAGTAAATTAGTCTCTCATTTCTATTGTATTTTTTTAAGTTTTTATTGAAATTCCAGTTAGTTAACATACAGTGTAATATTAATTTCAGGTGTACAATATAGTGATTCAAAACTTCCATGCAACACCTGGTGCTCATCACAGGTGCACTCCTTAGTCCCCATCACCTGTTTCCTGCATTCCTCCACCCACTTCCCCTCTGGTAACCAGCAGTTTGGTTTTTGTAGTTAAGGGTCTGTTTCTTGGTTTCTCTCTCTCTCTCTCTCTTTTGTTTTTCCTTTGCTCATTTGTTTTGTTTCTTGAATTCCATATATGAGTGAAATCGTATGGTATTTGTCTTTCTCTGGCTGACTTATTTCATTTAGATTATACTCTCTAGCTCCATCCATGTCATTGCAAATGGCAGGATTTCATTCTTTCTTACGGCTGAATAATATTCCATTGTATACTCGGGTGCCTGGGTGGCTCAGTCGTTAAGCGTCTGCCTTCGGCTCAGGTCATGATCCCAGGGTCCTGGGATCGAGCCCCACGTCTGGCTCCCTGCTCTGCGGGAAGCCTGCTTCTCTCTCTCCCACTCCCCCTGCTTGTGTTCCCTCTCTCGCTGTGTCTCTCTGTCAAATAAATAAAATCTTTAAAAAAAAAAATTCCATTGTATATATACACCATCTCTTCTTTATCCATTCATCAGTCGATGGACATTTGGGCTGTTTCCATAATTTGACTATTGTAAATAATGCTGCTATAAACATTGATGTGCATGTATCCCTTTGAATTAGTGTTTTTGTATCCTTTGGGTAAATACCCAGTAGTGTGATTGCTGGATCATAGGGTAGTTCTATTTTTAACTTTTTGAGGAAACTCCATACTGTTTTCCAGAGTGGCTGCACCAGCTTGCATTCCCACCAGCAGTGTAAGAGGGTTCCCCTTTCTCCGTATCCTCGTCAGCACCTGTTATTTCTTGTGTTCTTGAGTTTAGGCATTCTGACAGGTGTTAAGGTGATATTGTGGTTTTGATTTGCATTTCCCTGAGGATGAGTGATGTTGAGCATCTTTTCATGTGTTTGTTGGCCATCTTGTATGTCTTATTTGGAAAAATATCTATTCATATCTTCTGCCCATTTTAATTTTTTTTTTTAAAGATTTTATTTATTTATTTGAGACAGAGAGAATGAGAGAGAATACATGAGAGGGGATAGGGTCAGAGGGCAAAGCAGACTCCCTGCCGAGCAGGGAGCCCGATGCGGGACTCGATCCCGGGACTCCAGGATCATGACCTGAGCCGAAGGCAGTCGCTTAACCAACTGAGCCACCCAGGCGCCCCTTCTGCCCATTTTTAAATTGGAGTATTTGTTTTTTGGATATTGATTTGTATAAATTCTTTATATATTTTGGATACTAACATTGGGTATGTCATTTGCAAATATCTTCTCCCATTCAGTAGGTTGCCTTTTAGTTTTGCTGATTATTTCCTTGCTGTGCAGAAGCTTTTTATTTTGATGTGGTCCCAATAGTTTACTATTTTTTTTTTTAGGTTTTATTTTTAAGTAATCTCTGCACCCAGCGTGGGGCTTGAACTTACAACCCTGAGATTAAGAGTCCCATCCTCTACTGACTGAGCCAGCTAGGCACCCCAGTTTGTCTTTGCTTTTGTTTCCTTTGCCTCAGGAGACATATTTAGAAAGAATTTGCTATGGCTGACGTCAAAGAAGCTATTGCATGTGCTCTCTTCTAGGATTTTTATAGTTTCAGGTCTCACGTTTAGGTCTTTAATCCATTTTGCATTTATTTTTGTGTATAGCATAAGAAAGTGGTCCAGTTTCATTCTTTTGCATGTAGCTATCCAGTTTTCCCAACACCATTTGTTGAAGAGACTTTTTCCCATTGCATATTCTTTCCTGTTTTGTCAAAGATTAATTGACCATATAATTGTGGGTTAATTTCTGGGTTTTCTTTTCTTTTTTTTTTTTTAAAGATTTTATTTATTTATTTGAGAGAGAGAATGAGAGAGAGAGAGCATGAGAGGGGGGAGGGTCAGAGGAAGAAGCAGACTCCCCGCCGAGCAGGGAGCCCGATGCGGGACTCGATCCCGGGACTCCAGGATCATGACCTGAGCCGAAGGCAGTCGTCTAACCAACTGAGCCACCCAGGCGCCCCCATTTCTGGGTTTTCTATTCTGTTCCATTGATCTATGTGTCTGTTTTTGTGTCAGTACCATACTGTTTTGATCACTACAGATTTGTAGTAGTCCAGAATTGTGATGCCTCTAGCTTTGCTTTGCTTTTTCAATGTTGCTTTGGCTATTTGGGTTCTTTTGTGGTTCCAAACACATTTTAGGATCGTTTGTTCTAGCTCTGTGAAAAATGCTGTTCATATTATGATAAGGATTACCTTAAATATGTAGATTGCTTTGGGTAGTATAGACATTTTTTTTTTTCTTTTTAACATTTTAACAATATTTGTTCTTCCAACCCATGAGCATGGACTGTCTTTCTAGTTCTTTGTGTCATTTTCCATTTCTTTCATCAGTGTTTTATAGTTTTCAGAGTACAGGTCTTTTGCCTCTTAGGTTAGGTTTATTCCTAGGTATCTTATTATTTTTGGTGCAGTTGTAAATGGGATTGAGTCCTTAATTTCTGTTCCTGCTCCTTCATTATTGGTGTATAGAAAAGCAGTAGATTTTTGTATGTTGATTTTGGATCCTACAACTTTCCTGAATTCATTGATCAATTCTAGCAGTTTTTTTGGTGGCGTCTTTGGAGTTTTCTATATATAATGTCATGTCATCTGCAAATAGTGACAGTTTGACTTCTTCCTTGCTGATCTGGATGCCTTTTATTTCTTTTTTAAAATTTATTTATTTATTTTTAAAGATTTTACTTATTTATTTGTCAGAGAGAAAAAGAGATCACAAGCAGGAGAAGCAGAAGGGAGAGGGAGAAGCAGGCTCCCCACTGAGCAAGGACCCCCCCCCCCCACCAACACGGGACTCAGTCCCAGGACCCTGGGATCATGACCTGAGCCGAAGGCAGATGCTTGACTGAGCCACCCGGGTGTCCCTGGATGGCTTTTATTTCTTTTTGTTGTCAGCTTGCTGTGGCTATGACTTCCAGTACTAGCTGAATAATAGTGGTGAGAGTGGACATCTCTGTCTTGTTCCTGACCTTAGAGGAAAAGCTCTGTTTTTCCCCATTTAGGATGGTATTAGCTATATTTAATATATGGCCTTTATTATATTGAGGTATGTTTCCTCTAAACCTACTTTGTTGAGGGTTTTTTTAAATCATGAATGGATGTTGTACTTTGTCAAATGTTTTTTCTGAATCTACTGAAATGATCATATGGTTTTTATCCTTTCCCTTGTGGATGTGATGTATCATGTGGATTGATTTGCGAATATTGAACCACCTGGCAACCCAGGAATAAATCCCACTTGATTGTAGTAAATGATTTTTTTTAACATATTGTGGGATTTGGTTTGCCGGATTTTGTTGAAGATTTTTGTACCTATATTTGTGAGAGATATTGGCCCGTAGTTCTCTTTTTTGTGGTGTCTTTATTTGGTTTGTGTATCAGGGTAATGCTGGCCTCATAGAATGAATTTGGAAGTTTTCCTTCCTCTTGTATTTTTTGGACTAGTTTGAGAAGAATAGATATTAACTCTTCTTTAAATGTTTGGTAGAATTCGCCTGTGAGGCCATCTGGTCCTGGATTTCTGTTTGTTGGGAGTTTTTTGATTACTGATTCAATTTCTTTGCTGGTTATCAATCTGTTCAAATTTTCTATTCCTGCTTCATTTTTGGTAATTTATGTGTTTCTAGGAATTTACCCATTTCTTCTAGGTTGTCCAATTTGTTGGCATAGAGATTTCCATAATATTCTCTTATAATGGTTTGTATTTCTGTGGTGTTGATTGCTATTTCTCCTCTCTCCCTTGTGATTATATTTGTTTGGGATCTCTCTTTTTTCTTTTTGATAAGTCTGGCTAGAGGTTTATCAATTTTTTTAAAAGATTTTATTTATTTATTCATGAGAGACAGAGAGAGAGAGGCAGAGGGAGAAGCAGGCTCCCAAGGAGCAGAGAGCCCGATGCGGGACTCGATCCCAGCACCCTGGGATCATGACCTGAGCCGAAGGTAGACGCCCAACCATCTGAGCCACCCAGGCGCCCGAGGTTTATCAATTTTATTAATTATTTCAAAGAATGAGCTCCTGGTTTCATTGTTCTATTTTTTTTTTTTTTTTTAGTCTCTATATGGTTTATTTCTGCTCTCATCTTTATTATCTCCTTCCTTCTGCTGGTTTTAGGTTTTTTTGTTGTTCTTTTTCTAGATCCTTTAGGTGTAAGTTTACATTGTTTATTTGAGAGTTTTCTTGCTTCTTGAGTTTGGCTGTATTGCTATAAACTTCCCTCTTAGAACTACTTTTGCTGCATCCCAAAGGTTTTGGACCATTGTGTTTTCATTTTCGTTTGTTTCTGTGTATTTTTTAATTCCTTCTTTTATTTCCTGATTGACACACTCATTGTTTAGTAGCAGTAATTTTTTTTTTTTTTTAAAGATTTTATTTATTTATTTGACAGAGAGAGAGACACAGCGAGAGAGGGAACACAAGCAGGGGGAGTGGGGAGGGAGAAGCAGGCTCCCCGCCGAGCAGGGAGCCCGATGCGGGGCTCGATCCCAGGACCCCGGGATCATGACCTGAGCCGAAGGCAGTCGCCTAACCAACTGAGCCACCCAGGCGCCCCTAGTAGCAGTAATTTAACCTCCATATATTTGTGGTCTTTCCAGACTTTTTCTTGTGATTGACTTCTAGTTTCATAGTGCTGTGGTAAGAAAGGTGCATGGTATGACTTTGATCTTCTTGAATCTGTTGAGGCCTGTTTTGTGGCCTAATACATGATCTATTCTGAAGAATGGTACGTGTGCACTTGAAAAGAATGTGTATTCTGCTGTTTTAGGATGGAATGTTCTGAATATATCTGTTAAATCCATCTAGTTCACTGTGTCCTTCAAAGCCCCTCTTTCCTTGTTGATTTTCTGTTTAGATAATCTGTCCATTTATGTAAATGGGGTGTTAAAGTCCCCTACTATTATTGTATTATTATCAATTAGTTCCTTTAGGTTTGTTATTAATTGTTTTATGTGTTTGGGTGTTCCCATGTTGGGTGCATAAATATTTACAATTGTTATACCTTCCTGTTGAATTGTCCTCTTTATTATTATTATATAGTGTCCTTCTTTGCCTCTTGTTACAGTCTTTGTTTTAAAGTCTCATTTGTCCCATATCAGTATTGCTACCCTGGCTGTCTTTTCACATCTGCTTGCATGATAAATGTTCTCCATCCCCTCACTTTCAATCTGCAGTTGTCTTTCAGTCTGAAATGAGTCTCTTTTGGCAGCATATAGATGGGTCTTGTTTTTTATCCATTCTCTCACCTTACGTCTTTTGATTGGAGTGTTTAGTCCATTTACATCGAAAGTAATTATTGGTAGATATGTATTTATTGCCATTTTGTTACTTGTTTCATGGTTGTTTCTGGAGATTTTCTCTGATTCTTTTTTGTCTTTCTCTCTTTCATGGTTTGCTGATTTTCTTTAGTGATATATTTGGATTTCTTTGTCTTTATTCTTTGCATGTTTATTAGTGGTTTTACCACTAGGTTTGTATATAACCTCTTCTGCATGTAGCAATCTATATTAAGTTGATGGTTGCTTAAGTTTGAGCCCATTCTTCTCTCCTCCCCACATTTAAGTATATGTGATTATATTTTCTATCCTTTTTTTCCTTGTATGAGTTACTTGAATAATTTTTTACAGAAATATTTATTTTTACTGCTTTTGTGTTTCCTACATTTATACTGTTACTTTTGGTCTTACTTTCCACTCAAAGAGTCCCTTTTACTATTTCTTGCAGGCCTGGTTTTGCGGTCATGAACTCCTTTAGTCCTCTTTAACTCTCCTTCTGTTCTGAATGATAGCCTTGCTGGATTGCGATTCTTGGTTGCAGATTTTTCCCTTTCAGCACTTTGAATATATCATGCCACTCTTTTCCGTCCTGCAAAGTTTCTGTTGAAACTATCTCCAGCTAGCCTTATGGGTTTTCCCTTGTAAGTTAGTGACTTCTTTTGTCTTGCTGCTTTTAGGATTTTTTTTCTTTATTACCATATTTTGCCATTTTATTTACAATATGTCTTGGTGTTGGCCTGCTTTTGTTGATTTTGATGGGAGTTCTCTGTGCCTCCTGGATCTGGATGTCTGTTTCTTTCTCCAGATTAGGGAAGTTTTTGGCTGTTATTTCTTCAAATAAATTTTTTGCCCCCTTTTCTCTTCTATTTCTGGGACTCCTATAACACAAATGTTATTACATTTGATGGAGTCATGGAGTTCCCTAAGTCTATTCTTGTTTTGCATAATTCTCCTTTCTCTTTTTTCAGCTTCATTGCTTTGCATTACTTTGTCTTCTAGGTCATTAATTTGTTTCTCTGCTTCTTCCAGCCTGCTGTTCATTGCATCAAGTATGTTTCTAATCTCGTTTATTGCACACTTCGTCTCTGATTGATTCTTTTTTAACTCTTTTATCTCTGTGGTGAGGGTCTCACTGATGTCTTCCATTCTTCTCAAGTCCAGTGAGCGTCCTTATGATTGTTGCCTTAAATTCTCCATCAGGCATGTTACTTATATGCCTGATGTGAACCTATGTTTCACTTAGATCTCTGGCTCTGGCCTTATCTTGTTCTTTCATTTGGGATTAATTCATCTGTCCTTTCATTCTATTGTATTTCTAATACACATATATACAGACATGTACATTTTTACTTTTTTTAGAGGGGGGAGGGGCAGAGGCAGAAGGAGAGAAAGAATCTTTTTTTTTTTTTAAGATTTTATTTATTTGCGAGAGAGAGAGAATGTGAGACAGAGAGCATGAGAGGGAGGAGGGTCAGAGGGAGAAGCAGACTCCCTGCTGAGCAGGGAGCCCGATGTGGGACTCGATCCCAGGACTCCAGGGTCATGACCTGAGCCGAAGGCAGTCGCTTAACCAACTGAGCCACCCAGGTGCCCGAGAGAAAGAATCTTAAGCAGGCTCCACGCCCAGTGCAGAGCCCAACGTGGGGCTGGATCTCACAACCCTGAGATCATGAACTGAGCCAAAATCAGGAGTTGGATGCTTCACTGACTGAGCCACCCAGGTGCCCTACAGACATGTACATTTTAAAATGGCATTTCTGCACTGAAAATGCCCAAGCCTGTGATATATTTAAACCTAAGGAGGGAATTGCAGAGGACAGAAAATGAAAGGAGATATTTCATAAAAGATACTCTAAAGGATTGGATCAGAAGTAGTTCTGTTTTGGTGTCCAGGCATTATGCTAACATACAAGGGAATGAGAAACATCCTCTCATTTCTGCATGAAGCAAGGTGGGGCTGCAAAGAACACAGGGCTACACCAGCCTCTCAAGAACTGTGCTACCCCACAGAGTACAGAAGGAACATACCTAACTGGAAAATGCAGCAGTGGTTGGTATGTCAGGGGAGGGGGAGGGAAGAAGGGTACCCAATGGTCGCTTGACATCAGAGGCAAAGATAAAGTGCCTTCCAGATTCTTCACACACAGCAGGGGCCTCAACGAGAGACATAGGATCAGGCACACTGATCAGGAAAGGACGAGTGTGATGGATGCTATATGATCTTCTTGGAGGATGGGACTCCTAGAAATAATTAGGAGAATGTCATAGGGACAGTGTGGGACATGAGGGTAGAAATCAATAAAATATGAGTGTGTGATGTTATTATGATCCATTTCAAGCCCCAAACTCATATCCTTAGGAAGTATGGATTACCATAATATTCAGAAAATAAACCCATTTAACTGTAAAAAAAGTAAATAAAATAAAATGGCATTTCCCCTCTATTCACTATTTCCACTCCCATTCCAACTCTGTCCTCCTGCCACCCTCATCCTCTAGCGCCCACTTTTATGCATTTAACTGTGTGTCCTTGGTTGGGAATGTATCACTGAATGACATACAGTGTTGTGGTCTGAATTTTGTCTCCATCTAAGTTCCTATGTAGAAGTTCTAACCCCTAGGACCTCAGAATGAAGTCTTTAACAAGATAATTAAGTTAAAATGAGGTCTTTAGAATTGGCCCTAATCCAACGTGACTGGTATGCTTATAAGAAGAGGAAATGTGGACACAGACATGTACCTGCACAAAGAAAAGACTATGTGAGATTTAGGGAGAAAATGACCATATACAAGCTAAGGAGAGAGGCCTTGGTAGGAGCCTACCCTGCCAGCACCTCGGTCTTGGGACATCTAGCTTCTAGAATTGTGAGGGAATAAATATCCGCTGTCTAAGCTACCAGTGTATTGGACTTCGTTATGGCAGCCTAGTAAACTAAGACATCCAGTGTTGGTGTATGCATGTGTTTGTTTTTTAATTTACATATATCATCTTAGATATAGACTCAGATCTGTTTCTTTTTTTGCCCCTTAGTGCAATTTCTAAAAATGTTTTCTTTTTGCTTATCATATTTTCTACAGTGCATGTGTACATTGATTTTTTTTATTGTGGTAAAATCTATTTAACATAAAATTTCCCATCTTTGCCATTTTTAAATGTACAGTTCTGTGTTGTTAAGTGCAGTCACATTCCTGTGATGTATCCTTCTCCAGAAGGTTTTTGTTTTCCCAAACTGAAGCTCCACACCCATTAAACAACAATTCCCCATTCTTCCCACCCCCAGCCCCTGGCAACCACCATTCTATTTTCCATTTCTGTGACTTGAGTCCTCTAGGTATCTCATATAGGTGGAATCATATAATATTGTCCTTTTGTGTCTGGTTTATTTCACTTAGCATAATGTCTTCAAGGTTCATCCATGTTGTGGTATGTGTCAGCATTTCCTTCCTTTTTTTTTTTAAGAGAGAGGGACAGGATCCCAGAGTTCTGGGATCGAGCCCCGCATCGGGCTCCCTGCTCATTGGGAAGCCTGCTTCTCCCTCCCACACTCCACCTGCTTGTGTTCCCTCTCTCGCTGTCTCTCTCTCTGTCAAATAAATAAATAAAATCTTAAAAAAAAGAGAGAGAGGGACAGGAAGAGAGCAGAGGGAGAGAGAGAATCTCAAGGAGGCTCCAAGCCCAGTGCATAGCCTGACGTGGGGCTCAATCTCACAACCCTGAGATCACGGCCTGAGCTGAAATCAAGAGTTGGACGCTTAACCAACTGAGACACCCAGGTGTCTCTTCCTTTATTAAGGCTGAATAATATTCTATTGTATGTATATGCCACATTTTTTTTTTTTTAATCCATTCATCCACTGATGGACATTTGGATTGTTTCCACCTTTTGGCTGTTGTGAATAATGCTGCTGTGAACATGGGTAGGTAAGTAAATGTTTGAGTCCCTGCTTTCAGTTCTTTTGGGTGTATACCCAGAGGTAGAATTGCTGGATCATATGGCAATTCTATGTGTAATTTTTGGAGGAGCCTCCATACTGCTTTCCACAGCGGCTGCACCATTTTACATTCCCACCAACAGTGCACAAAGGTTCCAATTTCTCTGCATTCTCGCCAACATTTGTTATTTCTGTTTTTGTTTTTATATAATAGTAATTTTAATGGGTATGAATGTGGATCTCATTGTGATCCCCTTTGATTCCTATTCATCCTATAATGTTTTATTTTTGAATTCCAATCCTACTTTATTCGACGTGTCAATATTAACTTCATTCCGTTTCCTTGTGGACTGTAATTTTTAGCACTATAAAATCCCATTTTATTATTATTTTTTTTTTAGTCTTTTTTTTTTAAGATTTTATTTATTTATTTGACAGGGAGAGACACAGCGAGAGAGGGAGCACAAGCAGGGGGAGCAGGAGAGGGAGAAGCAGGCTTCCCGCCGAGCTTGGAGCCCCATGCGGGGCTTGATCCCAGGACCCTGGGATCATGACCTGAGCCGAAGGCAGATGCTTAACGACTGAGACACCCAGGCGCCCCAAAATCCCATTTTAAAAAACTGAGTTTATGCATTTTGTGTTAAGTTCAGCCTTGTCTGTTACTACAAGTGTGACTCTGCCATTTTGGTTTGCATCTTTCTCCTCTTTGCCAAGTCCTTTTTTTTTTTTTTTAAAGATTTTATTTATTTGACAGAGAGAAACCCAGCGAGAGAAGGAACACAAGCAGCGGGAGTGAGAGAGGGAGAGGCAGGCTTCCCACAGAGCAAGGAGCCCGATGTAGGGCTCCATCCCAGGACCCTGAGATCATGACCCTAGCCGAAGGCAGACACCTAACAACTGAGCCACCCAGGCGCCCTTTGCCAAGTCCTTTTACATACATCTTTCTGGGTCACTTTGTTTTAGAAAATTCTTGTATATGATTGTATTAGATTGGGTTCTTCAAAAAGCAGAGCCTGAGACCAAATCTCCCTTGCCACTGCTTTATTAGGGAATGCAATCCCAGGAAAGCCAGAGGAAGGGAACATCGCTGAGGGGCAGGGAAGCAGGAAGGGCAAGTCTAAGGGTGCCCTATGCAGTGGGTCACCACTTGGAAATAAGAGGGAGCGAGTGTCTGATCTCATGGGACCATCTTCTAAGAGGCCATCTGCCTTTTCAGCTATTTTTCATCACAGTCTGTACAGGGAGAGAAAGGAGAAAGAATTTACTTGGCAGCTTCCATCCCCCCTATTCTCAAATGTTCTCTCCAAGGTGTTAACTCCCCTGCATATGGGGTTGTGCAAGGTTGGTACCCAGAGGGCCCAGGTGTCTCGTGCTTCAGTATCAACGTGGATGCCTCAGGGCAAGAGCAGGAGACACGCACTGGGGAGGACTCAAGGCACCGCTGGGTTGTACCCGCACGAAGTGAGCTGAAGCACGGAAGTTCTGTCATCCCAGCAACAGCTGGAACAGAACACGCAGCTCTGTCATCCTTACAATCAGCTGCAGAGCCTGACTGCAGAGCAGTTTGCCCTGGAGCCACAGGAGATGAGTCTCCTTAAAAACTGCCATACAGCTCCCCATGGCGTATCCTGAGGTTGGCCGTGGGCTACCCTGAGCCTATCACCTTCTTTCCATCAGGGTTTCCATTGCCGTTCATAAAAAGCTGGCCTGTTCCACATGTCTCATAATTATCATTGCCCCCAAGACCCATCACAGGCTACAGACATTCCATCTCCCAGCAGAATGTCACCTCCCACCTGCACCTCACCCCATTTAACCACAGATGAAAACCTCAGGAATTTCGATGCCTCTCTGTGCCGAGGGTGACCACCACCCACTTTCCATAGCAAGTGTCCTTATTGCCATCAGACCAATAGATAATTCAATTTCACAATCCTACGCTGAGAGTCTTCTTTTAAGGGCCACCCTTGGGACCAATTGTCTTCGGGGGCAAGTGTTGAGGTGTGGCCGCGAGGTGAGGCGTGGAGGATTGTTTCTGTGTGAAGTCAGCAGGGTTGGTCATCACCGAGGGGCTAGGACAGGACGGGTCAAAGGCCCCAGAGGCATGTGAGGACCAGAGGTTCTGATGTGGCCTGAAGAGATGTCTGCTACAAAGGCGTATCATAGATTTTCTTTCCCAGCAAGGCTTGTCCTATTTGCATTTATTGATGTAATGTGATGGATAGCTTTAGCTCTCCTTCTGGCATCTGATTTTATATTATGCTTGCTCTCTTCACTGCGTCCTTTGTTTTGCATCTTTTGCTCTGCGGTGTGTCTGTGTGTTTTCTTCAGGTGATTTCACTGCATTTGTGGCAATTTGGCCCTCTCTTTCTTCCGGAACCAGCAGACTTTGTCAAGACAAGATGTGTCAGATATGCTAAGATGTGTTGTGAGGCATAAAATCTAAGACTAGACACACAGGCACTTCTTGTTGGTTTTACTGTTGTCTGTTTCTGCTCTACAGAAATCCTGGTAAATTCAGTTTTGTCCCATGCACACCAAAAGAGGAAAAAAAAGGTTGGTGGGTTTACAATGACATGTGCGGCTTTAGTGAGAACATTCCTGAGTAAACGTCCATTTTGACTAAGGTTAATAAGAACCAATCCTCTGCTTACGGTTTTACCTGTCTGGTGAGTAGGAGAATTTTCTACACACTAGCTTCCGGTTCCTTATGTTCCACAGTTTGGTCCTTGTCCTCTCCCCACACGGTCTCAGTGCCAGGCGCTGCAGCACACATTTCTACTGTGATGGGACCCCTTGTCCTGCACCTTTGAGCCCTCCTCTAGGTGAGTTGGCACAGAGGCTGGTAGGGCCCTCCTATACCAGGACAGCTTGCAAAAACTGAATGATAGTGGGAAAGACTACAGACCCCATAAATCTATCCCACAAAGCCCAAACTAAATGTATCTCATGTCAACTGTTCTCTCATTCAGGTCCATTGCAATATCATCTGATGTGAGGCAAAGGAAAATTCAGGCAAAAAAAAAAAGATATTGGTCTGAACTGACTATACCAAAAACGGTCCTACCTGTGAAAATTTTGTAAAAGCATATGCCCATATAAACATAATGTTTGGGGCCCTCAACCCTGTCCTCAAAAGGGGCCGTTGAACTGAGGGGCCCAAAGCTTAAGCTGTCTCCATGTTGTACCTCATGGTTTATAATTTAATATAGAAACATTAGTAACCTACAAATAGGTATAAGGAAGTCCAACAAAGTTCTGGTCTTTTCCCCATGATGATTGGTGCTCTTTAGGAGATAAATATGTTTAAAAAATGTTTTCTTGTTCTTTTAGCTTCCTGTCTTGCTGGTGCCTGGTCTACCAGTTGTACTGATGGGGTGAAGTCATAGAGCCCAGTAAGCAAGGGATTACTCTTCTCAGAAAAGAATTTACAGCCGTGCTGTCCCATAGAACTTTCTGCAATGATGGAAGTGTCCTGTGTCTGTGCTGTCCAAAATGGCAGCCACTAGCCACATGTTGCTAGCTAGGAAGCCCTTGAAATGTGGCTGGTGAGACGGAATAATTGAAGTTTACTTAGGTTTAATTAATTAAAACTAAAATTAAAATAGCCATATGTAGGGTGCCTGGGTGGCTCAGTTGGTTAAGCGACTGCCTTCGGCTCAGGTCATGATCCTGGAGTCCCGGGATCGAGTCCCGCATCGGACTCCCTGCTCAGCAGGGAGTCTGCTTCTCCCTCTGACCCTCCTCCCTCTCATGATCTCTGTCTCTCATTCTCTCTCTCTCAAATAAATAAATAAAAAATCTTTAAAAAAAAAAAATAGCCATATGTAGCTAGTAGCTGCCACATAAGGCAATGGAGATTTGAAGCCATTGGAGCGGGAAGTTGACAGATAGGGGGGCACACCAGCCATGTGGTTGCAACCAGCCTGGGGTTTTTTGTTTGTTTTTCAAACCATTTTATTGAGGCATAATTGACATACAAATCGCTGTACATATTTAATGTATACAACTTGATGAGATTGGAGATAAGTACACACCCAAAAAACCATCACCAAAATCTATGCCATAAACATACCCATTGCCTCCAAAAGTTTATTTATTACTATTATTATTTTATGCGTGTGATAAGAACACTTAACATGAGATTTACCCTCTTAAGGGTGCTTAGGTGGCTCAGTTGATTAATCGTCTGCCTTCGGCTCAGGTCATGATCCCAGGGTCCTGAGATCGCATCTTGCATTGGGCTCCATGCTCAGCGAGGAATCTGCTTCTCCCTCTCCCTCTGCCCCCCTCCTTGCTTATGAGCTGTCTCTCTCTCAAATAAATAAATAAAATCTTAAAAAAAAATTTAAAAAAAGATTTACCCTCTTAGTAAATTTTTAAGTACATAAATCAATATTAACTATAGGCACTATACTGTACAGTAGATCTCTAGGTCTTTATTCATCTTGTATACCTGAAACTTTGTACCCCTTTGACTTCTACCTCCCCATTTCCCCCTCCCCCCAGCCCCTGACAACCACCGTTCTATTCTCTGCTTCTGTGAGTTTGACTATTTTAGATTCCCCATGTAAATGAGATCATGCAGTATTTGTCTTCCCGTGTCTGGTTTCTTTCACTTTCAGGTTCATCCTTGTTGTTACAAATGGCAGGACTTCCTTCCTTTTTTTTTAAAGGCTGAATAATATTCCATTGTATGTATATACCACATTTCCTCCCCCATCTATCCATTGATGAACATTTAAATTGCTTCCATGTCTTGGCTATTGTGAACAACGCTGCAAGGAACATAGGAGGGCAGGCATCCTTTTGAGATCCTGGTTTCAGTTCCTTTGGATGTACACCCAGAAGTGTGATTGCTGGATAATATGGTGGTTCTATTTTTAATTTCTTGAGAAAGTTCCATATCGTTTTCCACAGTGGCTGCACCAGTTTACATTCCTACCAACAGTGTATCAATGTTCCCTTTTCTCTACATCCTAATACTTATCTTTTGTCTTTTTGATACTAGCCATCCTAACAGGTGTGAGATGAGATCTCATTGTGGTTTTGGTTTGCATTTCCCTGATGATTAGTGATGCTGAGCAGCTTTTCACGGAGCTGTTGGCCATGTGTATGTCTTCTTTGGAGAAATATCTATATAGTTCCTTTGTCCATTTTTAAATCAGATTATTTGGTTTTTTGCTATTACGTTGTAGGAGTTCCTTAAATCAACTAGGGAGTTTTGAAGAGAGAAAGCCCAAAGATAGTTCTGCTCAGAGCCCACTAGGGCTCTTGTCCTTCTCTCTCAGACTTTCTGGAACAGCCAGGTAGGCCAGACTGAGGAGGGAGGAGGGGAGGTAACTAAGCCATTTGACACAATGCCTAGGACCCATGAAAATGTTTTAATTTCTTTAAAAAATTAGAAGAAGAAAAGAATTTTTAGGCTGAAGAAAATGTTTTAATATATAATATTAATGTATTCATCTTTATGTCAACCCACCCATAAAATATAATTTAAAAAAAATTTTTTTTAATCAAGGAAGGAACCCTTGAAAACAAGTGTGTAGGACCCACCAAAGTCTTAATGTGTGTGTGGGGAGAGGGTGTTTCTTCTACCACTGACAGCTCATCTTGGACTCCCAGGTATCTAACTGGCCACCTCCCCTTTGAATGCTCCCCCAGAGGCCACAGATGGGTCTAAGAGAACCAAGGTTCTCCAACAATCCCAGGGTCAGAACAGACTCCTGCACCCAGGCTTAGAAAATGCCCCTCTACACTGTTACATACTTGGGCAAAGGGCAGTAGGGAGCTGGGGAGGGGTTCAAGAACTGTGTGGGAAGGCAGAGAGGGGAAATACTATGTTCTAGAGTGAGTTTATGAATCGTTACCACCCCTCTGATGCTGACCCCATAGAGGAGGAAGCATGGGTTCAGAGAGGTTGAGACACTTGCTCATACTCACACAGCTGGGATTTAAACCTTAATAAGTCCTTGATCTGACACCCAAGCCTAGGCACAGATCCCTGGAACCCCTTCCTCAGCCACTGGGGGACCTTGGGCAAAGCATAAAGAGCAGCTTCTGTGCGGACCACCCCGCCATCCCTGAAGACTGTTCCCTTTTCTCCATTCCTGCTCCTTCCAGAGCTGATCCTGTAGGATCTCTGGGCCTCAATTTCCCCTTTGTGCGTGTGTTGGGGCGGGGGTCTCCCTCTAGTAACCAGAAAGGGAGGGAAAGGGGAGGACCTGGCTCCCCCCACGCCCACAACGAGGCCCCAACTGCGGCGGGTCTTCCCGGAAGCCCACCTCCCGCGCGCGCCGTCCCGCGGCAGGAATGGGGCTCGGCCCCTTTAAATCCCGCCCTGGCAGGCCGGGCCCGGACCGCGCCCTTCCCGGATCCGCGCCTGGGAATCGCTGCCCGGCGCGCGCCCCCCGCGCTCCCCCGCGCCCAGCCCGAGACCCCGCGCGCCGCCGACCAGCGCCAGGCCCGCGGGCACAGCGGCGGTGCGCATCATGAGCCGCATCTACCACGACTGCGCCCTCCGGAACAAGGCGGTGCGGAGCGCGCGGCTGCCGGGGGCCTGGGACCCCGCCATCCACCAGGGGTAGGCCCGCCGCGCTCTGCCCCCGCCTCTCCGACCCCCTGGGCCGGCCCTCCGGCCCCGGCTTGGAACCCGGGCTCCGGGACTGGGGAGGGGACCGCGGTCCGGGTGCGGGTGGGAGGGAAGGACCTGGCCACAGCTACCCCCCCCCCCAACGCTCCCCTGCGCCCTGCAGCCGGAGCGCACCCCCTAAAACACAGATAGGCTTAAATCTCCCCACTGCACCCCTCCTCCCCGTACCCTTCCCGACGCCTACACGGAGCTCAAAAGCACCGACCTTTGTCTCAACCCCTCCCCAGCCGTGACTATGAACTCCAGCCACTTGCCTCGGCGCCCTGCCCGCAGGCCTTGGCACAGGCCGCCCCGCTTCCCGCCCCGGAAGGGAGGACGTCGTGCAGTGACCACAAGAGCGTGGGGCAGTTGGCTTGGCGTGGCCGTGGGAGGGCAGTGCCTGCTTGGAGGCGCGTGTGGGCTCGGGATGGGGGGGGTGGCTGTCGCAGGGAGGTTATGAGAACAAATGGACCATTCCATTTGCAGTTAGAAACGCAAGAATTTGGAGGTGAGGCGGTGGGTAGGGTAAGTAAAGTAGAGCGAGTTTGCATTTTCATGCCCATCCTTTCATGTCCCCACCCCTCTCTCATTTCTGTGGCTCTGAAAAGGGAAGCCTCTGGTTCTGCTTTTTATGAGAACTAGGAGCGGGAAGCGGGGATCTAGTTCCTCTCGGCGAGGGACCCGGCGATCTTGGACTAGTCATAAAACTTCTAAGTTTGGGTTTTCCCGCCATTAAGTGGGTATGAATGAGGAGAAGAATGGAAAGTGTTTTAAAACAGGTGGGAAAAAAAAACAGGTGAAAAAGGAAGATACTTTATAGCACCTTAGACCCCTCCCTCAAATTTGGCTAAATAAAAAAGTAAAATTTCTATTTAGTAAGCACTTAATAGTTTACAAACACCTTCACTTACACGATTTATGCTGTCATCATCACAGAAGCAGTGAGGTGGCTGTTACTCTACCATTTTGTAGATAAGAAGACTGAGGCTCTGCTTATAGTAAGCCCTTGTGGGAGGGGCCACAGCTTGGTCCTGCAGCCTGAGGCGTCCCCCCTACCCTCTGTGCAGAGCCCCAGCCTTTGGGACCCTCGGAGAAATGGAGGAATGGAGGCCCCATGTGGGAAGCACAAAGAAAATCGTGCAGTACCAGGCCTGCTGGGGTGGGGGTGGGGGGCGGCCAGGTGACTAGCAGATGCTTGTGGGCCCTGCTTTTGTCCCAGCGCAGACTCTGGCCTGGGCCGTTGAACTTGTGGTTCTTCCCTGAGGACTGACAGAAGCAGCGGATCCTTTCTTTCTCTCACATCCCCAGGGGAAACGGCGTCCTGCTGGAGGGAGAACTGGTAGATGTGTCTCGCCACCGCATCTTGGATGCCCGTGACAGGAAGGTGAGGATGCCTCCCCGGGGACACCCGCAGGGCACTGGCTTCCCGGTCCTCAGCCACCAAGCCATCTCCCTGTGCTTGGCTCTGCCAGTGCCCAGACTTGGGGTGCAGCTCATTCCTGGGGGGGCTTGTAGGGCAGGTGGGGGGTGGGTGGGGAGATAGCAGCCCAAAGGGGCCACTGGGTGGGAAGGGGTCAACTGGGACTGTGCTGGGCGGAGGACAAGAGGGCAGGACCTGGCTTCTTGCTGACAAGACAGACCAGCCCTAACCCCAGTGGCGTGCTTGGGGCTGGGATTGGGAGGGTGAGAGCAGAAGGGGTGAGGTGACTGGTTCGGGGCTGAAGCTGTGTGTGAGCTGGAAGGCACTGTGAAGAGGTCCTGTTGCCTTCTGTTTAGAGTGCTGGGAGCCTTGCTGGGTGGGCAGGAAGAATGGCTCTTTATTCTGGGAGGGCCGAGGGCCCAGATTCCTGGCTTCTGGTCTGGTGGTTCCTGCTGCCCGAGGGCCTGATGGACAAGGTCAGAGAGGGTTAGCAGCCTGTGCGGGTATGACGGGGTCAGCAGTGACCTTCCCCTTCCTAAGTACCAGGTCTGTTCCTGGGAGGTCTCATGTCCTTGGAATTTTTTGGAATTGCATTATTTTAAATGTACTGGTGGAACTTGCTTTTAGAAGGAGCCTTGAGGTTCTCCCTTTGCAAAGTGGTGAATCTCTTGGCATGGGCTCGCTTGTCTTTGAATACCACCGTGTGTGGCTGGGCACTTTGGGTTTCTGGGACCTACTCGTGCATTACAGGTGGGGACCTTGGGGTGGGAGGTGGGTTGCTGTGTGCAGGGCCTTTGTCCAGCCTACAGTCTGTGTTGTTGACCCTGCCGGGGGCTGCATCTCCCGTGTCTGCACGCCTTCTTCCCTTGTGCTCTCACGCCCCTGGGGTCATGCCGTCTGTCACCCCGCCATCTCAGGTGTGCACAGACACACCTCTGCTTGCCCGTGTCGCTTTCCCGAGCACTAGTTCTGAATTTCCATCCTCTTCCATACAGCCCCACTCTGGTGTGCTGACCACCTTAGCTCCTTGGTCTCTAAGGCCGAGCTCATCTCCTTGCCACTGAGGCAGGCCAGAGGCCTGGTGCTACTCAGAGCCTGTTGCTGTTCTGCGGCCCAGGGGAGAGCCTCTGCTCGCCCACCCCCTCCTTAGTGTGCAAGTCAGCAGCGTAGACAACCAATCCAGAGCCCCCAGCCAGCCTGCCCAGCAGAGCCAACACTAGTAACTCCAGCCTGATGTGGGGCTCTCTTAGCCCGGCCCGAACTTGCCTCCTCTGAGTTCCTCCTTCCTCGTGATAAGGCAATAGACCTCCCAGCCGCTGGTCACAGGCCTGCAAGCCCCCACTGTCTCTTCCTCCCCTCTCCCCGAGGCCAGCCGTGCCTGGTCCTGTTGGCCTGCTCCCTTGACCATCCCTTCCCTGGCTCTTCCCTTCCTCTTTCCACTGGCCTCACGTGGGCCTCAGGAACTTCGCCTGTCCTCATCAAACTTGCACCTGCCCCTCCTTCCTTCTGGCTGCCCCCAGCGCTCGTCCTTGCCCTGCAGCCAGCTTGTTTTCCGAAAGGCATCTCTGAGGATCTCGCTGCTGCTGAGAAACCTTTGGGGATTCCTTCTTGTCTACCAGATCAAGTCCAAACTCCAAGTACCAGCTCAAGGCCCATCTCAAACTGATCCTACTTGCATTCTCAGCCTGGGTGCCCATGAGGCCTCTGCATGCCCTGCGTTGCTCAGACACGCACATGGGACCTTGACTTTGATTTCGTACCTGTCCCAGGCTTTGAATAGTCTCCCTACACCCTTTCCCCCCCGCAGTCGTAGGTCTCTCCAGCCTTGGAGACCTTGCCTTTTCTGTTTGTCCTAGGAGGTGGATTCCTCTTCTTCAGTCTGTGGGAGCGTGTCGTCCACCTGCTTGCATTAGAGTAGCTGGCAAACAGCGTGGCCAGCTCGCTCCGTGTCTCCCACTGTGCTTGCTCCTCTATCCTCTCATTGAACCTTTACAGCACTCCTGAAAGTAGACAGCACGTTGTCCCCCTGCCCCAGTGGAAACTGAGGCTAGGAGGGATTTGCTTCAGGTCCCACATGTGTTGGAAGAGGCACAATGGCCGCCCTCACTCAGAACCCTTACACAGCCCTTTCCATGACACTTTGGCTTCTTTCACTCCTGCTTCACAGTATTTGGGGTCCTTGGTGCTTGGGTTATGGTTTTGTGTCTGTGTTTTCTGTCTCTGGCTGGGTGGAGACCGTGGGGTCAGGCCCGGGGCCTGCCGTCTCATGGCTGTCTACGTGGTTCATTTTGTGTGGCAGGTGCTGTACTAAGCACACGATTGGATGAATGAATGAATATTGGGCCGGGGGGCGGGTGCATCTGCCCGGCTTGAATATCTTTTGGCGCTGAGGTGGGATTCAGGGTGGAGGGAGAGGTTGGGGGGGCGGTTTGCAGTGGAGCCCTGTGGGAGTGTGTGTGTTGGAGGATGGGGGGAGCGAAGCACCCCCCTCACTCTCTCTCCGGCCCCAGGAGCACTACTATGTGCTGTACATCAGGCCCAGTCGCATCCATCGCCGGAAGTTCGACCCCAAGGGAAATGAAATCGAGCCCAACTTCAGCGCCACCAGGAAGGTGAACACGGGCTTCCTCATGTCATCCTACAGTAGGTATCCTCCATCCTTCCTCCCTCAGGGCCTCCTGACCCTGTGGCCTTTCTGTGTCTCTAGGGGTCTCGTGGCCCCTAGTGAGTGTCTTAGTTGTGGTTGGCCTTGAAGCCCATGTCTGGCCTGAGGGACCCTGACTGGACTCCTTCCTGCCCCCCCATTCACTCAGAGGATCCCCAGTGCCCCACCTCAATCCCCAGGGCCTGGCTGGCCTTCCACCTCCTGCCGACTGCTGCAGTCAGGCAGAGTCGTCCATGTACCCGGCTCTGGGCTCTCACTGCCCTTGTGCAGAGCCTCCTTTTTCCCTCCCAAATTCCCATGTGATTCTTAGGCCCTTGGTGACTTCATTCCTCTTTCCACCAGGAAAGAGGGGGGACCAGCAGGCCTGTTAGGAGGCTGTGATGGCCGGATTAAGGGCCTGTCGGTGAGGATGGAGAGACTGGACAGATTGGAGACAGAGGAGGGACAGTGGCCTCAGTGTTTGGAGACGGGGAGAGTGAGGGAGGAGTCAGGGACGACCCTGGGGTTTGGGCTTGGCTGCAGGTGTGGGGAGAAGAGTTCTGTCTGGGACGTGTGGTCGCACTTCCGGGGAGAGGTCAATGTCCACTGGGGCCTTGGGGACACAGTTCTAGAACCCAGGAAGTGGGCTGGGCTGGAGGCACATGTTTAGGAGTCATGACACACTGCTGGTACTGAAGCTATAAAAGAGGATGGAGTCGCCCAGGAGGCCATCTTGGGGAAGAGCAACCACAGGAGAACAGGGAAGGAGCCTGTAAGGGGCAGGAGAAGGGACCCCTGCAGAGGGCTGAGGGAGAGGGGGAGCCTGTGTGTCTCCGAGGCTCAGTGAAGGTGGGGGGTGGAATATGAGGGAGAGGTAGCAATGGGGTCAGGTGCTATCTCGGGCCCTGTAAAGTGGGGACTGTGGAGCCTCCGGCAGGCTCACAATGAAGAGCCTCCCAGTGACCCCGGTCAGGGTGGGAGTGGGGGTGGGGGGCGTCTGAAGTAGTGGGTGTCAAAGCCAGAATTCAGGAGGGCATTAAGGAAAGATCCAGTATGGAGAAGGAGAGCCAGGTCCCCGAGGAGGGGGAGGGGGTGGGATCTGGAGCCCAGATGGAGGAACTGGCTTGAGGCGGGAGGGGGACCCGTGGTCCTTTGAGACAGAAACAGAAGAGAAGGAGGAGAGGTTTCATGTGCTTATCGGTAAATTGACAGGTGGCGGCAGGGGGTGAGTAGCCCCACTTCTGGCTTCTGCTATCTTGGGAAGTGGAGGTGAGGAGGTTTGTCTGAGGGACGTTAAGCAGGGCAAGGGCTGAGCAGAAGGGATCAGTTCAAAAGCCCTTGGTGGGAGTGAGGCATCTGGGGAACCCCAGAAAGCATCCCTGACAGAGCTTGGAGGTTTTACACCCTGATGGAAGGGGGTGTGGGCTCCCTGGGCTGGCTGGCTGCTCTCCAGCAGAGCCCTGCCCCCGGCTGCTGGTGTGGAGAGGACCACCTGCAGGACCGTTTGGGGTTGCTGAGCTGGGGGGTCTCTTTGCACACGTTCATGAGGTCTCGGGGCCTTGTGAGTCCTCCTGGCCCTGCAAGTCCTCACTGCTCAGTCTGGGACACCGCTGCCCACCCCCTGGTCCCCAACCCGGGATCTGCAGATTTGGGACATTTGGGGCAGGCAGGTGAGGCTATTGGAATCCTCCCTGAGCCCCGAGCTTTGCCAGGATGGGGATGAGCAGGCCGAGGAAGAGTATGGGGATCACCACCATTTGCTGCTCATTCCAGCAGACCCCAGCCCAGCCCGGAGACCCTGAGAGCCTGGAGAGAACCCTGGCTCGTCACTGGGGACTCCGTGGGAAGGCAGAATTCTGTGGGGGGTTGGGATCCTGCCTCCCCCACTGACTAGCTGTGTGACCTTGGGCAACTCACCTGACCTCTCTAAGCCTTCGTTTTCTCCTGTGTCAAAAAGGACTAATTAAGACATTTACATGCATTGAGGGTCTCCCACGCGCCAGACACTGTGCTGAGTGCTTTACATGTGTTACTTCACTTACACCTCACATCAGCCCTATCAGGTAGGTACTGTTTTTATCCCCATCTGTCAGGCCCAGAGAGGTTAAGTCACTTGCCCGAGCTCACGTGGCTTGTAAACAGATCGGCACCCGGCAGCCTGGCTCCAGAGCCCACACCCGTAACTCCTCTGCCAGGAGTCCCCCGGTGAGTCCCGGCACCGTGGGGTCGCAGAGCTCTACCTTCAGGTGCTTATGAGTATGTAGAACACTCAGGCCTCCCCTGGCTCCTGAAAGACCCCCTGCGTGCTTGCTTTTCCAGCAGTAACGACCTTCTTGTGCTGTGTGCCTACAGAGGTGGAAGCAACGGGGGACACGGACAGACTCACGCCCGAGGCGCTGAAAGCACTGATACAAAAGTCAGAGCTGCTTGCGCTGACGGAGAGCCTTACCCCCGACCAGACAGTGGCGTTCTGGATGTCCGAGTCAGAGATGGAGGCGTTGGAGCTGGAGCCGGGGGTCGGGGTACGGCTGAAAACTCGAGGCGATGGCCCCTTCCTGGGTGAGCATGTCCCCGTGGCCTGAAGAGGCTCCTGGCCTCCTGTCTGAGGCTCCTCTACCCCTCCTGCTTAGAACGCATGGGAGCAGGCCAGGTCTGCTTAGTCCTGAGATTTAGTCCTAAGTCTCTGGACAAGTGCCCTGGGGCCAACAGCCTAGACACTCTGGATCCTGGGGTGCCGCCCAGTCCCGTGGTTCCTGTGGGTGATGTCTCCTATCTAGTGCCTCGGGGATCACACTCAGGGCCTCCCCGAGGGCACCCAGGTCTGAGAGAACAGTGGTTTAACCCAGGCCTCGGAGACCCCAGCAGAACAGGCCAGCCCCCCCAGAATAGGGAGATGGGCCATTCAACTTCTTCCCTCCTTTCAGAGTCATTAGCCAAACTTGAGGCTGGAACAGTGACCAAGTGTAATTTTGCTGGTGATGGAAAGACAGGGGCATCCTGGACAGACAACATCATGGCCCAGAAGTCTTCGGAGGGAGCCACAGCGGAGACCCGAGAGCAGGGGGACGGGGCGGAGGACGAGGAGTGGGTAGGTCAAGAGAGATGACTGTGGGCCCGGCATTGGTACAGTTTACCTCTCGGCAGGAGTTTTGTCTGCACGGACTGAGGTTGGGTGTAGGACAAGAACGCAGCAGCACACATTTCACACCCCCATTTCACACCCCCAGCTGTGGTGGAATTCCACGGGATTCCTGAGTGTGTGTTAGCCTCAGGAAAGTTCTTTTCAAGGAATGAACGGTGACCACTTGAGACCTTTCTTTTTGGTGGGTCTGAGCTGTGCCAATCTACAAGAAAGTCCCAAAGATTGATAAAAGCAAGGGATGGAAAGAATGGACTATGGAGGGGAACCTGTGAAACCTGATGCCGTTAAATCTCCAAACATTTTCACTTCCAGTGAATACATTAGCCGTGTTGTGGCAGCTGAGCTGAATGAGCATTTCTTTTCCTCCTCCTTCGTTCTGGGCTCCCTGCCCAAAGTGGCTGGAAAATGGCTGGCTTGGTCCTCACTAGGTTGGGTATTTTTTTTTTTTTTTTTTTTTTGCCAAGGATCAGCCCCCTAGTTGATCTTTAGTCTATCCACGGTCGATGTGTTTTTCTGAAGCGTATTTCACCCGAAGATTTGAATTGATGTCAAAAGGCCCCAAACTGAACATTTAAAACAAAGTCACAGAAGAATGGGCTATTTACCTGGGTGATACGGATAATGATACTTGCCAGAGAAAGCAGGGCAGAAAGAGTGGAGGGTCTGGAGTCCCCTCAGAATGAAAAACAATTAGAGCCACCAGACCCGATCCCTGGGCCCGCTCAAATGAGGTGAAGCCAAGAAAGGTGGCTGAGGGTTCCACTGGTACCCCTCAAGGGAACCCTTGTTTGTCTGATGACTTGTAGGAGACTTTTATGAAATGCGCTCTGTTCATACCTCTTTACTTAACCCCGAGGACGACTGAGGCGAGTGGGAGTGAAGCGCCTCCCGGGCCTACCAGCACTGCTGAGAATCTCTTCCATCAACATCGACTCTGGAGGTCGAGGGAGCGGTCCGCCAAGCCTTCCCTGGTTCTTCCTACAGCTGCCATGGAATGCTCTTGGAATAAGCAGTGCTAAAATCAAATCCAAGACGGTGACATGAACAGTGGCGCCCCATGCTGTGGCTCATGGAGGGGCCCTCCCTCGATGTGCGTCTAGATCTTCTAGATGTTTCCATGGTGGCCCTTGCCCTTAAATGGCAGCCTTGTTTCTGGAAGCAGTCAGTGGAACCAAACTTGGTCTTTGTGTAGACTTGGGGAATGTCCCTCATCTGCATGCAGAGTGGCTCAGGGGTCCCTTCCTCTGCCCTTGTATTTTCTCCTATACCTTCCACGCCTGCTCCCCCGCCCTCCCCACCCCCCCCCCCCGGCCCAGTGCTCTGAGTTATAGTCTTTGCTCTCCTGTTCAAACCTCCTTGTCCCCTCTGTGCCCTTTTCCTCCCCTAGAGCTGCCAATTCTTTATTCCTCCTCTGGTTCTCTGCCACACTGGGGGGTTGCTGTCTCCTGACCTCCCTGACTGCTTTGCTGGGTATGCTGTTCTCAGGGAGGCCTAGAGTCTTCACAGGTGTGGCTGGCTGGTCCCCACCTTTCAGGCTCACCCTGCCAGGCCACATTTTGATAACACCTTTTCCGCTATCGTTCTGTACTTTGAGAACTTTTTATGAGTGAGTAAATCTTCAGAAAAGGATTCCTCTGCATTGACCGGGTTATGTCAGGTATTAACGGTCTTCCAGCTGAGCAGTGATCCTGTAAGAAGGAAGCCATGTCTTTTTGATCATGAACATCGCCTTGCTGGATAGCACGCCCGCACTCAGATCCAGGACGGCTTGTGGAGTTGAAATCCACGTGTCCTAAGAATGGGGCAGAGACTTGGTGGCATTTGGATCCTGCTGGCCTCAGGGACAAGAGAGGGTGGTGGTGAACTAACAGGTGTTGAGCCCCCTAATGTATCGAACACGGCACTAGATGCTTTCCATGATGATAATCATAGCCCCTGACTGTCGAGTGCTTCCTGGTGCTAGCGTACATATCCCCTGCTTTTCAAAAGTTATATTAGGACACCTGACGTTCATGAAAGACCTACCTCAGTACCTGTTTTTTCTAACCAAAAGAAATTTGCGTTTTTATGAAAATAAGGCAAAAAAAAAAAAAATGAAAATAGCGTTCAGCATTTGTTTCGCAGGGAGCCATTATAGAGGCCGCGCACCCCAAGTAGTGAGAGCGACCCCACCAGTCTCCTCTCCTGGGAACATCTATGCTTTACTTCAGTTGATTTCGTGTGTGTGTCAGCAAGATGTGCCCAGAAAAGCCTAAGAAAACGCTAAAAAATTTTTCCATATAAATGAATGGTGATTGCTTCCTCGCTGTCTCTCATTTCAGTTTACAAAAGGTTTCGTAGGAATGCTGTACTTTTTGGATAGTAGGGGAAACTTGTACTTGCTAAGCACTTGCACTATCTTACTTCACTGTCACAGCAATCCCGTGAGGTATGTGTGATTATTATTCCCAATTTTTTCCATATGATTCCGAAGCTTAGAGGCTCCATCTATAGTATATAGAGGAAAGAGGAATTTCAGCCCAGGCAGTCAGATTTCAAACTCTGTATTCTTTACTGGGTTATTCTGCTTCCACATGTACACTACAGGGAAGAAAAGGGGCTTCAGAAAGTTTAAGGCTACTTGCCCAGATTCACAGCTGCTAAGTGGAACAGCCAGGATTTAAATCCAGGGCTGTCGAAAGCAAAGCTTATGTTCTTCCCCCGTCCTTTGCCTCCTTGGCCTACAGAAGGACCTTGGACATGGGGGCCAGAGGAGTCCTGGCTCTGTGAAATATGGTTCTATTCTTAGACTTTAGGGAACTTGCCTAAACCCTTGACTGCTGGTCTGCCCAGGCTGAAATCAGTTCTATTGGTATTAGCAGTTGAGCAGGTAATATTACGCTTCCAGAATTTATTACTATGGTTCCAATTTTCATTTACCTTCTTGCATATTTGAGCCTGGGCTTGACAATATGGCTGTGAGGCTTGGGATTCACACTTCAGTGAGGCCACCTGAAGTCACAGGTCACTGGTCTGCTCACGATCTCTTCTGTTCTTGTTGCCCTTTTCTTAGTTCAGACCCTTGTGACCTCTCACCTTGACTGTTATAATAGCTGCCTCCCTGGTGTCCTGTGTCTGAATGGGGCTGGCTGGGTGTTGAGCGTGCTGGGGCCTCAACCATGGGGGTGGCCAGGGAAGTGGTTAAGCAGCAGGAGGATGGGGGATATTGACTAGAATAGAGACACCTGGTGAGGGCGTCCTGCTGCCCATAGCACTGTGGCCAAAGGGTATGGCAAGGTCATATAGGCAGGCCACCATTCCAAAAAAGGAGGTCCGGTGTGTCAGTGGGGGAAACCCTGGGCAACAAATGGGCTTAGTGTCTTGGGTGGGCGGGGAAGAGATGAAGGAAGGGAGGGAGGGAGAGAGAGAGGAAAGAAGGATGGAAGGGAGGGAGGGAGAGATGGAGGGAGAAAGAAAGGAAGGAAAAGGCCTTTGTGGCTGGAGCTCAGAGAATGGGTGGAGGTAGAGGTTGTTTGAGATGATGCAGGAAATCAGGCATGACATTTTTAGCATGTTAAGTATTTTAGGACTTTATCCTTAACTTCCTGGAAGCCAGTGATTCTGGGGAGAGTGATACGATTTGATTTGTTTCTATCAAAGATCACTTGACTGCAGAGAAACTGAAGGCAACGAGCCCAACTGGAAGACTGCTTTAATTGTCACAGTGAGAGGCTAGAGTAGTTTGGTGTATAGCGACGGGAGTGGAGATGGAAAGAAATCCAGGTAGATGGAGGAGGAAAGGGACTCCCCAGCAAGACAAGAGCACCTGAAAAGCCATGGAGGTGGGGGAGGGGCCCGCTCCTGGAATATACAAATTGTGTACATGATTGTTATTATACCATACCTACACATAAAATTTGATAATCCTTTTTCAATTAATGTTATATAATCACTTTCCATATTGCTACACAGTCTTCATAACCATTGTTTAAGATTGACTACCATTTAATAGCTCTATCATTGTCCAATTTTTGGATAATTAATTGATTCCTACTTAGAGCTAATTTAATTAACATGTCAGTAAGTGTTTTAGATTATATAGTTCCCTAAATCTCACCCATACAGCCTCCCTGCCCTGCCCCCCCCCGCACCCCCCCCCCCACCGTAATTTTGTATTTTGAGGTTATTTCTTTAGGGACAGATTCCCAGGAGTCAGATTACTGGGAATCTAAGAGTTTTTTGTAAAAGTTTTTTTAGATTGTCAAATTGCTTCCCAAAAGTGTTGTTCTAAATTATAATTTTACCAGCACTGTAGGAGAGGACCATTTTCATGCTACCCTTGCCAGAATTGGGTGTAATAACATTTAAAAAATGATATTTGAGGGGCGCCTGGGTGGCTCAGTCGTTAAGCGTCTGCCTGCGGCTCAGGTCATGATCCCAGGGTCCTGGGATCGAGCTCCACATCGGGCTCCCTGCTCCGCAGGAAGCCTGCTTCTCCCTCTCCCACTTCCCCTGCTTGTGTTCCCTCTCTTGCTGTGTCTCTCTCTGTCAGATAAATAAATAAAATCTTTAAAATAAAATAAAATATGATATTTGATAAGGTAAAAACAATACTTTAAAGTTAATACTTTGTGATTAGCCTTTCCCCTCGATTAATAGTGAGCTTAAACATTTTTCCATGTTCATTACCTAGATATATTTCCTCTTTGCTTACTCAGTTTCTTTGCCTATTTATATACTGAAGGTGGAGGTCTTTTCGGCTATTTAAATTTTAAACATAACCATTTACCATATTTTAACAACTTTTCTGTTTTTAAAAAATTGATTTTCTTACAAACATAAAATCTTTATATAGATATATCTGTTGACTTTTTGTGATTTTTATTGCTTCTAAGCTTATATTCTCCTTTCAGATGTTACTCAGTTTCAATTCTTCCATTTTGGTTATTACCTGGTTTTACATTTAAGTCCTTAATCCACTCCGCCTTTAATTTGTGAAAGGGTAGGAAGTGAGATAACTGAATAGCTTATTTTCAAATTGCTAACCAGTTATCCCAACATATTTATTGGATTCTTTCCCACTCTCAAGTTATGATGGCTCCTACATCACATACTAAAGTTATTTTATACTTAAATTATTATTCTATTTCAATAAGTCTCCCTATAGTAACAATTTGAACTATCATAGTAGGTTTTAATAGTTGGTAGAGCTAAGTCCCCCTCATTATTCTTCTGTTTTAGAATTTTCTTTGCTATTTCTCCTCAACATTTGAAACATTTTGTCAAGTTTCAGTGCATATTTATTGACTTTGGTTTTTTTTTTTTAAGTATGCTCCACACCCAGGGTGGAGCCCAACGCAGGGCTTGAACTCACGACCCTGAGATCAAGACCTGAGCTGAGATCAAGAGTCCAATGCTTAACCCTTTAACCCTTCGTTTTTTTTTAAGTTAAAAAAAATCTGGCACCAAGAGTAATACATATTTATTTTAGAAAATTCAAAAAATGAAAAACACCTAATTTCACTGCTGTTAGTTAAATCGCTTATGTACTAAATTATATGCCATGCGTTGTGCCAAGTGCTTACAAACAGGAACTAATTTTGTGTTTAACCATCTAAGTGGAATAATTTTTTTCAAGTAGAAAAAAACCTAGTTTTATAGTAAAGGAAACATACCATGCCTGTTTTACAGATGAAGGCATTTGCCCAAAATACCCAGGTGGTCAACAGAGCCAGGGTTTTAACCAGGCAGTGTTGTTACAAGAGCCTGTGCTGAACACTTTGTGATGCTGTCATTCCATCAGACATGATGATTATTCATATTTTGTTGTATCTACTTACAGTCTTTTACCAAGTGGGACATCCATGTACATACCTTGTGTGATCTTTTCACTTACAGATATGCCATGAACACTTACCTGTACCATATACCTTTCACAGTATTATTTTTCATGACCATTTAATATTCCTCATGTGCCTGCGGAACAAGGCATTTAATAAATAACTCGTTTCAGAATAATTTGTTTCCCATTTTTCCCTGAAGTTAACACTGCTGAGACGTACATTCTTTTTTTTTTTTTTTAGATTTTATTTATTTGTCAGAGAGAGAGGGTACAAGCAGGGAGAGGAGCAGACAGGGAGAGAGGGAGAAGCAGTCTCCCCGCTGAGCAAGGAGACCGAGATGGGACTCGATCCCAGGACCCTGGGATCATGACCTGAACCGAAGGTACAGGCTTAACCGACTGAGCCAGCCATGTTCCCTGAGATGTACATTCTTGAGGTTTTTCACACGTCCACAATTTTTTTATTATAAATTCTACAACTGGAAATGCTGGGCCGAATGTTCTCTATATTTTAAAGGCTTTTGATGTCCACGGTCAGTCCTCTGGACAGGTGATTCCAACGCGTGGCTCTAGCTGCAATAAGGGACGTGGCTCCCCCTCACCCCCACTAAGTCATTAGGAGAAACAAAACCTACCAATTTGGGATCGCCACGTGGATATGCATGGAAGAGTCCCTGATTCCACCTTCACTACCGACCACGGAGAAACGGCCCTTTTGCACGAGCACGCATTTGTGTAATTCACTGCAGCATTGTATGTAACACGGAAAGACGAAAATGAACCAAACGTCCCCTAAGCGGCCAGTGGCTAAATTAGCGGGCACCTCCACAATGCGGACCGTCCTGCAAGTGTGACGGGGAAGGCAGGACTGTACGCTCTCGCGCGGACGGCGGGACAGAGAGGTCCCCGCCGCCCGGTCGCCTGGGAGCGGGGCTGCTTTCGGGAGCTTCGGCTTCGGGATCGGCTTTTCCGATGTGCTCCGCCCTGGATTCTGCGGCAAGCGTTCCGTCTGGGCGAGCGGCGGAGGTCCGGGTTCGCGCCCTGGCCAGGCCCTGACTGGCAAGCCGATGCTGGCCGAGGTGACGCCCCGGCCCGGCCCCGCGGTCATAACCGGCCCGACCCCCGCGAGCCCGCCGCCCACCCCGGAGCTTTCTCCTAGGGGTGCAGGGAAGCCGGACTCTTCGCGGCCGGGCCCTTGGGCGCGGGGGCACGTTTCCGCCGGCCTCGCTCCGCAGCGCACCCAGCGGAAGTGGCCGTGTTGTGACGGAAGGAAATGCTTTGTGGGAGCTGCCGGCGGTGGGAGAAACGTGGCCGGCAAAGATGATTCAAGCGATTCTGGTTTTCAACAACCACGGGAAGCCGCGGCTGGTCCGCTTCTACCAGCGTTTCGTGAGTGCGGCCCAGCTTCGTCGCGTCCCTTCGGAGCGCCCGCGCTCCCCCTTCCTTCCCTTCGGCCGCTCCGGCCGGCTGACCACCTCGGGCACCTTGCACCGGGCGTGACCCTCCCACTCTTCACCCTCCTTGCGGGACCCGGGCGGCTGTCGGGCCGTCTGTCCCACCCCCGCGCTCCCTCACCCCTTCCTGGACCCCTGCATCTCTCTGCCATTTGGTGACACTTCCCCTTGGGTCTCAGGGCTCGCTAAAGGACGGTGGGGTGTGCCCCATTGAACACGCGACTGCTTGAAGTCCCTTTAATCTTGTCGGTCCTTAAGCGCGGTTGTAAGAGTAGGAAGACACATGCCTGCTTATGAAAGTTTTTGCTTTGGCTAGAAGATCTGGAGAAGTGCTTTCTTGGGCTTATTTTGCTTCATTGCTGGCCGGGACTGCCCAGGCACTGGATACCCTTCCTCCTGTAGAGTTGAAGAAAGTCAGTTTAAAAGCGGGAAGCGATGAGAAATTATAAATGCTACCGCGTGAGGGCTCAATAAATGATAATATAAATTTGAGTTTCCCCAG
>NC_138377.1:121609115-121652077 GCF_054177405.1 Leptonychotes weddellii | reverse complement strand
TTGCTTTGGCTAGAAGATCTGGAGAAGTGCTTTCTTGGGCTTATTTTGCTTCATTGCTGGCCGGGACTGCCCAGGCACTGGATACCCTTCCTCCTGTAGAGTTGAAGAAAGTCAGTTTAAAAGCGGGAAGCGATGAGAAATTATAAATGCTACCGCGTGAGGGCTCAATAAATGATAATATAAATTTGAGTTTCCCCAGAAACTCCTCTGGGAGAACACAAACATCATTATTTGTCTCTTGCCCTCCAGCGTTGTATTTCTTCGTGGCAAGGTTTCAAAATGTTACAGACATAGCTGGTGAAACGAAGAGGGTAAAGAGAAAACTCCTGTTCAGGCCTCAGCTCACCTTTTTTACCCTGTGTCTATTGACCTTGTGTTTTTCCTCTTTTTTTTTTTTTTGGTCAAATAGATACGAACAAAATAATTTTACCTTTTTCGTGGAATTTTTTAAGCTAGATTACATTTTATTAAATATTTTGAGATAAAACTTAACATTCAATAGAACCACTCAGTTTGTATTTGCATTTGTGTGTGTGAATTTTTTTTTTTTAGGTGTTATTGAGAAATAAATCACATACATATAGTTCACCTATTTAAAGTATACAGTTCAGTGGATTTTAGTACATTCACAAAGTTGTGGAACCATACCCATGGTCGATTTTAGGACATTTCCATTTCCCCAAAAAGAAGCCCCTATCCATTAGGAATCATTCCCTATTTCCTCCTAACTCCCTCAGCCCTAGGCAACCACTAGTCTACTTTCTGTCTCCCTCAATTTTGCCTATTCTGGACATTTCATATAAATGGTATACAGTATGTGGTCTTTTATGACTGGCTTTTTCCACTTAATATGTTTTTAAGGTTAATCCAGCTTGTAGCATGTGTTAATTCTTCATTCCTCTTTATTGCCGAGTTATATTCCGTTGTGTGGATATACCGTATTTTGATTGTCCATCAGTTGATGTTTCTACCTATGGCTCTTGTGGATAATGCTGCTGTGAACATTCATGTACAAGTTTTTATGTACACATATGTTTTCATTTCTCTAGGTTATAAACCTAGGAGTAGAATTGCTGGGTCATATGGTAACTTTATGGTGACCATTTTGAGGAATTGCCCAACTGTTTTCCAAAGTGGCTGCACTGTTTTACATTCCCATCAGTAATGATAGGAGTTTCAATTTTTCCACCTCCCTATCAAAATTTGTTACTATCTTTTTGACTAGAAACACTTTAGTGGGTATAAAGTGGATTCTCATTATGGTTTTAATTTCCGTTCCCTAATGACTAATGATGTTGAACATCTTTGCATGTCCTTATTGGCCATTTGTAAACCTTCTTTGGAGGATGTAGAATTTTTATAAGAACCATATTAGCTTGTGAGAGAAAGTTACTTTGAAAACCGCAGAGAACCAAAAACTATTGAGGGATTGTTAAAGTCATTGAGGCATGTAAGCAAGTGGTAGTTCACCTTTCTGTTGAAATTAGAAATAAGGGGCGCCTGGGTGGCTCAGATCATGATCCCAGAGTCCCGGGATGGAGCCTTGCCTATGGCTGGCTCACTGCTCCGCGGGGAATCTGCTTCTCCCTCCACCCCTCGTCCTGCTAGTGCGCTCTTTCTCAAATAAATAAATAAAATCTTTCAAAAAGAGAGAAATTAGCTTCACTGTTTCATTACCACTTCCCCTATGACTGCTGCCGCCTCCCCCTAGGGTCAGATAAAAGGCTTTAGTTTGAAAGATGTTTTTATCAGGTTAAAAAGTGCTGATACTTAGCATGTTTTATATTTCCAAGTACACAGAGTTAATCCTTTACACATCCTGGCATCAGTGAGCTTTGTGTCTTTAAATGGAAACCAGGAAAAGAGTAACTGATTGACTCAAACTTACAGTGACTAGTGATTAGCAGGTTTTCTTTTTTCTTTTTTTTATTAAGTTGGTTTATTTTTTTTTAAGGATTTATTTGTTTATTTGACAGAGCGCGCACGGGACAGCACAAGCAGTGGGAGCGGCAGGCAGAGAGAGAAGCAGGCTACCCAAGGAGTAGGGAGCCAGCCAGAGGCAGGGCTCCATCCCTGGATTCTGGGATCACGACCTGAGCTGAAGGCAGATGCTTAACCAACCGAGCCACCCAGGCATCCCATTAGCTGGTTTTCATTGATTGAGTAAATACTGAGAGCCACTGTTTATCCACGTTGAGTCAAAGTTATGAAAAATAATTTCTCCACAGTTACATTTTCCCTGTTTTTTTTGGTCTTTATTTTTACTTTTCTGTTTTTAAGATTTTATTTATTTATTTGACAGAGACACAGCGAGAGAGGGAACACAAGCAGGGGGAGTGGGAGAGGGAGAAGCAGGCTCCCCGCTGAGCAGGGAGCCCGATGCGGGGTCCCAGGACCCTGGGATCACAACCCGAGCCGAAGGCAGACACTTAACGACCGAGCTACCTAGGCGCCCCGTCTTTCTTTTAAATAACTATTTCAAACTAAAATTCAATGCTTTATTATTTTTTTAAAGATTTTATTTATTTATCAGAGAGAGAGTGTGCACAATCAAGGGGAGCGGTAGGCAGAGGGAGAAGCAGGCTCCCCGCTGAGTAAGGAGCCTGATGTAAGACTCCATCCCAGGACCCTGGGATCATGACCTGAGCTGAAGGCAGATGCTTAACCAACTGAGCCACCCAGGTGTCCCAAATTCAGTGCTTTAGAAAGAAGGGATTAACATTACTTGAATCTATTTTCTGACTTTAGGGCAAGTCCAATCTGAATGTTTTCTTTCTTTTTTTTTTAAAGATTTTATTTATTTATTTGAGAGAGAGAGAATGAGAGAGAGCGAGTACATGAGAGGGGGGAGGGTCAGAGGGAGAAGCAGACCCCCTGCCGAGCAAGGAGCCCGATGTGGGACTCGATCCCGGGACTCCAGGATCATGACCTGAACCGAAGGCAGTCGCTTAACCAACTGAGCCACCCAGGCGCCCGAATCTGAATGTTTTCTTAAGCTTTGCTACTCAAAGTATGATCCCCAGGCCAGCAGCATTGGTATCACCTGGAAGCTTTTTAGAAATGCAGTCTCAGGATGTACCCCAAACCTACTAAATCAGAACCTGTATTTTAATAACATTCCCAGGTGATTCATTGCACACTGAGATGTGAGAGCTTTTAATTACTTTTGTCTTAATGATCAGTTTCTTCCTTCCATCATCCTTTTTTTTTTTTTAAGATTTATTTATTTATTTGAGAGAGAGCAGGGGGAGGGGTAGAGAGAGACCATCTCAAGCGGACTCCCGGCTGAGCGCACAGCCCATGGCAGGGCTCAATCCCGCAGCCCCGAGATCATAACCTGAGCTGAAAGCAAGAGTCGGAGGCTTAACTGACTGAGCCACCCAGGTGCCCTCCATCATCCTTTTATTTTTTTTAACCATACTTATGAACCTCCTCTGTATAAACAGTGTGAATTTATAACTCACAGTGTGAGTTATCAAGAGGTATCATTACAGTCGAGCTTTCTTGTGTATGGTAGTGAAAAAAAAGTATAACCGTTGAAAATTCTAATCTGTAAATAGAACTTTTTCTGTCAGTAATACTTTGCTGGTGAGTAACACCCCATCTAATATGTAATGCCATATTACCAGTACAGAAGATGGAAAATTTAGTTTTTAAAAACATGATTACACAATTAAATCTTGACCTCCTTGAAGGGTTAGACCTATTGACATTTGTTATTTACCTTGGCATAGATATTTTCTAGGTGAAGGCAAAATATTCCAGGACTGGCCTTCTAGTTATCTTTGACCTTTTATGAGAGTTTATCAGTTCTCCTTTCCTTGTTTTTTGTTTTTTGGGTTTTTTTTTAAGATTTTATTGATTCAGAGGTGCCTGGGTGGCTCAGTTGGTTAAGCGTCTGCCTTTGGCTCCGGTCATGATCCCTGGATCCTGGGATCAAGTCCCACATCAGGCTTCCTGCTCATCGGGGAGTCTGCTTCTCCCTCTCCCCCTCCCCCCAACTTGTTCTCTCTCTCTCTCTCTCTCTCAAATAAATAAAATCTTTTTTTTAAGATTTTATTTATTTGAGAGAGAGTGTGCGAGCAGGGGGAGGGGCTTAGGGAGAGAGAGAATCTCAAGCAGAACCCACTGTGGGGCTCGATCTCATGACCCTGAGATCATGACCTGAGCTAAAACCAAGAGTCAGACACCAACCAACTGAGTCACCCAGGCTCCCCGCTCCTTTCCTTGGTTATTAACTATAAGGCTTACCTATCAAGACAGTAATGGTTAGTGACTTGATGTCCAGGTAAATATACCCTAGCTTAATTCCTGTAACTGAGTTTTTTTTTTTAAGATTTTATTTATTTATCTGAGAGAGAGAGCATGAGAGAGAGCATGAGAGGGGGGAGGGTCAGAGGGAGAAGCAGACTCCCTGCTGAGCAGGGAGCCCGATGTGGGACTCGATCCTGGGACTCCAGGATCATGACCTGAGCTGAAGCAGTTGCTTAACCAACTGAGCCGCCCAGGCGCCCCGTGTAACTGAGTCTTTCCAATTTTCCATAGATTCCCCTTTTATTTTTCCTTTACTCATCACTTCTTTTTTTCTGGAAACTGGTACCAAATGTTCAGATTGTTTCTTGTTTGGAAGCACTTCTCTCTTTGTTCATCCCCATCCATGGAATGTAGTTTTTCAGACTGCCTCCCCCGCTACTGATTCACTTTTATTTCTTTTATTCCATTAGCCAGAAGAAATTCAACAGCAGATTGTCCGAGAGACCTTCCATCTAGTTCTCAAGCGAGATGACAACATCTGTAACTTCTTGGAAGGTGGAAGGTAAATGATGGGCTTCCATTTTCTCCCTGTGTATCCACTATTGGGTGCCCTTCATCACTCTTGCCTCTTCAGGTAGTACTCAAGTGTCAGGTGGGTACCTGAGCTGCTCACAAAGAGACCCAATTCTGTTTTGGAAGCTGTTGAATGGTTGTGCTTCAGATATTACTCATTTAGATGTTTGGTTCCTGGGAGGGATGGCAGAAGAAAAGGTGAGGTAAAGTGGTTTTAGGCACCTCTTCCAAACTTGGTTGCTGTTCCCCTGGTAAACATGGCCTGTTGTTTGGCCTGTGCTCACCTTTCGGTTGCACCTGTTCTCATTCTTTGGCATAGGGTTTCTCTTTGAAATGTTTAATTAAGATACAGCCATTTAAACGTTTCCCATCTTCCACAGTTTGATTGGTGGCCCTGACTACAAACTGATTTATCGGCACTATGCTACACTCTACTTTGTGTTTTGTGTGGATTCATCAGAGAGTGAACTTGGAATCTTGGACCTCATCCAGGTATGCGTAGTCAGCTAATGATGGCAGCCACTAAAGAGAATTTGCATTGGATTTTTGAGTAACCATCCTGTAGATCTTTTTGTCAGTCTTTTTATTGATACTGGTAAGAGTTGCCAGATGTCCACCATATGGTGCTGTAAGAAAGCTCCTAGCAACCCGTAAAAACTCCTAGAGTTTTCGGACTCATTGGTTTCTACCCAGCCCTTTCACTGCCCTTGGTTTTCATGTACGATTCTGATACCAACTCCGATGTGTGTGCTTCCCCCTCACCACCACCTAGCAGTTAACTCAGTTCTCTGTGGGCAATGACCAGGTGTTCCACAAATGTAACTCAATTCTGACACTATCTACCTGAAGATAGACACCAGTCACAAGTCCAGGTTGGTGTCACTTGTGCTTCCGACTGACTGGCTATGGATTGGAGGTTCCCATGACTTCCTCCTTGGGTTTAATTTGCTAGAGTGGCTCACAGAACTCTATAGAAGAACCATCTTACTATAGAAGGATATAACTCAGGAACAGCGAGATGGCAGAGATTTACAGGGCAAGGAATGGAGAAATGGGGAAAGGGCTTCCATGCCCTTTCCAGTCAGGCCACTCTCCAAAGTCCACCAACCTGGAAGCTCTCCAGACACTGACCTGTTGGGTTTTTCTGGAGATCAGGGGTGGGACTGACAGTTCCAGTCCTCTAAATGCATGGTTGGTTTGCCTGGCAACAAGCCCCCATCTTCGGTGCCTTCTAAAAGTCACCTTATTAACATAAACAGGATACCTTTATCATTTAGGAAATTCCAAATTCCTTTATCACTTAGGAACTCTGTGCCAGAAACAGGAATGAATACCAAATATTTTCTTATTATAAATTACAGTATCATACCATGTTTTGAAATTTTTTTCAACTATTAAGCCAAATGACATTTAAGAATTCATACTTTTTATTTTCACTTGTAATTCTAGCCTAAGACAAAGATACTTGATGTTTTGGTTAGTCTATGCAATCTTAACATAGGTAAACATGATTTTTTTTTAGGATTTTGGAAAATTAGAAATGGCTTACAGATTCTTTTATTTTTTTATTATTATTTATCCATTTGAGAGAGAGAGTGAGTGAGAGAGAGAGAACACAAGCCGGGGGTGAGGGTGGGGGTAGGCAGAGGGAGAAGCAGGCTCCCCACTGAGTAGGGAACCTGACACGGGGCCCCATTTCAGGACTCTGGGCCCATGACCTGAGCCGAAGGCAGACACTTAACTGACTGAGTCACCTAGGTGTCCCGTGGCTTATAGATTTTTTTTTATTGTCTTTATGGAAACTGAGATGTGTAGGGACCCTAGCTTGGGAACCATTAATTTAGTATAATTCTATCATTTTAGATTTTTTTTTAAAGTAATTTCTGCATCCAACATGGGGCTCAAACTCAGAACCCTGACAGCAAGAGTTTCATGCTCTACCGACTGAGCCAGCCAGTGGCCCCTAACATCATTTTATATGTGAAATTTTAGGTAGGCTTCCTTTAAGTGACTTGAATAAGTTTCTTAAGTAGAAAGCACTGAAATAGAAGCTTGCATTAAAACCTAATTAACAATTATAGAAAACTCTCTAGCTACAGAAATATAAATTTTACATTCAGAAAATGATTTAAGATGATTAAAAACTCATACATTATATTCGCGTATTGTACCTAACAGTATATAAATTATCTAAAAAGATTATCTCAAGTTTTTTTTTTAAAGATTTTATTTATTTATTTGACAGAGAGAGACACAGCAAGAGCGGGAACTCAAGCAGGGGGAGTGGGAGAGGGAGAAGCAGACTTCCCGTGGAGCAGGGAGCCTGATGCAGGGCTCGATCCCAGGACCCTGAGATCATGACCGGAGCCAAAGGCAGACGCTTAACGACTGAGCCACCCAGGCGCCCCTCTCTAAGATGATTTAAAAAGCTTTCTTTTTTTTTTTTTTAAGATTTTATTTATTTATTTGAGAGCGAGAGAATGAGAGACAGAGAGCATGAGAGGGAGGAGGGTCAGAGGGAGAAGCAGACTCCCTGCCGAGCAGGGAGCCCGATGCAGGACTCGATCCTGGGACTCCAGGATCATGACCTGAGCTGAAGGCAGTCGCTTAACCAACTGAGCCACCCAGGTGCCCCTTAAAAAGCTTTCTTAAAACACTTGAGTCAGATTGGACATTGAGAGTCAATGTGGCATAATAGAAAGAGTTTAAGATCTAGAATCAGAAAACCAGCATTTGAGTCATGGATCTGCCATCTGAATAGATGTATAGGTTATAGGATTCAGCTGTGACAATGTATTTTATAGTATTGTAGACTATAGAATGCTATAAAAATGTGCATATAATAAGTGTATTAGAAGAAAAAGGAAATAGTGATAATACAGTTTAAAAATTGGAATGCGGTTATTGGAGGAAATGCACTTCACATATCTATGTTGTCAAGATACAAAGAAATTAACCCTGCAATGTAATGGGCGTTTATTAAATAATGGGCATTGGATTTGGGAAGATAGATAAATAGAAGATGAAAATAATAGGAACTAAGGGGTTTGATCTTTGAAAAGACAATGAAATCAATGAATAGTTGGCCTAATATATTGAGGATAAAAGTCAGAAAACATCAACATGTTTTTAGAGGATGATATACGTAATTGTATTACTAATGTATTTGAAATAGCTGACTTCAAAACATAAATACCCAAATTAGATCAACAGCAAGGCACTTAATCCAGTATTAGGATGAAATAAGAAAGGATTAAAAAAACCTGACTCCTTAATAGATTCAGTAGAATTTTTAAGTGTTGAAGTACAATAAAACCTCTGTATTGCGTAAGGTATTTCTTAAACTGAGAATTAAAAAAATCATATTACTTAAGTATATTTTACAGTGTAAATTGGTAGTAATCCAAAAGCCTCTCAAAAAAAAATCTTACTCACATATTGCATATTAGTTTTGGTACAGAATTACTAAAGAAGATCTTAGCCAATAATCACTTGTAGCAAGTCAGGAGACCTGGCTCGTGTTTCTGTCTGTCCTATTAATAAGCAGTGTGGCCTTAAATCATTTACACTTTTCTGGCTCAAGGGTTCTTGTTTTATGTTTTGGCTCTTCAGTGTGTGTGTGTTTCAGTTTATAAGTGTACAAGTTGTTCTTTTCTAGCTCTGAAAGTACTCTCTCAAGACTAGCGCATTCTAGAAGAATTATTCATTGTGTACAAATTGTCTTTATCCCAAGGATGCAAGTCAGTTTAATAAGGGGAAAGTTCTTAGAATCTATTACAGCAGTAAGGAAGATAGTGGAGACTGATAGAATTGCATCAGAGAGAAATGATTTCCAAATTATATTCCTGAAATGCTCTTGAATTGGAATGGGAAGCATTTTTCTTTGATTATTTAGTGCATATTTATTTATCGTAAACTATTTTTGAAGAAATAATACATGTACATGGTTCAAAATTCAAAAGGCAAACCAAGAATATGTAGTGAAAAGTATTTTTCTCCCTCTTTTCTCCAGTACCTAGTTTATTTTTCTAGGAGCAGCAAATTTTAGTTTTATTTATTTATCTTTTCAAGATTTTATTTATTTTTATAGAAACCCTTTTATTTTTTTTAAGATTTTATTTATTTATTTTGAAAGAGAGTATGTGAGCAGGGGGAGGGGCAGAGGGGGAGAAAGAGAAAATCCTAAGCAGACTCCCCACTGAGCGCAGAGCCCATGGCGCATGGGGGGGGGGGCAGGGGGCGGGGAGATGCTCAATGTCACAATCCTGAGATCACGACCTGAGCTGAAACCAAGAGTTGGCCGCTTAACCAACTGAGCCATCCAGGCGCCACTTTATTTTTTTTTTTTAGGTAAACTCTACACCCAGCGTAGGGCTCAAACTTATCCCCAAATCAAGAGTCACACACTCTACTAACTGAGCCCAGGAAATTTTAGTTTTAAAAGCAAGAGCAGGGGCGCCTGGGTGGCTCAGTCATTAAGGGTCTGCCTTCGGCTCAGGTCATGGTCCCAGGGTCCTGGGATCGAGCCCCGCCTCGGGCTCCCTGCTCGGTGGGAAGCCTGCTTCTCCCTCTCCCACTCCCCCTGCTTGTGTTCCTTCTCTCGCTGTGTCTCTCTGTGTCAAATAAATAAATAAAATCTTTAAAAAAATAAATAAAAATAAAAACAAGAGCCAGTGTTATCTCAGGAGAGAAATCTGTAGGCATTCATGAAAACAAGGATGTCCCTTATTATTTACTCTAATTTGAATAAACATTTGTAATGAGTGATAAAAAAAGAAAGGAACAAGTTACATGGTAAAGGAAGAGAGAATTAAGTTTCACCAGAGGATGGCCTGATTATATACCTAGAAAACCTGGAAAAAACAGCAAAAATTATAATAATAAATAAGTAATGAATGATATGAGCAAAATAGCAAAACATGAGATAAATCCATCAAAATTGAATTTTTCATTTCTGTGAAAATAGCTAGAAAAACCATAATTAAAAAAAAAAGCTTCAATAGTGACAAAGGTTATCGAGTGTTTGGAAATTAACTTAGTATGGAATACTTGACATTAATTCCAATAGAATTATGAAATCGTAAAGGAAAAACATAAAGGAATATTTGAAATAAATGGAGCTACAGGCGCTCTCCTTGTTGGGAAAAGTCAAGCCAAGATAATAATAGTAATCAACAAATTAAATGCGAAACCAATTATAAATCCATCAGGAAATCTTATAGAACTTATTGAAGGGAAAATTCATCAGGAAAAATGAATGGCTAACAAATTCAAAAGTATGTTTTGAGGGAAAAAGTTTAGTTAATGGGGGATAGGCTTTACTAGGCTTGCAGATGAAATTATTACCTAGGAAATCCAAAACGGTCACTGGGAAACCATTAGAGCTAATAATAGAGTTCAGTACTGGGACAAGTTTAACAAACTTAAAAGTCAGTAACTTTCCCTTAGCACTAATAAGTTAGGAAATATAATATTTAAAGGGGCCCACTCAAAAGCAAAAAGGTTCATAAGATATCAAGGAATAAATGTAAAAAATATGCAGGATATATATGAAGAAAACTTTCAAACTCTACTGAAAATATGAAAAAGGCAAAATAAATGAATAACACATACCCTTTGCCTGTTGAGAAGACTCATTACAGTGTCCATACTTCCAGATTATAAATTTACTGAAAACCCAATCAGAATCCCTGTAAGATTGTTTTTAAAATTATATTCAGGGGTACCTGGGTGGCTCAGTTGGTTAAGCGTCTGCTTTCGGCTCAGGTCATGATCCCAGGGTCCTGGGATCCAGCCCTGCATCGGGCTCCCTGCTCAGTGGGGAGCCTGCCTCCCTCTCTGCCTCTACCCCTCCACCCCGCTCGTGCTTTCTCTCTCGCTCTCTGGCTGCGCTCTCTCAAATAAATAAATAAAAATCTTTTTTTTTTTTTTAAGATTTTATTTATTTGACAGAGGGAGAGACAGCGAGAGAGGGAACACAAGTAGGGGGAGTGAGAGAGGAAGAAGCAGGCTTCCTGCAGAGCAGGGAGCCTGATGCGGGGCTTGATCCCAGGACCCTGGGACCATGACCCGAGCCAAAGGCAGACGCTTAACGACTGAGCCACCCAGGTGCCCCAAAATAAAAATCTTAAAAAAAAAATTATATTTATTGTGAAACCTGTATATACAAAAAAAAAATCTAAACATGTCAATACAGTTTCAAGAATGCCAGTAAAATGAAGCTATCACCCAGATTAAGAAACAGTACATTACTAGTTCCGTAAAGCTCGTGTATACTGTTCCTCACTTCCATCCGCTCATTCATTGCATCCCTCTTCAGACTTTTATGTTGGTCTTCCCTTTGCTTCTCTTTATTTTTACCATGTGATGTATATTCCCTAACTGGTACTTATCTTAGTTTGGAAAATCTGAGTGGCAAGCACAAAAATTAGTTGTGTAAGGAAAGGATAACTTGCCACTTTTAGATGAAGGCTCCCAACGGAAGATGAGCTGAGCAGAGTGGCTGTGTCATGGTCTGGCTTCAGCGTCCCTGAGAGTATACCTGAGCTCCTTCTGGGGACATCTGAGGGCAAGGTCATGTGAGTGCATCGGGAGAAACAGCTCACCATAGGTGGGGCATCAGGCTCTTGCTGTCTAGCAGAAACATGTCAGGAGGAATGGACCGCTCATTTTCTTTTTCAGCTTGTCCTGACCATACCCCTGGTTTTCAAGAGTAAGTCAAAGCACATTTCAGTGGGAGTAAAACGAGTGTCCTCGGCTAATCCAGGCAGCAGAGCAGTAGAAGAGATATTAGATTGTTTCCATTTTCCTTTTTTTTTTTTTTAAGTAACACAAATAAAACTACTCTATGTCTTTATGCAGACTCTTGGGCCTATTCACACCCGAGTGAAAGAGATGAATATTGCTAATTATAATGCACGTAGCTAGGTAGATATTTAGGAAAGCTATATTAATGTACAGTGGCTCCAGGACTGTTTGAGTTCATGTTTCTTCCTAGCTCCAACATTGAAATATGTCATTTTTAATCTCTACTCAGAGGTAGAGTGGTGCCTCACAACTGTCTGAATTTTTACTTTTATTAATTGTGCCTACTTTTTCCATGTGTAGGTTTACATTGTTCTTTTCAGATATACCTTTTATAATATAATTGAACCACTTGTCTGGTAAAGTCTAGATCCTGGTTTATAGTTTTATATTTCATCTATTCTATGATGCACATTTCCCCACACTTTAGTAACTCCTACATCAGGATGTATATTACAATAGATGAAATCTTACAATTATAATTGATAGCATTTTCTTCTTAGCACAGTAAGTGTTTTCTCTTATAATCAATGGAAAAGTAATTCTCTGTATTTTTTAGTTTATTTTAAAACTAAGTTATTTTTTTCTAAACTATTAAGTTGTAAATAATCCATTTTACTTCCCCTTATTAAAGAAACTGTAATGTATAAGGTTTAGAGTAAAATCCAAACTCCCTGTCAGTCTCCCTGTCTGTCATGATCTGGCTCCTTTGTCTTTCTCTGTTTGAGCTCATCATATTCTCGCTCACCTCCAGGATACTCTAGCCATTTCCACCTTCTTTCTGTTCCTCAGACACAAGGACATTTTTGCTTCAGGGTCTTTGCGCTTGTTCAGTGCACTAGAATGCCTTTGCTCAAGTTCTTTTCCTCTTTAGCTCTTCAAATGACTGGCTTCTTTATCATTCATGACTCGGCTCAAATGTTGATCCTCCAAGACTTTCATGAAGGCCTGTCTGAAGTAACCTCCATCCCATCATCCTGCTCATTTCCTTCAGAGCACTTATGACAATAGAAAAGATCTTGTTTATATGCCTTGTTCTTCCCACACCCGGAACATAAGCCTGGCAAGAGCATGACTTGTTGACCGAGGCAGCCCCAGGGTAGAATGTCTAGCATGCGGGAACCACTCACTGAATATTGGTTGAATAAACATAATACATAGTGAGGTTTAGTTTTTACTCATTCTGTTCCACTGAGTTGTGTTTCTCTTTATGCATGAGTTTCACACTGTCTTATTTATTGTTGTTAATGTAGGTTTATATACTCAGTAAGACCAGTTACTCCCCTTGGGTGCAGTTCTTTTTCAATATATTCTCTGATATTTATAACCATTTGTTCAGCTGTATACATTCTTGAATAATTTGTAATGGTCCCAAAAGTCTCTGTTGGATTTATACTTAGAAATGAATTAAAAACAGCATTTCCTCCCATTTATTCATTTCTTCTTTCAGATCTTATGTTAGTTTTGTTGTTTTTTTTTTTTCAAAGGAGGTCCTAATACCTTATGGTTTATTTTGAAATTTTAAGATATTAAGCTTTTATTCATCATTATATTTGCAGATATTTCTTATAATTACACAACCTTCCCTTTAATTCTCAGTTTAATTTACAAGTTCACTATTCACTGAGACTCTCTACTTTATGCTTATCTCCTCTTCTTCAGTAGTTGTGTTTGTCTTCTTATCACTGTTGTTTCCAATTAAAAAATATATGTATTATTAAGCTTTTAGCACAAAGGTTTATTTAAATCTCTTTAACACAAGATTTATTTCAATATATGTTGAGATATGGAGCTGAGTTACTTTTTCTCCATACCATTATCCAGTTTCTCCAAATTATTCAGTCTCCTGTCATTTTACTACCGCTAGTTTAAACTTAAATTTCTATATAAATTTAGCCTATTTCTGGAATTTCAAGGATATTATTTTGGGTTTTTAAAATTATACAAGTAGAAAAAATATTTAAAAAGTCATATAAATAGTATATGAATATATTCTTTTTAAGTTTATTAAGTGAAATGGAGAAGTCCTTCCCTTAGCATTCATTTCCTTCTCTCTCATACACCACTCTCCTTTCTAGAGGTGACCACTATTAAGTCTTAATGCGTGTATACACACACACACACACACACATCATATGCATTTACTTTTTTTTTTTAAGATTTTATTTATTTATTTGATAGAGGGAGAGCACAAGCAGGGGGAGCGGCAGGCAGAGGGAGAGGGAGAAGCAGGTTCCCCACTAAGGAAGGAGCCCGGCGTGGGGCTCGATCCCAGGACTCTGGGATCATGACCTGCGCCGAAGGCAGCTGCTTAACCACTGATCCACCCAGGCGCCCCGTATGCATTTACTTTTTAAAATAAAAAGTAGTCACACCATATACATAGTTCTGTGACTTGCTTTTTTATCACTTAATAATAAGTCTTGGAGCTTTTTCCATTTCATATATTCTTTTTAGTGAAGAATGATTTTATAAAAATATAAATGATATGCTGTAATCTTTTATTCAGTACCCAGCTTCTCAGTGTTTCCAACAGCACTGCAGTGCTCCCCTGCACGTGGTCTGTATGCTCGTGTGGTCGTTTCTTTAGGATAAATTCCTATCATTGGAATTGCTGCTTTGATTAAAAGATGTGTGCTTTTTAAATTGATAGGTATTGCCGCCAGATTATCTCCCCAAAAAGACCTGTTTCCCAATAACTTCACCAACTTTCAGTATTAAGAATATTTCCAAATGTTTGCCAATCTGATGGGTGAAAACAGAAATTCATCAATGCCCCTGAATATTGCTTAAGTTGCGTGGCTCTCAGTGTTTACTGGTCATTTATATTTGAAAATATCTGACCATAGCATTTGTTCACTTTTCTCATGGCTATTTGTTCTATTCATTTGTAAGGGTTGCATTTTTTCTTAACTATATGGATATCAATCCTTTTTCTGTTATATTTATTGCAAATAGGGGCGCCTGGGTGGCTCAGTCGTTAAGCGTCTGCCTTCGGCTCAGGTCATGATCCCAGGATCCTGGGATCGAGCCCCGCATCGGGCTCCCTGCTCTGCGGGAGGCCTGCTTCTCCCTCTCCCCTCCCTCTGCTTGTGTTCCCTCTCGCTGTGTCTCTGTCAAATAAATAAAATCTTAAAAAAAAAAAAAAATACTGTATTTATTGCAAATATTTTCTCCTAGTCCATTTGTCTTTTAACTTTAGGTAGTTACATCCGTTGATATTTTTCCTGATAGCTCCAAGCTATAAAAATGTTGTCCAGGGCGCCTGGGTGGCTCAGATGGTTAAGCGTCTGCCTTTGGCTCAGATCTTGATCTGAGGGTGCTGGGATCGAGTCCCGCATCGGGCTCCCTGCTCCTTGGGAGCCTGCTTCTCCCTCTGCCTCTCTCTCTCTGTCTCTCATGAATAAATAAATAAAATCTTTAAAAAAAAAAATGTTCAGTATTGCAGTTCCTTTATTTTTCTTTTGAGAAAGCCATTTTTTAAAATTTCCTCATACATATGTGTGTATATATACATAGTTTTTTAGGCTCAGTAAACTGTATTGATTGATGACACATAAAGATAATCCTTATTTATTCTCCTTATTCTTCAGCTTTTTTTTACATTTAAAAAAATTTCCAGTATAATTAACATACAGTGTTATATTAGCTTCTGGTGTACAATATAGTGATTCAGCAATTCTGTACATTACTCAGTGTTTGTCACTCTAATTGTACTCTTAATCCCCATCACCTGTTTCACCCATCCCCCCTCCCACCTCTCCTCCGGTAACAACCAGTTTATTCTTTGTATTTAAGAGTCTGGTTTTTTGGTTTGTTTCTTTTTTGGTTTGTCCAATTTGTTCAGTTTCTTAAATTCCACATGAATGAAATCGTAAAATATTTGTCCTTCTCCAACTGACTTGTTTCACTTAGCGTAATACTCTGTATCTACCCATGTTGTTGGAAGTGGTAAGAATTCATTCGTTTTTATGGCTGAGTAATATTCTGTGTGTGTGTGTGTGTGTGTGTACTCACACCACATCTTTATCCATTCATCTATCTGTGGATACCTTGGTTGCTTCCATACTGTGGCTATTGTAAATAATGCTGCAATAAACATATGGTGCATATACCTTTTTGAATTAGTGTTTTCATATTCTTTGGGTAAGTACCCAGGAGTGGAATTACTGGATCATATGGTAATTCTATTCTTAGTTTTTTGAGGAACCTCCACACTGTTTTCCAGAGTGGCTGTACCAGTTTGCATTCCCACCAACAGTACACAAGGGTTCCTTTCTCCACATCCTTGCCAACACTTGTTTTTTGTGTTTTTGACTTTAGCCATTCTGACAGGTGTGAGGTGATACCTCCTTGTGGTTTTGATTTGCATTTCCCTGATGATGAGTGATGTTGAGCATCTTTTCGTGTGCCTATTGGCCATCTGTATATCTTCTTTGGAGAAATATCTGTTCGTGTCTTCTGCCCTTTTTTAACTGGATTATTATTATTATTTATCTTTTTTTTTTTGGTGTTGTTTAAGTTCTTTATGTATTTTGGATACTAACTTCTTATTGGATATGTCATTTGCAAATAACTTCTCCCATTTTGTAGGTTGTCTTTTTACTTTGTTGATTGTTTCTTTTGCTATGCAGAAGCTTTTTATTGTAAAGTCTTTCCAGTAGTTTATTTTCGCTTTCGCTTCACTTACCTCAGGGAACCTGTCTAGAAAAATGTTACTATGGTAAGTGTCAGAGAGATTACTGCCTATGCTCTCTTCTAGGATTTTTATGGTTTACAGTCTCACATTTAGGTCTTTAATCCATTTCGAGTTTATTTTTGTATATAAGAAAGTGGTCCAGTTTTGGGGCGCCTGGGTGGCTCAGTTGGTTAAGCGACTGCCTTCAGCTCAGGTCATGATCCTGGAGTCCCGGGATCGAGTCCCGCATCGGGCTCCCTGCTCGGCAGGGAGTCTGCTTCTCCCTCTGACCCTCCCCACTCTCATGTGCTCTCTCTCAGTCTCTCTCTCTCAAATAAATAAATAAAATCTTTAAAAAAAAAAAAAAGAAAGTGGTCCAGTTTCATTCTTTTGCATGGAGCTGTCTAGTTTTCCCAACAGCATTTGTTGAAGAGACTGTTTTTTTTCCCATTGCATATTCTTGCCTCCTTTGTCAGAGATTAATTGACCATATAATCGTGGGTGGGCTTATTTCTGGGCTCTCTATTCTGTTCCATTGATCTGTGTGTCTGTTTTTGTGCCAGTACCATACTGTTTTGATTACTATAGCTTTGTACTGTATCTTGAAATCTGGGATTGTGAGACTTCCTGTTTTGTTCTTTTCCAAGATTGCTTTGGCTATTTGAGTTTTTTTGTAGTTCCATACAAATTTTAGAATTGTTTGTGTTCTAATTCTGTGAAAATGCTGTTGGTGTTTTGATGGGGATTGCATTAAATGTGTGGATTGCTTTGGGTGGTATGGCCATTTTAACAGTATTTGTTCTCCTGAGAAAACCATTTTTATCACCATCACCACCCAGTTTATCTGTGCTGGATATGTAGCAAATGGCCAGATTGTCTAAAGAACATCTGCATAACATTTCCTTCATGTTTCAAGAGATGAAAATAACTGCAAAAAGGTAAGTACCAAAGTACACAAGATGACACAGATAATCCATGTATGAAATTTTATCCCACCTGCAGCTTTTATATATTTGAAAAGTAGAATTCATGAAATAAAAAATTTGTCCTGTAAAGTTTAATGGAAGGAGATTTAGCCTGATTACAACACTAACACCAGTGTCACTGATTTGATTTTTATTTATTTTTGTTTAAGGTTTTATTTGTTTGTCAGAGGGAGAGAGAGAGAAAGCACAAGCAGGGGGAGTGGCAGGCAAAGGGAGAAGCAAGCTTCCTGCTGAGCAAGGAGCCCAATGTGGGACTCGATCCCAGGACCCTGAGATTATGACCTGAGCCAAAGGTAGACACTCAGTGGACTGAACCACCCAAGTGTCCCTGATTTGATTTTTCTAAAAAATGATCCCCCAGCTTTATTGGGATATAATTGATGTATATAGTATTGCATAAGTTTAAAGCGTACAGTCCTGTTGATTTGATGCACTTATATATTGCAAAATGATTACCACTGAGCATTGGCTAACGCCTCTTATTGCATCACATAATTAGCCATTTCTGTTTTTGTAGTGAGAATCATATTTTTTCAATAAATTACAGTGTGATACCCACACAAGTTGGAATGCTAGCCCTCTGGTGAACAAGGACCTGATCAGAACAAGAAGTCTTTAAAGTCCCAAACTTTATAAGTGTGATCTTTTTCAAACTGAATCCATTCCTTGCATTATGTGTGGGTTTATGATCTTGCCATTTCATAGTGAGCATCTAGATTTCCAAATACAGTTGACCCTTGGACTGCACTAGGTCCACTTATACATAGATTTTTTCCAGTAAATACAGTATAGTACTGTATGTGTATTTTCCTTATGACCTTCTTAATAACATTTTTTTCTTTAGCTTACTTTATTGTAATAATACAGTGTATAATACATATAACATGCAATATTTATGTTGATTGATTATGTTATTGGTAAGGCTTCCAGCTCCTAGTAGTAGGCTATTAGTAGTTAAGTTTTGGGGGAGTCAAGTTATAGACGGATTTTTTGATTGTGTGGGAAGTGGGGGAGGGTCAGCACTCCTAATCCCCATGTTCTAGAGTCATCTGTACTTCTTCCTGTTGCTTAGTCTTGGAACTTCCTTCATCAGCTGAACTAGATCCATCTTCGTCTTCACTTGTAATATCACTTAATTTTCTAAGTTTGACGTTTTGGTTCTTGTTTTCAAAATTCAGTTTAATGCCATATTTAAGCAGGCTGGGATTTGTCCCCTTCTTTCTTGCCTTGCTGAAGCGCCTTCCTTTTTTCTCTTGTTCAGCAGGTTTTACTGGATTCACAACTGCGGGGTTGTAATAGCTGGATAAGACTATTCTCATCTCTGCCAAAGTATTAATTTGGGCTAACACCTGAGCCATAGCTGTCTGAGGTGTCAGAGTAGTCCCCCCCTTTTTTTTTTTTAAAGATTTATTTATTTATTTATTTATTAGAGAGTGAGCGAGAGAGAAACAGCATGAGAGGGGAGAGGGTCAGAGGGAGAAGCAGGCTCCCCGCTGAGCCGGGAGCCCGATGTGGGACTCGATCCCAGGACCCTGGGATCATGACCCGAGCCGAAGGCTGTCACTTAACCAACTGAGCCACCCAGGCGCCCCAGAGTAGTCCCCCTTTATGCACAGCTTCACTTTTCCCTGGTTTCAGTTACCCGGATCAGCCACGACCCAGAGGCATGTCCTTCTGATTTATCAGAGGGTCAGTAGTACCCTAATGCTACATCACAGTGCGTTCGCCACTCACCTCACTTCGTCTCGCCATGCAGGCATGTTATCTTTTTTCATCACAAGAAGGGTGAGTACAGAACAGTAAGATATTGAGAGAGAGAGACCACATTTATTTAACTTTTATTATAATATATTGTTAGAATTTTTTTTTTTAAAGATTTTATTTATTTGGCAGAGAGAGACACAGTGAGAGAGGGAACACAAGCAGGGGGAGTGGGAGAGGGAAAAGCAGGCTTCCTGCCGAGCAGGGAGCCCGATGCAGGGCTGGATCCCAGGACCCTGGGATCATGACCTGAGCCGAAGGCAGACGCTTAATGACTGAGCCACCCAGGCGCCCCTAAATGTTGTATTTTTATTATTGTTGATCTCTTAGTGGGCCTCATAAACTAAACCATCATAAGTGTGTGCGTATAGGACATAGTCTGTACATGGTTGGGTAATACCCGTGGTTTTAGCACCCACAGGGGCCTTGGGGTGCACCCCACGGACAAGGGGAGCTCGCTGCACTGCCCACAGGGCCGCAGCAGTGAGGACAGAGCCTCCCGTAGCTGCGGCTATTTCTTGTTTTTGTTTTCTTTTTTTTTTTTTTAAGATTTTATTTATTTATTTGACAGAGAGAGTGAGAGAGCATAGTAGAGGGAGAGGGAGAAGCAGGCTCCCCGCCAAGCAGGGAGCCTGATGTGGGGCTCAATCCCAGGACCCTGGGATCATGACCTGAGCCGAAGGCAGATGCTTAAACCATCTGAGCCACCCAGGTGCCCCTTGTTTTTGTTTTCAACAATTTCCTCTTCTTGCTGTTCTTGTAATTTCCAGCGTCTGCCCTTTCCAGCCCCCTAGCTAAAGCTTTTTGTGCACCCATTGCTATTTCTGCCTCTGAAGAGAGGTAGCCTAGGAGTGTGGCTTAAACTTTTGTTAACTCTTCTTGGTTTGTCCATTGTCTTCTTTATATCTTGACGTCTCATCTGGTACTGCTCCTCCTTCTACCCCTGTGCCTGTTGGTGTTGAGCAGGAACTAGATCTGATCTACAGTGCTTCCCCTGCTTCTGGATCATGGTTTCTTCCTCTCTCTGCTTCTAGATTATGACTTCTGGATCTGTTCCTGGATCGAGACATTTCCACTCCCCGATTCTACTGTGATGATGCCTTTAGTGAGACTTAGGTCTTGAGTGAATTCTGCCTCTTGATGACTTACTTTCTTGTGTTTGTGTCTGTCCTCACCATTTTCAGATGAATTTAATCTCTCCTTTACTTCATAAGAAGAATGTTCTTTGTCAATATGTTCCTCAAATTTGTATTTCTTAGAGGATTTATTTTTAGATTCATGTCTTATTATTTTGCTATCTGCACCTGTAGCTTCTTCAGTTTCTTCACGCATTAGCATACTCTTTGCTTCTGCTCTGGCTCCTGCATGTTATTCCTACATTATCTGACTTTCATGTTCTTTTGATCTTGATCACCATCTTGAATGATGATATCGTGAGGCTCTAGGAGAAACAGATACATCTGACTGCTCTTTTTTGATCTTTATCTGGGGATATCTTTTCTGGAGCTATTCCATCTCATTCTGTATTACTGGTCTATTTGAGAACCCAATTGTTATGGGGTAGATTGGGTCCCCTCAAATTTATATGTTGAGGCCCTAACCCCCAGTGTGACTGTATTTAGAGATGGGTGCTTTTAAGGATGTTATTATGGTTAAATGAGGTCATAAGCTTGGGGCTCTGATCCCATACAACTCATGTTGTTATAAGACAGGAAGAGATACTAAAGATTTCTCTCTCTCCATGTGCACAAACCAAAGAAAGTCCCATCAAAGACACAGCGAGAAGGTGGCTGTCTGTGAGCTAGGAGGAGAGCCCTCATCAGGAACCAATCCTACCAGACCTTAATCTGGGATCACTAGCCTCCAACACTGAGAAAATAAATTTCTGTTGTTTAAGCCACACAGCCTGTGGTATTTTGTTATGGCAGCCCAAGACGACTACTACACTAATCTTAATTTCATTAACCCTCTTTAATAAAAACAGCCCCTTGGCACAGTGCTGCTGAGAAATATGGTCTCCCTTTCCTCACATATGCTCTGGGCATCTTACTCCAGAGTCCTGGCTGCTGGGGCAGCGCTTTTAACAATACCAGCCACCCAGAAGCTTCCCACAGACTGACCAAGAGACCTGAGTGGCACAAAGGAGATCTGCCATTGCTTTTTTAGTTTGTTTTTTACACTTAGCTCAGTAATACCTGTAAGGTATTTTATGTCTGTATTGGGATAGGCAACTATCTTTAATTTTTCCCCTGAAGGATAGCCATTTGTCCCAGCACTGTCAACTAGTACAGCTTTTCCCCACCAATTCAAAATACCACCTTTGTCAAAAATTGTATTTTCTTTGCATGAGAGGCCCCATGTACGATGAAGTGCCCCCAAACCTTGTAGGGCAGGGAAGAGGAGGGGCACGTGCTGTAGAGGGAGAGGAAGAGGATTTGGTGGTGCCACCCACTGGAGGCTACGTGAATGTGGCGCTGGGCATGGAGGCAGCCTGGTGACAGGAGGCTCCAGTGACTCTTTCACAGACTGTTATGGCTTTCATGGTTTTGGTCTTCCTAGATTACATCTAAAAATACTACACACAAAATCAACTTTTTAATTTTCTCAAGCTTCAAAACCCAGAGTGCCCATGATGTGTCCCCGTGCTTCACTGGAGTGGCTTTTCAGCGTAGTTTGTCTGAAATTCCTGGACTACAGAATTCAAGACGATGGTAGATTTTATCATGATTTGCTTTTGAATTTGGTCTATGGAGGTTCACAATAAGTGGAAAATAATTTCAGAGAATTCATTTTTGTTGAGAATTGCATAGAATTTTAGAGCCAGCATTGTTCAGCATTAAGGCAGAAGCCCACCTTTGCTTTTTATGGAAGGTATTGCTTTAAGAGATCGATATGATGCATTTTAATCTACCTCTGTCTTAATTTATGGCAGGTTTTGTATGAATTTTAACCTTTTAACAAATTTCCAAAACTGGATTATGCCTTTGACAATAATTAAAATGATTTACCACATCTGGGAGGGGGAGAGGAATGTATTTTCTTATACACATGTGTATGTTTCAGTATTTTATTTATTTATTAAAGATTTTACTCATTTGAGAGAGAGAGAGAGAGAGCACTAGCAGGGGGAGGGGCAGAGGCAGAGGGAGAAGCAGGCTCCCCGCTGAGCAGGGACGATCCCAGGACCCCGGGACCATGACCCAAACTGAAGACAGATACTTAACTGACTGAGCCACCCAGGTACCCTGTTTCAGTATTTTATATCCTGTCCCATTGATCCATACTTGTATTTCTATCTTAGTATTTTACTATTTTAATGACCAAGGCTTTGCAATGAATTTTGATGCCTAGTCATTCCTTATTAACATTGTTTTTCTAAACATTCTTGGCAGAGTATTTTCACGGTTTATTTTCTGTTAAGAACTTTGTTAGTTTTTTGTTTTTTTTTTAAGTCCTGTTGGGAACTTCCACACTTCTAAGTTCATTTTTTTTCCTTTAAAACTAGAGGCCACACACACACATACGCACGCGCGCACACACTCACGCACGCACACAGAACAGGAGAGGAAACAATAGCAAGGAACTTTTTGAAAGGAGGAAAGAATATGGTAATTGACTTGGCAAGGCCAAGGGAGCCACATCCTGGGCCAGCAGTAGAGAAGGCTGACAGCCACGCTGCTTCACTGCACGTAAGCCTCACGAGGCTCAGAGCTGGCAGCACAGCCCCTGTGTGTGGTGTGGAGTTGGGCAGGGAAAGCTGCCTGAGCAGCAGTTAGCTCCCTAAGTCCTTTCCCCAGGCCCGGGTCTCTGGTTTGGGGGACACCAGACATGGTTGATGGTGCACGGCAAGAGGATCAGTGAACGTGTGCCTTGTGAATGTTGTATACTGACTTCCTAGCCCTTTGCCACCACTCTGCTCCCAAATTTCGGGTAGCTCGTCTTTTCATCTTCAGGCTGGAGATTGTAAAATTTCTCTGGGAAATTTGAGCAATCTGAGGGGAAGGAATAAAAAAGCCTAAAGGGATGAAGGGGAGGATCCCCAGCAAATAGCTAGGGTTGCAGAGCTTCCAGTCAGCTTTTGATTCTTAGGACTAAAAAAACAAGGCTAATCAGTAATCTGAGGAAAGCCTCTAACATGGAAGGTGAAGACTAAAATGAACAAACCGGAAAAAGCAATGTAGAGGAAATAGAGACCATAAAAGAAAGGACAACAGTAAAACAAACGCCTGTCTTCAAACCACAGGGAAGTAAAACAAAAAAGACGGTCTGCTAAATAAAAAAGAAAGATGGAACAAAATGTTCTCTTAGAAATTAAAGACCTGAGAGAAAACTGGAAGGGAAAGGATAAGAAAATGAGGAGGTCTAGTACCTCAGCTGCTAATTCCAGTTATCAGCAGATACAAATCAGCAGAAGCAGCTCCAAAAAGAAAGACTAGAGACAGGAAAAGGGGGAAATTCTCAACCAAATTATTTGATAAAATTTTCCCAAACTGAAGGACTTGAGTTGCTAGATTGTAAGGGCTCACCAAGTGCCCAGGGATTGAAAATAAGCCCCTATTCAAGTATGTTATCCTTATAGAAAAAAATTCAGCCACTGATAAAAATGTAAAGAGTTATAGATAGTGCTGTTATGAAATTATGTTGGTTTTTTTGGCATATATATGTATATACATATATATATAAATTTCTGTTGGGTATGTACCTAGGAGTAGAATTGCTGAAACAATAAAATAACAATAAATAATAAATAATATAAATAATGTCAAAGAGTTTTCCAAAGTAGCTAGAAATATGATTTCCATTTCTATTAGTTTATAGCCAGTCAAAAGCTGAAAACAACTCAAGTGTCCCATCTGTAGGAGAATGCATAAATATTTCTATGAAATACTATCCAGTAGTGAATATGAACAAGCTTTTATGACATGCAGCAGCATGGAGGAATTCACCAGCACTGTTAAATGAAAGAAGTCAGACCAAAGGAATACATGTTGTATGATGTCACCTATGTAAATTCACAGACAGGAAGAACTAAACTGAGATGATAGAACTCAGGATGGTGGCTACCTTTGGAGAGGGTGTTTTGTCTGAAGGGGCATGAAGAGAGCATCTAGGAGCTGGGAGGATTCCATTGCAGTATTTGGGTGGCGGTTGATTATGTGATGTGTTCATTCTGAAAATTCATTAAGCTGTACTCATCATTTGTCTGCTTTTCTGTTTAAATGTTATATTAAGTTAAAAACTTAAAATTGTGAGTATGTTAAGTGATTCATGGAAAGGTGTTTTGAAGTTAATGTTAACTGGAATTAGCAGGACAAAACTATGATAACACCGTAATAGTAAAAATTTTTTGTACGGGTATACATGGAGGCTTGTGGAAAGGACTGCAGTAGTTGGTATTTCAGTTTGTTATTTTTCTATGTAAATTAGCACCTTGTAAAGGGGGAAGAAAAGCCCATGTGTCTGCTGCTGGTTGTATTGCTATACTAAAAACAAGATTGTCCTGTCCTAGACTGTGCCCTCTAAATTGGGATAGGTAGGGTGATTGCCTGAAGCTGGTAGTTTTTTGGTTTGTTTTGAGATTTATCATAAGGTAAGTAGTATTGTGACTGCCCCTCTTTACTTTCAAATGTGACATTTATGAAGATGTGAATATGTTTCTATTTCTTGATCTGTTTTTTCTTGTTTCCTAGGTTTTTGTGGAGACCCTGGATAAGTGTTTTGAAAATGTTTGTGAATTGGATTTGATCTTCCATATGGATAAGGTACCTTCTCTCCCTAACCAGGGTTACTAGAAAATTAAAAGCCTAGGATAGTTCTATCCACCTCTACACCTTTATGTTCTTTCTTGTGGCTTTTTACTCTGGGGGTAGTCCCAGACGTGTTTCATTCAATAACTTAAGTTTAATAGTTTGGGGAGTGTTTTGCTAAGATCTGTTACCAGTTTTAACACAACATGAGATTACTAGACCTATGTCATGGTTCATCTCTTTACAGACAGACTTCTTGGTAGAGAGCAGTGATGTCACTATAATGACTGGCTGCCACACCAATGGCGAGAGAAATTGTTTGATGTTGATTGTAAAGTGAGTTCCCTTGGCATAATCCAGTGACAGTGAAGCTTTGGAAGAATCATGACACAGGGTCTTTGACCTAGCTAGTTACTCCCAAGGAGTAACACAGTGACTCAGACATTTATAACAGAGTTTGAGGTTAGGTGATATTCTGTAGGGAAGCTGATGTCAGGCAGAATTGAAGTGGTACAAAGTACATGTTCTCAGATTTGTGCTGCTAGCATCACTTTGACATGGCCTATGTCCCCATGTGCCGAGTTAAAGGTGGGAGATAGCTAACAAGGGGATAGGAGCTGTCTCATGTATTTTATCCACCTGGGCTCATGCTGTATCCAGTGCTGTTCACCTTAGGTGTGTTTGCTCCCGGTTTTCTTCAGCTGATTGTTGTCACCATGCTCCATGGCCCTTGGAGAGAGCGAATGATTTTTTAGGAGACAACGACTCATTGCTAAGCCATGATCCTTTATTACTCTATTTTCATGCCAACGAGGTAGTTGTTTTTAGATCCATCATTGCTAGCATTGCCATCTAGAGAACTTTCTTGTCATTTTTCAATAGGATCTTCAGTCTCTGTTAACTCTCCTGAGATTCTCAGATGACACTCTCTGGGCGAATGCAGTGAGTGCGTTCTTAAGGTTGGATGTTGGAATGAGTGAAGTTTTCTCTCTCAACACCTAGCTTGGCATTAAGACTCCCTGAGCATCCTGGCACAAGAGAATCACAGAAGCCCATTCTTGCCAGAGATACTTGCCTTGGGGCTCCCTGATAGGCCCAAGGCATCCAGAGCTCGTTGGTGCTTTTGAAGTGGTCACTCTCCCTTTTCATATGAAAGAATCTTAGAAGCTTCAGAGACCTCTTTGCCTCCTCTTCGTAAGCATTTAGAGTTGCTTTAAGCATGTCAGTTGGTCAAGGCGCTATCTTGTAGTTTCCTTTAAGGTGAGCCATAGGTCAAACCCGGTGTCCCTCCCTGCTAGTGACGGTGGCTTTAAAAGGAAGTAAAAAGCCATCAAAATGTTGTTCTTTCTCCTGTGTCTTATCTTTAAATAAGTTCCATAAAGTAGTTTGCTGCTGCTGCAGATTCCTTTTATAGTTTATAAAACTGTCTATTATTAGTTGCTCATGTGACATCAGGAAATTACCATCCATATTTCCTGAGATCTTTGGAAAGTGATGGCGCAAGGAGCCAGGACCTCACCCTGCTCACCTTTACACTGTCTGAAAGTGTCCTACAGCAGGTGACTTTTTTTAATTCCATCTCAGACTTGTCTTTGCCCTCACGTAGAGCGGTTGCTAATTCAGGCGTATCTTCTGCTGATAGGTAGGCAAAGGACCTGTCAGAAGACAATAGGAATGTCACCTTGAACTTCATCCTTCTGGATTGAAGAAACCTCTCTACCCTAAGTCTCTTCAGCTCCTCTCTCTCCCTTTCTTTCTGGCTTAAAGGAAAGTGTGTTTCGTCCCATGTGTAGAGCCAGATCCTCTTCCTGTCTCTCCCCGCCATACACCACAGTGTCTCTGAGCTGTCTGTATCTGTTCCTTCTAAGCTGTGGCTGCAGTCTCTCACAGAATCCAGCTCTTCCCTTGCTTCTCTTGTTCTTTTAACTGGCATCTCATCTCCACTCTTGCATTTAAGGTGAACATCTTGAATGCATGAGTGATTTGCATGCAGTTTGCATTTCTGCTTCATCTGTTCCCTTTCTGGAGCCCTGTCTCCTGGTTTTCACTCTCACCCAAAAGGCACTGATACTTTCCTAATCCTATTTACCAGTATCACCTTCTGGAAGGTTTCTGCAGCATTCGATCATACTGATCCTTCCAAGAAGTACCGCCTTCTTAGTCCTTTTTCCACCTGTGCTTCTGTTACATAGAACCTTCCTGGCTCTTCTCTTACTCTCTTCCCATCTCTGTCACTAACTTATGTTGTCAGTCATCTCTTACCTCGCTCTTCTCACACTCCTGTTTCTAGCCTGGATCTCATCCTGTTCTCCTACTTAAATTATCCGTCTGGGTAATTTCCAAACTTGGCATTTCTAGTCCAGTATGGCCTGAGTCCCATCCCTGTATTTCCCACTGCTGCATGGCATTTCTTACTCCTTTCATTCCAGCATCTTACTTCTTCCTGCCACTTCTTACCCAGAGCCAGATTCGGCATGTGTCTCCTGAAAACTTCCTCCTCCAGCCTCCCTTTTCCATTGGGGCTGCCACCATCCTCTGGCAAGTACATTCAGAACATCAAAACTTTGCCCCCCCCTCTTCTTTGCCACCAATAACCAGTCAGTCACTAAAGCCTGTTGCTTCTCTCCATAGACTCCTTATATCTGTTCTTACATTCACCAGTTATTAACATTTGGTACATTTGCTTTTACATCTCTCTATTTACGTATATAGTTTTCTTCTCGACCCATCCAAGTTAGTTGTAGACGTCATGACCTCTCATCCCTAAATACTTCAGTAGACATCTCCGAGAACAAGCCTAGCCTCAGAAACAGCCATCTCTTCAAAGTCCCGCTTTTCTTTCTCTACCACGGATCACATATCATTAAATCAAAGAACTCACAGTTGGGTACTATATTATTCTATATCAATAATTCATATGCACTTTAGTTTTACAAAGTACAAGATGCAGATATACTATATATATGTGACTAAATGCAGTGCTTGTGCTCACTTCTATAAAAGGTAGTGCAAGACAAGAGCTCCCTCATATAACACCATGCCTACCGAGAAATTACACTCAACTTATGGCATCTTTCTGGCTAAGCCTAAGAGAGAGGAGGGGAACCTAGGCCAACCTTTGGCCCCAGTGTATCCTGAGCCCTTCTCTGCTGATGCTTGATGGGTAAGAATTTTGTAGCAGAATATTTTTCAGAGGCCAATATCTTATCCTTTCAGAACAACTGACAGAGACTAGCAATGATGATTTCTTAAATTTCTAACATCACTATACTTTGTTTAAAAAGAAAGAAAAGCTGAGACTGCTCCAAACCACTCTTAATGTCTGCTGCACTACTTCACTTTCCTTACTTGAACTTTGCACTGACTCATTGTCTGCCACTTGAAATTGCAGAGAGCCTATTTACTTTGTTTAATCATCCCTTAGTAATGGTTAAGGGCATTAGGATGATAGTGTACACAAGACAGCAAAATCTGACCTTTAGAGCTCTCTGTTTGTTATCCTCCCTTTTCAATAAAACCCAATGTTTGTCAAGATTGTAGTCAATAGTAAGTAAAACTTACTATTAATGATATTACTTGGATATGTTGCAGATAAAACACATTACATATTACTTTGTTGATTTGTAGGTGCCCTAAAAGGCTGGAATTGAGATCAGTTCTGTTCTTGCTGTTATCCTTTATGATGCAAGAGAGGGTTCCCTAGTTGAGAACCCTTTGTCAGGCTTGATGTTTGTATCAATCTAGGTAGATGAGGTGTCTCTGTTCACTGTAGTCACTTGGGTGTTCAGGCTGATGAAATCCTCCTCAACACGTACTTCCAGCTGGACACTTGTGCCCTGGCTCTTCAAATGCCGCGCTGTACCCACTATACTCACTGTACTCACATTTCATTGGTCCGGGCAAGTCACCTGCCCACACCTAAGTGGCTAGGGAAGTGCCTTCCTGCCATGTGCCCAGGACTGGGGGAAACCTGCAATAGCTTTGAGTGTTACTAATGACTACCCCACTTTTTTCATTTATTTTCTTAGAGGGAAAGCTGACATTTGCTTCAGGATCAGTTTACAGGCAGGAACCTAGAAGTTTTGGTATCCGAAAGATACAGGAATGCTCATGAAAGAGGGAAGCATGGTTGACTCTTAGAAAAAGGCATCTCATGTAACAGCTTTTCAGTTTCTCTACCAGAATTTATGACATTCCTATCCTATACCTCTCACATGAATTTAAGGTGATTTAGGAAATTAAAATTCCTTAACAGAATAAATTGCTTCCTTATCTGGGAGACAGATACCTCTTTCCTTGTAAAGGCTTTCCTCAAATCATCTATCCTTACCTTGGCTCTCTGACCTAAAGTACTAATGTCTGTTGAGAATGTTTGTCTTTTTTCCCCCTCTGTTTATCAGATGAATAACATTTACTAATGAGAAGGACCCTGTGCTAGATATGGAGATACAAAGATGGAAAAGACAAATGCCCTACCCTCAAGAAGCTGATAGTCCAGCTGGAAGGTTGAATCCCATAGAGACGTTCCTTGGTCTTGGAGTAAGCAACATTTTTGGAAAAGATGCCATAAGTTGAGTGTAATTTCTCGGTAGGCATGGTGTTATATGAGGGAGCTCTTGTCTTGCACTACTTTTTATAGAAGTGAGCACAAGCACTGCATTTAGTCACATATATATAGTATATCTGCATCTTGTACTTTGTAAAACTAAAGTGTATATGAATTATTGATATAGAATAATATAGTACCTAACTGTGAGTTCTTTGATTTAATGATATGTGATCCGTGGTAGAGAAAGAAAAGCGGGACTTTGAAGAGATGGCTGTTTCTGAGGCTAGGCTCTGAAATGGGAGTGGCCAGGGTAGATGGCGGCCCCGCTGCGCTCTGGCTGGGTGTCTGGGGTCCTAGACATGGAGCGTGTTAGGCAGCCTACTGAGCGCAGCGGCCTTTGCTGAGTCATAACAACACGGGTGAGGCTGGGCGAGTACCACAGGTGTGGCGGCCCAAAGTCAAGTAGCTGGGGAAAAACCCGAGCAGGGTGCGGTAGATCAGTGCTGCCAGAGAGGGGCAGTGAAAGCTGAATAAACTCCTGAGTAGAGCACTCATCAAGGGGAGGGGTAGTCATGAAAAGGGAAATTAATATTGATTGGGCAGCTGCCTGGTGCCAGGCATTGCGCTAGGAACTTTATGCCCAGTCATCTTTTATAAAGGAGGTGGTAATACCCCTGTGTAACAGATCAGCAAGCTGACGCTCGGGCTGAAATGCCCGGAACGTTAAAAACCCACATTCTTTGCATTAAAGCTCAGATCTCAGAATTTGAGATAAGTTTTAAAGCATGAATATTATGCTAGATATGTAGAAATTTACAGAATTTGTCCATTTTTAATTCCATAACCAGAATTCTAGGAGACAAAGCAGTAGGAAGTGACGGTATGGCGAAGAGTGGGGAGGAGCGTGTGAACGTTCGGGGAGACTTGGAACCACCCATAAACTCAGCTCCATCTACACAGAGTCAGCCAGTGCAGGCATTATCAGCATTTCGGGTAGTGCAGTTTTTCACTGAATTGCTGGTATTGAGCATTCCTGACCCCCTCGACCGAATGCCGCAGGGTCCCTGCCTGATACACATGCAGGTGCCCTCTGGGGTGGGAGCACAGTGTGAAGGAGTGAGGGGTGAGCAGACCTGAGATCCTCGTCCTCTGTGGTGCTGCGTCCAGTGGGCATTTTCCAGGGATCTTCTCACCGAGCCGTTTGCACACTTCCTCCTCCTTAAAGCATTCTTTGTTCCTAGTTCCCATCGTACATGTTTACCTGGTCTTTTCTCTACCTTTCTGGCCATTCCATCTGGCCTTTTAGGCTTCTTCTCTCGTAGTTTAGTCCCTCTTCTCTTCTTTTAGATGCTGTCTTCTTAGGAAATCTCATACAGTCATCTGCTTGCTGGTGACTTCTAAATTACCAACTGAACTCACTTCAGTTCAGACTCACTCACATCCAAAACCGAATCTCTAGCCCCCTGCATCTCCAGACTGACAATTCTGACTCACCCTTCAAGGAAGGGTGAAATGTTCGAGAAATGTTGGTACCATGTGCATATATTGCCTGTTTATTGCCTGGGGTCTTAAGGCCCACTGCACTGAAGAATACAGGTAGTTCTCTCTCTCTACAAGCTTTATTGCCTAGCACAGCAAACAGTTAAATTACTCTCTCCTGCTCTAAGGCAAAGTCTGAGCTTGAAGCTGGATAAATTATTAGATGGTCTGCAAACTAGCCCCTTCACCCTAGCCTAGGAACTATGATTTATGCCCAGAGCACAAGTGGGGAGGGCCGAGGGAGTGTGTGCCAAGAAAGGCTAATGGCCCAGAGTGTGCCTTAGGATACGTTTATGAGTCTGAAAGCAGATGTATCTACAGGCTTGGTGAAAACAATACACTACATTTAATTCTCAGTCATTGTGAAATCTTTGTGGCCTTATCTGTTTATGACCTCAAGAATTAAGGTTCACATTCTGTAGAGAACAAATTATTGAACCCATTTGTGATGTCAGCTGGGTCTGTACCATGGTACCATAAGAGATTTTCGTCAGCTGTGGCAGAGACCTGCCTGGGCCCACGTGGCCCTGCTGGTTTAACTGCTGAGAGTACTGAAGAAAAGTCATCTGGTCAAAGCCAGGAGCTGAGTACTTCCCTGTTTTTTTGCCCAGTCACTACATAAATGCGGTCCTTTAGATTTTCAGAATCTACATACCTGAATTTGCCCTGCATGTATCATGTTTAATGATGTTGGTTATGGAAACCTCAGGAAAGGAATGGAAGGCTCTCTGCTGACTGGGCCCAACCTCTTGGGCTTTAAGATTGCTGCTCCTTTCCCTCCCTACAGAGTGAGAGAACTGGGTATGTGCCCCATATCTCAGTTCCTGGGTACCCTGCTGGCTTTCTCTTTGTGCATTCACCCTTGAGCACACATGTGCTTTGATGTAGATGGGGGATGACATCTACATTTCTTTCTTTTCTTTTTTTTTTTTAAAGATTTTAAAAATGTATTTTATTTTAGAGCGAGAGAGCGAGAATGCCTGTGCGCAAGTGGGGGGAAGGCGCAGAGGGACAGGGAGAGAATCCCAAGCAGACTCCGTGCTGAGCACGAAGCCGGACGCGGGGCTTGATCCCACGACCCTGAGAACAGGACTCGAGCCAAAACCAACAGACACCCAACCGACTGTGCTACCCAGGTGCCCCACAACATCTACATTTCATTCTGATCAAGCTAAAGGCTACATTTCCCAGAGTGTGCGATACCCCTTCATCTGGATGACCTGCCACCACACCGGACCACTCATATTCTCGATCCACCTCCTTTCCTGCCTACCTTTCACTCACTAACCTCTCCACCCAGTATCTTCTCCTCAACTTCCCCAGCCTGTTGGCAACATCCTCTTGCCCTAAGGCATGGAGACTCAGGGATGCCTGCTTTTACCTTCTATTTCTAAGTGATCACCAGGTGGTCTTGATGCTTCTTTCAGTATTTTCTCCAGGTTCCCTTCTACCTTTTCTTCTCTTTTTTCTTTTTTTCCTTCCCGTGACCTAAATCCAGGTAACTAACATGTAGCTCCAGCAGCTATATCCAGTCTTTCCCCCAACCTCCCTCACTGGTCTGATCTTCGATAGAAAACATTTCTACCATTTTCCCTTTGTTCGACATTCTTCCCTTTTGCTTCCAGGGATCTCTGGATTGTGGAGCCTCATGGCCCGTAGGATCCCTCTGCTTGGGGACCCAGACCCCTCAGGCCCGTGAGACGTGTCTTCCATACATACCATGCCAATTCGCACCTTTCTGCCTGTGCCCACACCAGTCCACCTTCACTCCCAGCACCCTCACGTCCCCCTGTCAAGCTTTCCAGGCTTCAAGGCCCAGCCCACGTTTTACATTTGATGAACTCTTCTCTGAATTCCAGTGTTCTGGGGTTCTCCAAGTTATTTGCCTTGCCCTTGCTCTAAAGTTTTTAGTCCTAATTGTTTCCAGTATATGGAATAATGTCCATTTGTAATGCTGTGTTGGTCTTCTGAGCAGCACAGGGCACTCAAATATAGTTGATTGGTTGACAGGTAATAAAGGTCCTAATTCTGTATCTGTGTATCTATTTTTTTGTTTTTAATTTTCAAAGTACTTTTCAGATATAATGTCTGATCAGCACAGGTAGAGGCCTCTTCTGTAAACAGATTTTGATTAGGTTTTGACTTTGAAGGTTTCTGACCTGTGCCTGCTCCCTAGTTTTCAGGGTAGGACACTCTCAGCTTTGCGTTGCTCCCTTGGGAGATGGATAACCTTTGGATTGGTGCAGAAGAGCACTGTGTTCCTTGAGGGGATTCTTCCTCAAGTGGCCTTGTAGACTTCTGACTTTACTGGATTCTAATTGTGTGACTTAGGCAACCCTCTTGAAGACCTCCTTGTGCCTCATTGTCTTCACTTGTACAACGGGGACGATACATACTTCATTGATTTTTAGACTCCCATTTTTGGTAATATTTTTGATTTTAACATCTCAAGTCAAGATTTGTCTTACATCACTGGAATTTCATAGTTTAATTGGCAACATTTTTCTCTTTTAGTGGTACATAAAGTAATGGTGTGTTTTATAATCAGTGGGGTGGAGTAACTTGGCTTTGGTGAAGTACAGTAACAGCTACCGCTCTTGGTTATTTTGAGGATTGGATTTAGTGAGTAATTGCCAAGTTCAACAAATGGTGATCCTTATTTTTACTTTTTTCCCCACTGTTCTCTTTGGCTCCAGTATTACTCCCTTAAATCCATCCTTTACACACCCACCTAATGACATTAAAAATGTGTTTTGACTGTCTCCCTCCCTCGTCTGAAGTATTCAGTGGCTCTGTATCCTACACAGCAGTGATTCTTACAGAGAAGGAGGAGGACATGCCTCGCTCCTTGCCCTGCCTCCTGAGAACCCTTATGAATGCGAAATGACACCTGAGTGATTGAGGAAGTGTGTCATACAAATGGGTTTTCATGAGTGTAGAAGGAGTTGGGGACCACTGCCAACGGGATGGCACTGAGGCCCCTTCACATTGTTTACAAAGACCTCTGACATCTGTCCCAGCCTGCCTCTCTAGGCTCACCTCTCACCATTTCCTGCTTCGAACTTTGTGCTACAGCAATACTGAGTTATTGATATAACTTGTCTTTAGGGATGTCATAGCTTTATAAGTTTTTGACCCAGCTGAGAAAGGGCTGGAGAGGGTGGAGCAGGGTCCAAGGCCATCCCAGAAGCAGTGCTTTAGAAGGAACAGGAACTTCATCTCCTTAGGAACAAGTTTGTGGATCGGAGCCTGGCATTTAGAATTTTTTCTTGATGGTCACATAAATTGTTCTTCCTTTACCTGACTGCCTGCCATTTGGTCAGATTAAAAAGAGTGATAGAATCCCAGAGTAGAGGGCAGGGACTTATTCTTTGCTGCTTCACTGGGCAGAGGTAAGGCCAGGGGATGGAAGTTGTTCCAAGCATACTGCAGCTCAGAACAGTTAACGTTCTGACAGTTAGTGCCGCTCAGAATAGTTAAAAATGTTCTGACAGTTACTGCTGTCTACTTAGGTGAAGGATCTATTCTGTCTCAAGAGCTAAAGAATACCTGCAACGGGAAGGAGGTTGGACAAGATGACTTTGATTGTAATTACTCCATTACCTAGTATTCATCAAGTACTTATTTATATTTCAGGCACATAATAGCTAAGTGCTTGAAATACAATGTCTCATTTATTTCCTGCATCATTTTACTTTGTCTTTGGACTAGGCCAATCAGATGAGAACTGTAATTCTCCCCATTTTACAGAAGAAGAAACTGAGCTTAGAGATAGGAAACCTCAGTTTCCGTAAGGCCACACAATATTGATAAGTAGCAGAGACAGAATTCAGACCGTAGGCTTGCTGATTCCAGAGTCTACGCTCTCCATACGCTGCCCTTAGTGTCCTCTCCTGCTCTGGCATCCTCAGTGTGGAAGGAGATGTATCTGGGTCATGTTTTGTTAGCAGGTCATCAATCAGAGAGAGGATAAAACGCAAGAGGACAAGGCCTGGCTCATTTTCTTTACCTAGTACTGTGCTTAGCATTTGGGACCAGTATTGTAAAATACTGAAGATAGGTAGGAAATGAAGGAGGATGAGACAGTAGACGGGTAAGGAAAAGTCCTGCTGGGACATCTTTAAAAATTTACTTCACAGAGCACTCCCAACTCATAATAGGCATTCTTTTTTTTTTTTTTTTCCTTAAGAGATTTTATTTATTTATTTGACAGAGAGAGACACAATGAGAGAGGGAACACAAGCAGGGGGAGTAGGGGAGGGAGAAGCAGACTCCTCGTGGAGCAGGGAGCCCGATGCCGAAGGCAGACGCTTAACGACTGAGCCACCCAGGCGCCCCCATAATAGTCATTCTTTGGGAAAAAGTAAAAAATGAGGAAAGAAGGAATAATATGCAATGAGCATGCTTTGCTGCAGTCACCTGTTCATACTCAGTGTCAAACATGAAGCCAGCGAGTGAGGAATCCTTTTATTAAAGAATTGTTAGCAGAGCATGGAGAATAGTTAATGAGTTGCAGGGCAATCTGCCGTCCTCTCTGCCCACACGCCTTTTCCTCCGCTTATCAGTTCGAGACCCACCCTCCTCTGAACTCCCATAGCATTTTGTACTTGGGTCATAGTACTCTCACAGCCTTCCTTTTATCACAGTTCATTTTGTACATGTTTTATCTTCCTTAATTTGATTCTAAGCCTTTTGAGGACAGGGGTCACATCTTATCTTCCTTTCCTCCTTCCAGCTCTTACCATTCTGTGATGTTAAGCATATTTGAAAACAGACATTGTTACAGGTAACATCCTTTTGGTGAAAATGAGTGAATGCCTCAAACCTAACACGTCATCTTGTGTATAGGGAGTACAGTGGGCTCACATGTACACGTTTAGCTTATACGGATTCAACTTTCACCCTTTGAAACAAAGATGGAGGATAACAATTCCAAATACAGAATGATTCCATCCACAATTCTACTCAGTTCGTGTGTGCCTGCAGTGAGTGTGAATCCGGCTCTTCTTTGTCTCTGCTCTTTAACACCTATCATGTGCCTCTCATAAGCATCATCTGGTGCTTGGAGTGATTTTAGTGCTTAAAGATACAGTACAGCTTTTCAGTCTGTGGCCCCTAACCAAGCCGGCCACTTCAGCAGTGCCGTTGGTGGAGGAAGACTACAGGCGATGTAAGGGATGTGCGGCTACACATGTTCCTATCTCTTCTGGTGGCTTACAACTTAAACTGATGTAAGATGAGATTTTACTAGACTCATTCCTGTGTTGTTGAAAGAGTGTGTGATCATATGAATGTGAAAAAGAAGGAAAATCAAGGGTGAGGGATTGAGGTTTGTGGAGTTATGTGACAAGACATCTGGAAAGAAGCGGTGCAAATGTCCTGTCTCCATCTGAGGATTAGGAGATCATAAATGTAGTTCAGGAGACACTCATAACAAGGAAAAGAGAAAAACGGAACTTTACAAAGCAGCTTGTTTCTTTGCCTTCTTTCTTTAATAGCTGCTTGGGACCAGACAACCCTGTGGCTACGTCCCCCAGGGGCATCTCAGAGTCAGGGTGCATTCACTAACGGATATTAACAACGAGCCGCGAAGAAAAAGCTAAATTGTGTTCACTGTATTCTGTTTTAGAAGCCATAAGAATGTGAAGTATACTTTTTTTTGTCTTTTTTTACCATTCTATACCCAGGTAGTTTATTTTCCACCTAGTAATTCAGCATCAACAGTTTTGTTATGTAATGTTTCTCTACAGCATAATTTCTGTGGCAGTGCAGATACTTTAGAGTAACAAAATAATAAATAATCCCAATGCCTCTCTGCTGTCCCTTGTGTCATCGCTGTTGTTTATCTCACTTATACATAAGCATGAATATACATACAAGCATGCATGTAAAAACACTTGTTGCTTCTTTCTTTTTTTTTTCTCTTTTTGCCTTGCTTGCCATTTATCTTTTTATTCTAGCTGGGTGCATCAATCTCCAAATTCCAGATTTTGAGGTTTGTTTTCTCACCCTTCAAAACATTATAAAACCTGGAGCTCCTAGTCTTGTGTTAATCATTCTGAATCAGTTTTTCTGGGATATCATCTGATCTTTTCAATATGTAAAATCAAGTTATGTATTTTTTCTATTAATCTTTGAATATATTTTCTCTCTCCTATTGTTCCATTTCTTTTTCTGGCATACCAGTTATGCACATGTTGTATCGCTCTCTTTTTTAAAATTTTTTTACTTTTTGACCCCATTGACACATTTCTCCCACCCCCTTCACTATCATCCCCTTTCTCCCTGCCTCTGACAACCATCGTCTGTTCTCTATATTTATGAGCTTGGTTGGTTTTTGTTTGTTTGTTTGTTTGTTTTTTAAAGATTTTATTTATTTATTTGAGAGAGAGAGAATGAGAGACAGAGAGCATGAGAGGGAGGAGGGTCAGAGGGAGAAGCAGACTCCCCGCCGAGCAGGGAGCCCGATGCGGGACTCGATCCCGGGACTCCAGGATCATGACCTGAGCCGAAGGCAGTCGCTTAACCAATTGAGCCACCCAGGCGCCCTGTTTGTTTTTTTTAAGATGCCATATATAAGAGGGGCACGTGGGTGGCTCAGTCTGTTGAGCATCCGACTCTTGGTTTCGGCTCAGGTCATGAACTCAGGGTTGTGAGATCGAGCCCAGCGTCAGGCTCCACACTCAGCATGGAGTCTGCTTGGGATTCTTTCCCTCTCCCTTTCCCTCCCCCTCTGCCTCTTCCTCCCTCCCCCCCACAGGTGCATGTGCACTCTATCTTTCTCTCTCTAAAATCTTTAAAAAAAAGATTCCATATGTAACAGAGATCATACAGTATTTGTCTTTCTCTTTCTGACTTACTTCATTTAGTGTAATGCCCTCGAGGTCCATCCATGTTGTCATAAATGGCAAAATTTCCCCTTTTGTGGCTGAATAATGTTCCATTGTGTGTATATATATTCCACAATTTCTTTATCCATTCATACATTGATGGACATAGATTTTTTTCCATGTCTTGGCTATTGTAAGTAATGCCGCAGTGAACATGAGGATACATGTATCTTTTCAATTTCGTGTTTTCATTTTCTTCAGATAAATATCCAGAAGTGGAATTACTGGATCATAGGATAATTCTATTTTTAATTTTTTGAGGAACCTCCATACTGTTCTCCATAGTGGCTGCATCAGTTTACATTCCCACCAACAGTGCATGAGGATTCCTTTTTCTCCACATCCTCGCCAACACTTATTGTTTCTTGTGTTTTTGATATTAGCCATTCTGACTAATGTGAGGTGATCTCCTTGTGGTTTTGATTTGAATTTCTCTGAGGATTAGGGATTTTGAGCATCTTTCCATGTATGTATTGGCAATCTGTATGTCTTCTTTGGAAAAATGTCTATTCATATCTTCTACATTTTTGAAGGTTTCCATTAATATAGTTTAATATGGTGAGTTAATGTTTGACCCTTTCATGCTATGTTTTGTCTCTAGCTAGAGAATCAACTTCCCAGTGGAACCAGGTATGCCTGGTACTTCTCTATGTGGTCCTTGTTGTTCATTGCAGTTACATCTACATAGACACTCAGCCGATGGTTGTTGAGTCTAATTACCATGGTTCATTTGCAGACAAGTGAAATGAAAGGCAAGCCACAGAGATGAGGACAGGCAGTCCTCAGCATGTTTCAAAACTGATAAAACATTGGACTTTGGAACGAAAGTAGGGAGAAGAGAGAAGGCTTGAGAGGTTTCTGAAACGCCTTTTTATGTCCTCTTCCCCTTTTCATTTCTCTCTAAAATAGATAATATGGGAACTAGAGGTTGACTCTGGGCCAAGATGACTCTCATATGACTTTCTTTTCCCCTTAGCAGTACTGAGCCCATGCTTTGGCCTGTTGAGAGCCACTGCCATCCAGTATTACCGAGAATTTCTTCCCTCCTTACTCTCCAGAGGTCTTTCCTAGGAATTAATGAAACCAGCCAAGCCAAGAAGAGGTCAAAAAAGTTATCAGCACTTAGCTTTTTTTTTTTTAAGTAATCTCTACACCCAGCGTGGGGCTTAAACTCACAACCCCGAGCTCAAGAGCCACACGTTCTTCTAACGGAGCAGCCAGGCACCCCAGCACTTAGCTTTTAATATAGCAGAGTATATATCTTATCAGTGATTCTTTCTTAAAACGTAAGTATGAAAATATTGGTATCCTCCTGTCCCAGTACAAGCACTGTGGCTGTGCTCTTTTGTATTTGATGAGTGTTTTACTGTCTTCTGTGTGGTAACATGGTTGTTTTTAGAAAGATATGAAAGTAGGGGTAGGTAGTGGGGATGGAGCCCTTGCCTTTTGTGGTACTATAGGCTTTTGTCCTCCATTGCAAGAATCTGGGGTGGGATTGATCTAGTCCAGAGGCTTCTGTGGATGGGATTAAGCCTGGAGTGTGGTGTGCCTTGATGTGCCACTGGTGTCTCAAAAGATCTTACCGACCCCCTCTGCCTGAGGAGTTCTGCTAGATAGGTTCCTGCCATCCCAGGAGAGAACTGGATTTTACTAAAGAAGCAGTATTCTTCATGGTATTTAGATGTAGATGCGGGGCTGCTCAGTGATACTACATTCTAGGTAAGCATTATGGATTTAAGTCCGCTTCTGTGAGCTGCTAGCATGAGAAACTTATTGTATCTACAGAAAAATTCATTGTAAGTTTAATACTTAAACTTATGGAACATGGCCAGTTTAGGGTGTGAAGACTGTGTTTTGACTAGAGGAAAAAGTAATGTCTTGTTTGTTATCTTTAGGCTCCAGATCAGTTTGCTTTTAGTGATGGTCTCTGTTGACCTGGGACTGGATTCAGTACTTTTTTGACTTCAGTGAGAAACATAACCAAGGATAGAACTCTGGCAGATCCTGGAATCCTCTGTCCTTGTATAGGGTTGCTGAAACCAACTTGTGTCCATCCCCAGCTGTGTGCCTAAGGAGCATCTCTGTCCTTGAAGTGACACTTTTATGTTCCCTCTTAGACTCTTGATCCTGACATGAAACTAGCAAGTTTATTTTAACCCACTTTCATCTGTAGAGGTTAACTCTGTGTCCTGGACAGTAGAGCTTGTTTCTCAGTTCCAGAATGGGAAGTCAGGCCAACTCAGAAAGCCTGTGCCTCGTCAAAATCAGGACTTTTGAACTAGACGACCTTCTTTCATCCATTCAGCCAGCATTTATGAAGGCTCTGCTGTAACCAAGCACAGTGCTTCCTGCTGGAGACCCAGAGATGAAGATGACATAGAATCTACCCTCAAGAGGTGCCTGGGTGGTGTGTTCGGTTGAGCATCCGACTCTTGGTTTTGGCTGAGGACGTGATCTCAGGGTTGTGGGATCGAGCCCCGTGTTGAGCTCTGTGTTCAGTTGCAGTCGGCTTGTCTCTCTCTCTCTCTGCTCCTTCCCCTGCTTGTGCGCTCTCTCTCTCAAATAAATAAATAAAATCTTAAAAAAAAAAAAACAAAAAAGAAATCTACCCTCAAGAAAAATCATGGTCGAGGGAAAGAGGCAGGCAAGTAAAAAATATGACAGCGCACTAAATTAAGTACCTCAGTAGAAATGCACAGGCTCCAGTACTGTCACTGAGAAGAGGGTGATTGTCTCAGCCGAGAGAGCCCTTAGCCTTTCTTGAGTTTACTTGGCCCAAGCTGTGGGGATTCCACACCTCAAATCCTGGAAGAATGTCTCTGATTTTTACAGAACTGCTTAACAGGATCAGCATAAAGAATGGTAGAAGGTAGTGAAGGTTAGGATTAGAAATCTCAGCGGAGTCAGCGGCAGTACAAGCCCTTGTTCCAGTTTGGAGAAGGGCTTTCTTTGCTTCAGGGAGTCCCAGCAGGTTCAGTAGTCATTAAACTCTCCTCTGATGCCTCCTGGTGTCCTTTTCCCCTTTCTGTGCATCTTTGCATAGAACTGCTGGTCAAGCCTTTTTTGGCCCAGAACCTCTGACTCAGGTTCTTTAGAACAGGAGAGTCACACTTCCTAGGAGTGCCAGAACCGTACCTAAGCACTGTTGAATCCTCAGCATGCACCAGATTTGTTCTTCTTATTTCATCTAGTCATGAACTGGGTCACAGAAAAACTTCCTGGGGGAGCCCTACAAGCCACAAACTTGTGGGTCCCCATCCTGAAGGACACTCATTATTGCCTCTAGGGAATGAGATGGGGAAGGTCTCAGACAGTTAACTTATACTGATAGGAAAGAACAGTGAGGCCAAATTAGATCCCCACAGAATCCAGTTCCAGAAGTAGGTATCTTCAGGGGTGGGAGGACAATGTGACAACTTCTTAGAAAAGAAGAACAAAGGAATACCATTGTCCAGATATGTTGGGAGGATAGTACAGAGGCTTGATAGCAGGTTAGATTGCCTTTAGAGGAATCGACATTTTTTTAAACATTTTATTTATTTATTAGAGAGAGCAAGCACAAGCAGGGGGAGGGGCAGAGGGAGAAGAAGAAGCAGGCTCCCCATTGAGCAGGGAGCCAGCCACAGAACTTGATCCCAGAACTCCAGGATCATGACCTGAGCCGAAGGCAGACGCTTAACTGACTGAGCCACCCAGGTGTCCCAGAGGAATAGATATTTTGATTCTAGTAATTACAATTGACACTTGAACAATGCAGGGTTAGGAGCACCAACCCCCAGCACAAATCCGTGTATAACTTGACTGTCCTCCAAAACTTAACTGCTAATAGCCTTCTGTTGATCAGAAGCCTCACCAATAACATAAGCAGTTGATTAAAACATATTTTATATGTTCTATGTATTCTTCCCATAAAATAAGCCAGAGAAGAGAAAGTGTTATTAAGAAAATCATAAGGAAAAGAAAATATATTGACAGTACTGGAGTGTATTTATAAAAAAAAAATCTGTGTATAAGTGGATCCACAAAGTTCAAACCGTGTTGTTCAGGGGTCAACTATATTTTACTTTTTGGTTGTTTTGAAGGATTTTAAGGAAAAAAATTTAAATAGGACCGAATTATAAACACCAGCTTTTACTCATTAAAGTGTGGCCATAAATTTATGTTCTTTGATCTTGTAAAATACGAGTTTCCACCCAGCATTTTACCTGTTAAGATTTCAGATTCATGACTCAAAGTATCTTTTCTTTTGCCTTCCTCTTACATCAGGTTGGCCTTTTGGTTTATTGGAGTTATCTCAATCTTATGTTCAGTTGAAGCTCCTCTGCTTGTGATTATTTCTAGGTCAGAATACCATTGGATTTGCCAAGAACTAAGAAATCAGTAGTGCTTTTGTTTAAATTCTCTTAACAGGTACTTCTGAATGAGTTTTGGTATTGTCATTGTTTTAGACGGTTGTCAAAATAGCAGAGAGCTATGAGTTATTATTACTTGATAATTCATGTTTGTTTGGTGCACTTGATGTTAGGCTGGGTTTAGGGTTCTTGAGGACCTTTAGTTCTTTGCTTTCTTCTATTCTTGCGTTTTTTATTGCCACCTACATGACTCAGATTTTAGGTTTCCTTTTCCCCTGCCTCCTCTTTGTTGGTTTGGTACTTTCAATTCTCAGTGTTCTCTGAGGTACTCACCTACATTTCTGCTGGCGTCCTCAAGGTCAGTCCATCTGTCAACTCTGGTCATTCAACAGGACCATTCTTTGTGATCTGACTGTATCTAGTTTCTTAGGTGCATGAGTTTGGTATTGATTCTTCTTTTTTTATTCAAGAATAATTAACAGTACAGTGCTACATTAGCTTCAGGTGTACAATGAAATGGTTCAACAGTTCTGTACATTACTCAGTGTTCACCATGGTAAATGTACTCTTAATCCTCTTTATCTGTTTCACTCCTCCCCCCACCCCTCCCCTCTAGCGACCCCTCTGTTCCCTGTTTTTAAGAGACTGTTTTTTTGTCTGTCTCTTTTTTCCTTGTTCGTTTGTTTAGTTTCTTAAATTCCACATATGATTGAAGGCATATGGTATTTGTCTTTCTCTTTTTGACGTCTTTCACTTAGCATAATATCCTCTAGGTCTGTCATCTGTATTGTTGCAAATGGCCAGAGCTCATTCATTTTTTTTTTTTTTT
>NC_138377.1:121555503-121608615 GCF_054177405.1 Leptonychotes weddellii | reverse complement strand
GTGGCTGCACCAACTTGCATTCCCACCAACAGTGTAGGGGAGGGTTCCCCTTTCTCCGCATCCCCTCCAACATCTGTCGTTTCCTGACTTGTTCATTTTAGCCATTCTGACTGGTGTGAGGTGGTATCTCATTGAGGTTTTGATTTGGATTTCCCTGATGCCGAGCGATGTTGAGCACTTTTTCATGTGTCTGTTGGCCATTTGGATGTCTTCTTTGGAAAAATGTCTGTTCGTGTCTTCTGCCCATTTCTTGATTGGATTCTTTGTTCTTTGGGTGTTGAGTTTGATTAAGTTCTTTATAGATTTTGGATACTAGCTGGGGGAATTTTCAAGAGTTTGCCCCTCTTTTACATGATTTGATCTTTTTGCCTGGTTGCAGAAATCTTACCCTCAGGGTCTGTCTTGGTACTGACTGTTCTGGGCCAGTTTTTCCTGGGATACAGTGTGTCCTTTCAGTATGTGGATACTTTTGTTTCAGAAACATCTGGAAGTAGATCTTCATGGAATGTTTATGAGCAACTCTGCCTGTTTGTTTGCTTCAATTACAGTTCTCCTTTCTGCGCATGCTGCTGGCCTTGGCTGTCTTCTGTAACTCCTGTTCACTCTCTATTCCGTTGAGAACCCCTTTCCCGTTTCATTGTATGTGCTTTTTTCCACGTCCGTCCGTTTTGTTCCTTACCATGCTTTCCACAGTGTCTCTTCTCCCTTTTGTTCCTTTTTGTTTTACCCTCATTTCGGTTCATTTTTTCCTTCCACTTCTTCCCTGAGCTGTGCTAGTTGATGCCTTCTCTTCTCCCTGTCATCTCCCTACCTCTCCCGTGAGCGCTTGCTCTTCTGCTCTGAGCTCTTTTTTTTTTTTTTTTTGTCAGAGAGAGAGAGAGAGAGCACAAGCAGGGGGAGTGGCAGGCAGAGGGAGAAGCAGACTCCCCGCTGAGCAAGGAGCCCGATGCAGGACTCGATCTCAGGACCCTGGAATCATGACCTGAGCTGAAGGCAGATGCTTAACCGACTGAGCCACCCAGGTGTCCCTCTGCTCTGAGCTCTTGCTTCATGGTTTTCTTTTTTCAATTTTGCAAAAGATTTTATTGCTGTTCATCTGCTCTGCAGCAGCGTTTTCCAGTGTGTAGTCTTAGTCTGCCTTTTGGTTTTCCAGTTTCTTCCCTAATTTTTTTTTGTTGTATTTCTGTATATATCCTGTGCAGATTTCATTTTTATAACTCCTCTTTAAATAGTGAGTTTTTCAGGGACTAGCTCTTTGCGGGATGCTTGTGTAGAAGAGGTACCAAGTCCGCGTGCATTGCTCGCTGCAGCCGTTCTCATGAATCAAGGTTCTGGGTGAGTTCATTTACCCTTTCTCTCTCTCCAGCCAGCAGAGATAGGCATCTGTGAGCTTTTCCACGATGCAGATGCTGCCACAGAGTTTAACTCTGTGAGGCAAATATAGCTGGTTTGTGTGGTTTCCTAGCTCCAGGTCCACGGACATTTCTGCCTCTCAAAACCAGGAATCTGTTTGGTCCCAGAGAGCGTGTCCTTTACCTACAAGAAGTCTGTCTGGACAGCTCTTTCTCTCCAGCTCTTGTGTCCCCTCTCCGTAGTATCCGTTCTTTTCTTTCTCTAAAGGAAAGGAACCTTGTTTGAGCTCCCTGCCTTTGACAGCTTTTCTAGCTGTTTTAGAGTCTGGGATTTGGGTTGTCTTCCAGTTTTGTTGAAATTGGGAGTTTGCATTTTTATTTATTTCTCCTTTTTGCACTTAGAACACATCTTGAATAGCATTTTAAAATTATGATTTCATGATGCAGTGTTCAAATCAGAAATCTTAACTGACATTTTCTGTTAACCAGTGGCTGGTCCCCATGATATTCTGTATTAGGCTTTCTGCTACACCTTCTCCATCCAGCCTCCACCACCACACTGCCTTCCACCTTCTAAGCACCTAAAGCCCCAGGAATATGCTACTCAGATTTACGAAAAGCCTTTTCATTCAGTCAGTATGCCTCCTCCTCCCTGGGCAGTATTCTAGGCTTTGGGGATAGAGCATGGAAGAATTCATACAAGATCTCTGACATACCAAAGCAAGTCTTAAAATGATTCTGTTTGGACTAGGGGTAAGGGGTGGACAGGGCAGAAGACACAGTTTGGGATTTTGACGCATCACGGGGGAAAGGGTGCAGAACATGAGGTTCGGAGTCAGACAGACCTAGCCCCATTACTCTGTCCTGCTTCTGATACGTGTGACATCGGAATAGCTAATTGACGTTTCCATATTTCACTTTCCTCATATATAAAGTGAAGGTCATATTACCTACCTCATGTGGGTATCATAAAATTAAATAAGTTACATATGAAGTGCTCATCATGTAGTAGATGCTCAACAAGTACTACTTCCCCATGAAGAAGGGGCTCATTAAACAAAAGGAATAAAATACTAGGAGTGATTTGATCTTTTTGCCTGGTTGCAGAAATCTTACCCTCAGGGTCTGTCTTGGTACTGACTGTTCTGGGCCAGTTTTTCCTGGGATACAGTGTGTCCTTTCAGTATGTGGATACTTTTGTTTCAGAAACATCTGGAAGTAGATCTTCATGGAATGTTTATGAGCAACTCTGCCTGTTTGTTTGCTTCAATTACAGTTCTCCTTTCTGCGCATGCTGCTGGCCTTGGCTGTCTTCTGTAACTCCTGTTCGCTTGGCTGTCTTCTGTAACTCCTGTTCGCTCTCTATTCCGTCCATAAATTTTATGTAACATAAAATTTTCCAGTGTGTAGTCTTATACTCAATTTTATGTAACATAAAATTTACCATCTTCATTTTGAAGTGTACAGTTGAGTAGTGTTAAGCACATTCACGTGGTTGTGTGACCCCTCTCCAGAATTCATCTTGCCCAACTAAAACTCTGTTCCCATTATGTTCCCATTAAACAAGTCCCCATCCCCTCCCACCTCAGCCCCGGCAACCACCGTTCTACTTTATACCTCTGGTTTTGACTACTAGGTACCTCACATAAGGAGGTCATGCCGGATCTGTCCTTCTGTCTCTGGCTTATTTCACTTAGCATAATGTCTTCAGGGTTCGTCCATGCGGTAGCAGGTGTCCAAGTTTTCTCCTTTTTTAAGACCGAATAATACTCCTTTGTATGCATACGTCACATTCATCCTTTTCTCCTTTTATCCATCAATGGGCACTTGGGTTGCTCCTGCCTTTTGGTTATTCTGTGGATAATGCTGCTGTGATGATAGGTGTACAAGTATCTTTTGGAAACTTTTGTTTTAATTCCTCTGAGTATATGCCCAGTGGTGGAATTGTTTGATTATACGGCTATTCTATTTTTAAAAAATTTTTTGAGAAACAACCATACTGTGTTCAGAGGCTGATTTCTTGATGGGGAAATATAAAGAGTATAGTTCCCCAACAAGTAATTTTAAAATCAGTCTTGTTTAACATTTTGTTAATTATCTAGAAATGAGCGTTTTGCCATCAAATCTCCATTTGCATGTAATGAAATAATTCCTATTGTATAAAATCTCCATTTGCATGTAATGAAATAATTCCTATTGTATAAAATTTAAGAATGCTGCATGAGTGTGTCTATGTAGACAGAAAAGTGATTTGTAGAACTCAATGTAGGCAAATATACTTTGTGTTTACACATACGCTTTTTTAAGATTTTACTTATGTATTTAGAGAGAGAGCACACAGTGGGGAGGGGCAGAGGGAGAAAGAGAATCTCAAGCAGACTCCCTGCTGAACACGGAGCCCGACGAGGGTCTGGATCTCACCACCCTGAGATCATGACATGAGCCGAAATCAAGAGTCAGAGGTTAACCGACTGAGCCACCCAGGCGCTCCAAAACATACGCTTTTATTACACTTCCTCCCTGAGGCCAGAAGATGTACCCTGGTTATATCAATTAATGCATTCCCTCCACTTAACTAGGGACAAAATACGGAGAACTGATGTGCCAGAGAGCTTCATGTGTCAAAAATGCACACGAACAAGCACACAGACACACGGACACATCTTTTGTCTTGGCTGTTTGTTGCCTACAGAGTAAATTGACCCTCAAATCCTCCATGGTCCAGTCTAGACGCTAGACCAGTGTGTCTCAACTGGGGGCGATTTCGCCAGGAGACATTTGACCATGTCTGGAAGCATTTTTGGTTGTCCCAGCTGGAGGGGTGCTGCTGGAATCTATGAGCAGAGCCCAGGGGTGCTTCCGAACATGCTACAATGCACAGCCCTCCTCCCCAACAGAAAATTATCCAGCCCCAAATGGCAGTAGTGCCCAGACTTTAGGCCCAGACTACCTTGTCAGCATTGTTTCTAGCCTCTTGGTAAATCTGCCATTCCAGCCAGATCCTGGTGCTCCTTATACCCAACACCAGCTGAATTGCTTCCTCCAGGGCCTTTCACCTCAGCGTCCTTCTCCGATGTCAGAGCCCAGCTCAGTCCTCCCACCATCTCCATGAACCTCTCTGGTCTCTCCAGCCACTGCCCTCTTCCTTATCAGACTGCTAATTTGGCACTTAATTAACAATAGAGGGTGGTACCTGTGATCTTCCCAGCATGACTGAAAGCACCTTGAAGGCCATGTTGATATGATTTGATTTGAAAGAGGAAGCCCCACTCCCCCTTATGGACCCCAGCGGGCACCTCTGACCTGACCCTCTGGGGGTTTCCACGGCAGCCCTCCCGCTACCGTGGGCCACAGCGGTTGAGTCAGCACCACGGCTCCGCGGGCACAGCAGTCAAGCACACCGAGAGTCACCTTTGTTGGGGAGTCCTGGCTAGATGGAACCCGAGCCCAGGTGTGAGCCTGGTACCCAGGCGAGTATTCATGCTAAGCCTGGTTTCTTACCCGAGCTCTAAGAAAGGGATGCGGACAAGTACAAAGAAAGGTGCCCATTTTGCCACCAGCGGAGCCCAGGCAGAAGGGTCCATCTTAGGAAGCCTGGGAGACATCCCACTGGGCAGGGCTTGCTCTGCCACAGCTGGACGGACGGAATGCATCCGTGATGATGATGGTGATGATATGGTAATGACAGCCATCTTGATGCATTCAGAACGTGTTGTGGGGCAGACGCCAGGCCAGGTGTTTGATATAGATTATCGCGCTCAGTCCTCACCACGGTTCTGGAAGGAAGCTGGAGGACTGAAAGGATAATTTGCCCAAGATCACCCAGCTAACAGAGCAGAGCTGAAATTTTAAACACGGTCCATCTGACTTCAGAGCCTGTGCTCTCAGCCACCACCTCCCTGCCTTGAGTGTGGCCAGGCAGTTCCGCAGGTAAGAATGAGCTATCACTGCTCATGGAAGAGATTCATGCTAGGGAATGCCAAGGCGTGGGGGCCATCCATGTGGGCTCACTTGAGAGGTGGATGACCCAGGGGCTCAGGTGTCTGTTGGGAATCAGGAGCTGGTGTGTCAGGTCCGGCTGCTGGCCTGGTGCCGGAAAGGCCCATGAGGTCTCCGTTAGGGCCACACCCCAGCTACCATGGGGTGCTCTAACCCTTCTTATTTTTGCTTCCCCTCTAGGTGCACTACATCCTTCAGGAGGTGGTGATGGGTGGGATGGTGTTGGAAACCAACATGAATGAAATCGTGGCTCAGATTGAAGCTCAAAACAGGCTGGAGAAATCCGAGGTGAGTGCACAGCTGTACTTTTGCCCCGGCTGGTTCCAAGAGCCTGGGGCAGAAGGAGGAATGGATACATGTGTTGGTTTGTGTTGCTGGGAAACCTTAGGGATGTTTTTGCTCCTCTTTCTTCCTTGAGTCCATCAAAACCAATTGACTTGAAGGCCAGTGCTGAAAATTAAACATGTAAGAATTAAGGTTAAAAGTGTGAACGGAAAAGTCAGATGGCAGAGGAAGACAAACAGCTCTGGGCTTGGGGGCTTATGGCCCATGTTTGTGGTTTGTCATTCCTCCTTTCAAAGCTACATGTTCCCTGGAGGGAGACAGAATGCCCTTCTCAGGTCCCAGCGTGGTTTCCTAGTGCTGTGGCAGTCTGATCTCCCAGCGGCCATTTCTCATGGTGTCTTTCAGAACCTCGGAGTTGCCAGTTGCCTTATTTCCAGTTAGCCTTCTACTCAGCTGCAGTAGAGTATGGGCTGGGTTTGCAAATAACGTACCCCAGCCCACCCCCACATAGTGCTCACAGTCGGGGCACCTGGCTGGCTCAGTCGGTGGGGTGTGTGACTCCTGATCTTGGGGTTGTGAGTTCAAGCCCCATGTTGGGCATAGAGATTACTTTAAAAAAAAAAAAAAAAATGCTCACAGTTATTTCTGTCCTACCCCTTTGAGGTCTCTCCATCACCTCCATCAGCCTTCCTGGAGAGTAGAGGCTACAGGCATACACCTTCACATGTGGCAGAAATAGCAGAATAAGTTACCTCTTTAATGAGCTGAGCGTCTTCAAGAGCTTCATTGCTCCTTGTAACAGAACTTGATCTTGCAAAACCAGGGATTCCTCTGTCTGTGAGGTCTGGCGGTCCTGCTGAAGAAGCTTTTCCAGACCACAGCTAGAGTGGCACGACAGTTCTTTGAGGGAGGCAGGCCGGGAAGCTTCCAGGAATAGTAAGTGAGTCAGAGGCAAGGGGTTTGGAAAGCAGAAGAATGGAGACGTGCTGGGCAAGAGTGGAACTGGAGTCAGTCTCCTGAAAGCAGTCGGTAAGGAGGAAATGGTTCTGAGAGTCTTGTCGGCTTCTCCCCTTCTCTGCGCACTGCAGGTGAGCCAGAGGGGAGCACCGACCATGGCCGCCTTCCTCTGTGTTTGTTACCAGCCCTTCCGTGGCCGTGGGTACATCAGACCCATGTCCTTCCTCCCATCTTGCTGCCACATGGCATTTCCAAAGCCAGCTCTTTCCCATCTCACGGTGTTCGTTGGCAAGCAGTTGCCCTAAGCTCTGACTTTCCTTTTCCTTGTAAAAGTTTCCCTGTGATTGCACTTGTCTCTAAGAGTCAGCCTCTTGGGGAAGGGTTTTGTCTTGGAGCCTGAAAAGGGCCCCCAATACTATGACTCGGTTGAACCATCTCAGGTTATTGCAGCAAAGCACCTGCAGTGTTCCGGGCACTGTTAGGTGCTGGGGCTACAACACTGCGTAAGCCACAGCCCCTCCGGGAGCACAGAGTGCAGGTCCCTACCCCATGGCTCCCGTCAACCTCGAGATCGTCGTGTTGGCTACCTTTGAGGAATAAGGACGAAAAATCAAAACACGCATCGTGTGTGTTCAGTGTAGACGCTTTCCAGGTCTCCGTCGCTTGTGTTTCTAAGCATTAGGGAGATGACACTGAGTGTGTGTCTCATGCCCCTTCCCATTTCTCCTCAGGGTGGCCTTTCAGCAGCCCCTGCCCGGGCCGTGTCTGCTGTGAAAAACATCAATCTGCCGGAGATTCCTCGGAACATCAACATTGGTGATCTCAACATCAAAGTCCCCAACCTGTCCCAGTTTGTCTGAGGGCCCACGGCTACTGAACTGCAATCCTTGAAACAAGCCAAGCCAGTCCTGCCACAGACCCCACTCTGAGACTTAGAAGGGTCAGGCCCTGGGCCCTGCCCCCTGTTGCCGTGGAGTCGGGGGTGGGGGGGGTGTCCCGGGTTCACGGCTAGCGCCTACCGGCCTCTAATACATGTGGCCACTGCAGATGGGGGGGGCCCCCCGGCTTGCTCCGTGGGGGTCCACGTGCCCGAGCCACTCGTACCTTTACCTCCCTCATGTAGCCACTCCCAGGGACTGGGCACTGTCCGGGGGTCCACCTGCTTCCTAGAACCCACCCCTAGGACATTCTCTGCCTAGAGTCTGCATCCTTAGCACCGCCATGCTTCTGAGGTCCTATAGCATTCACTCTTGCTAACGAGGTGCCATAGCTAGAACAGGGCCGACCCTTCAGATTAGGGTATGTGGCGAGTGGCAAACAAGGGCAGAGTTTGATGAGAACCAGAGTTGCCTCCTGGCTCTACTAGGGTTGTCATGCCCAGAGTCCTTTCGTCTAGGCAAGTTTTCTGGTTCCCACCACCTACGGAATATGTTTCCCTCACTGTCATAGTCCTAGCTCTGTTTGCACAGGACTTGATCCAGATCCTGAACCTGATACGTGCTGGTAGGGAGAGCACCCCCTTCCCCACGGCTGTTTCTCCACCTCAGCTACAAGGTCCCTTATCAAAGGGGAGAAGCCCTGCGTCTGTGGAGGGCAAAGCTGACCTGTGGAATATCTCAGAATTATGACTCTTTCCAGGTTTAAATACATTCTTCTCATGAGGAGCAGATGGGTCAGTTGCTGTGTTATAAATGATGAGTTTTCTCCATACAGGAAAGTCACTGCCATCTACACCCGCTTGTGGAGCAGGAGAGCCTAAGCTGGGATCACTTGTTCTAGAACTGGCACTGGGTAGGCTGGGGACACGGGAAGCATGCTGGCCAAGACCGGTGGCAGCGCCGTGTCTTCTCCCTAGCGTGAGAGCAGTCCCTCCCTGAGCTCTGCTTCTGGGTCCACGCTGTTCCCCACCAGGTGGCTGGCTTTGGAAAGCTGTGGGTTTTTACATGTGATGAGAAGCGTCCTTCTGTGGGTAACTTCGAGCTCAGACTGCGCCTTAGAGTGGTGCCTCGTCCAGCACCGCCTCGGCTGCCGGTCTCAGGGCCTTGGGGAGCTCAGCGCACCGTCACAGCAGTCTCCCAGCTCGGGGCTTTCTCGTGCCTGCTGGCCGGGGGCCCAGGCTCTTCGCCCAAGCCTGCTGCCGCTGCAGAGCCCGTTTGAGACGGCGCCCGCGGGACCACCGTGCTTCTGTGCTTGGTGCCCAGTGCTCCCTGCGGCCTCTTGTCCTCACTCTTTCAGGCCCTCCCTGGTAGCCTCGGAGGCGAGTGTGCTGATCAGAAGGTAGGCTCTCTTCCGTTGGAAGAGAGAGATGGAGGTCACTCTATCTGATGTCACCGCTGATAGCATTCTTTGAAGGGTTTAATTTTTTTTTAACAGACATTTCAGGGCATTCACATCCCTCTCGCACATTTGCTAAATGTGGAATAAGAAAGAAGGAAGAAGACTGATGTTCACTTTGCACGTACTGGAAGGCAGTGTGAGCAGGATCCTTCCACAGCCCTTATAACAGATGTTATTGTCTTCATTTTGCAGGTGAAGAAAATAAGACTCAGAGAGGTCAAGTCACCTGCTTTTGGTTACACAGGGCTAAGAATTGAGACTCTGCTTGCCTAAATCCAAAGTCCGTTTTCTTTCACTGCTCAATGGCTTCTCCCAATTTTATCCTCTTTGTTATAGGTAAGGAAACCGAGTCCGAGGGAGGTTATAGTAGCTTCTTACAAACCCTGATCAAACCAAGCCAGTTTGCTCACGGGACCAGTGACGGTGTCGTAGAGGGTGAGAGCTGGAGGCCCCCTGTGCTGGCCTGATGAGGGGACAGCAGCCCAGAGTGTTAGGTGTTGTATTGAGAGTCACAAAGCTAGAGCCTAGTCACTTTTCTTGAGTTTATTTCTTTGTTTTGTGGTTTCATGTATTACTTCAGGACAGCCGGGTGCCCTGCATTGCCCGGGACAACCTTCCAGTGTTCTTAGCTGCCAGAGACCGTTGCTTTCTGCCCTGTTCCCACAAACCACTGACTGGTCCCGTAGACCCCCAGCAAGTCAGCATCCCAATCACATCCCTCAAACTGCCTCTAAAAGTGGCCTAAAACTTCAGCCTGCTTTGCTTTTTTTTTTTTTAAGATTTTATTTATTTATTTGACAGAGAGAGAGACAGGGAACACAAGCAGGGGGAGCGGGAGAGGGAGAAGCAGGCCCTCCAACAAGCGGGGAGCCTGATGCGGGGCTCGATCCCAGGACCCTGAGATCATGACCTGAGCTGAAGGCAGACGCTTAACAACTGAGCCACCCAGGCGCCCCCAGCCTGCTTTTTTATTTGGAAAACTCCATCTCTTTGGACAAACCACAATAATTGTTCATTAACTACTTGAGGTTGCCTGCAAATCCAGCTAGATCTCTTGTCTGCTACCAGCAAAACCATAAACTTTTCTTTTTTAACTGAGGGGAAATTGTATGCCTTTTTTGAAGAAGGATACAGATTCTGCTGCTTGAGAGATGTCAGTTATGAAAATAGGGACTGGGCCTAAATTTGGGAGTCCCTGGCTCTGGACGGTTTACACTGAAGGTTTCCTGAAATGGGACAGAATACTGGGTTTCCAGTGCTCACTGCCCCTAATTAAAATCTGAAATTCTTCTGTTATGCTGCTTCTAAGTGCCTGGTGCATGTCAGGCTCAGCTTCCTGATCTTGTCTCTGCTGAGGACCTCTGAGTGCCCACACTGAGTGACTGGCAGTCTGAATTTGTAGTGATTGGAGTTGGTGACTGTGTTATATGGAATATTTAAAAGACAAGAGCCCATTTCCCACCGCTAGCAGCCCCCATCATGCCCTTCTGGCCATGCTCTAAACAGCCTTAGTTCAAGCTGCTGTAACAAAAAGACCTTAGACTGGGTGGTTGAACAGACATTCCTCACAGTTCTGCGGTCTGATCAAGATCAGGATGCCAGCAGATTTGATGTCTAGTGAGAACCTGCTTCCTGTTCTGTAGACTGCCGTCTTCTTGCTACGTCCTCACGTGGCCGAGAAAGTTCTGGGTTGTTCATCCCCTTATAAGGGCGCCAGTCCCATTATGGGACTCCACCCCCATGACCTCATCCAAATCTAATGACCTACCAAAGGCCCCCCTCCAAATACCATCACATTGGGGATTAGACTTCAGTATCAGAATTTGGGGGACACAGATGTTCATCCATACAGGGCACCTAATTCCTTACCTTTCCTCTTGGCCTCGTCATAGCCCTGTGCTTGTTACATTGAGGATTAAGTTGGGATATCTTGAGTCTTCTCAAGTCCCTGTTATTCAGGCCTCTGCCACTTACAGAGCCAGCCCTTCCCCCCACCCCCACCCCCACTTCCATGGAGCCACCCTAGCAAAGTGCTCTCTGGCCCCAGCTCCACCAGAAAACCAGGGGAGCATGCCGGCTAAATCCTGTCTTGTGGATCAGCCTCCCCGTCCCCAAGATTGATTTATTTAGAGAGAGAGAGCACAAGCAGGGAGAGGGCTGGGGGTGGGGAGAGAGAGAGAAGCAGACTCCCTGCCCAGTGGGGAGCCCAACTCGAGGCTTGAGATCACGACCCAAGCCGAAACCAAGAGTTGGACCCTCAACTGATTGATCCACCCAGGCACCCCTGGACCAGTCTCAGAGGGGGTTTCCTTAGTATAGCCATCTGTCTGTGGCTTTCCAAATAGGATGCATCAGTGGTGCCTGAAGATAAAACTGGGAGTGAATGTGATAGCCAGGATGGAGAGCCACTTAAGTATGAGAGCAACCCAGAGGTGTTGTCAGCTCCCAGCGAGCGCCCTGCTCTTCAGCTTCCCGTGCCTTCTGCCCTGCCTCCCGGGTTGCCTGTCTCACTGTGCGCACGGTTAGTCAAGTGCCCACGCACACCCATGTGCCACTGGCCCATGCTCACAGGCTGCCAAGTGGCTGTCCCCCTGCTCGAGACTTTGCCCTCTGTGGAGCACAGAAAAGCTCCCATCTACTGTGTTCTGTCAGCAGTCGGCAGATAGCAGACAGGCCCCCTTTAAGGAAATAGTTCCATGGAAATGATTAATCTTTTCCAAAAGACTGCACATTCTTTGCTATTTCAGTGAATCAATGTTTTTAAAAGGAAATATATTCATGTAGTTCAAAATTTAAGGTAACCGAAGGCTGTTCAGCCAGATTCCCACCCTGTGCCCACAAACCACGAAGCCCCTACCTCTGATAGCAACAAGTGTTTCCAATTTAAAGGATTAAGAAATAAAGTCCCTGGGTTTTTATTACCAAAACCGAGAGTGTTCTCTTTCTGAAAGAGTTACAGCGTCCTGGGATCGAGCCCCGCATCGGGCTCCCTGCTCGGCAGGAAGCCTGCTTCTCCCTCTCCCCCTCCCCCGGCTTGTGTTCCCTCTCTCGCTGTGTCTCTCTCTGTCAAATAAATAAATAAAATCTTTAAAAAAAAAAAAAAAAGAGTTACGTTCTTTTTGACTTTGGTGATTGGCCTTAGCCTGTTACAGCCATTTCACCCCCTGGACAGAGGAGGGGCCTCTCAGACCACCCCACATAAAGTAGCTCCCCTGCTTCTGCCTCCCTACCCCAGCGCTGCACTTTGTTTTTCCATGGCACTCCAGCATGCTGTATATGTGGATTGTAACTACTGTCTGTCCCCCGCTAGGATGTATGCCCCTCCAGGGGCGGGGTTCATCCCTCATTTGGTGCTGTGTGGACAGTGCCTGGTGCATACTGCTCAGTCAGGTACTGTTGAGTGAGTGAGGGTTGAGGGAAACAGCAATTCCTTCTTACGAGAACATGTAGCTTGTGCTCCCCGGGGCCCTGTGCTTAGTCCTTTGGGAAGGAGAACCAGGGCAGTAGCGTTGGGAGTAGCAGGAGGGGAGGGACCAGGTGAAGGCCTGTGAAGGCTGAGGGAGAGGAGAAAGGCAAAGCTGATGACTGAGGAACCCAAGTGACGGGAGGACCGGCAAGGGTGTTACTTGAGAGAGGAGGAGGTGGTTTGGGAGGAAGAGAGACCCAGAGCTCGGATGTGGACACGTTAGATTGGAGTTGCCTGAGAGTAGCTGGGGCAGACGTCCACCAGCCAGCTGGGAGCCTGGGAGTGGCCAGGAGAGGAAATGGGCTGAAGCTGTGGGGGCGAGCAACGTGGCCGAGAGATGACGGGAGGGTGAGGACACAGCCGGGAGGGTGAGGACACAGCCGTGGGCAGGGGAAGGGAGAGGAGAGAGTGGAGCAACCTCACATCAAGGGAGGGGCCTTCAGTGGGAGAGACCAAGGGGTTGGGGACGAAGAAGACCTGGCCTCTGAGCTCGCAGTTGTCCCCAAGTGAGTCAACACAGCGAGGGAACTTGAAGGGTGGTTCTAGCGAAGTGGCAAGGCGGTCATGTAGGAGTGTGGGTCATAGCCCCACTCTGGGACGCACAGAGCCTGCAGAAGGTCAGCATCTGCAGCCAGAAAAGCAGGAACCAGGTACTCCTGCCTCAGCGTTGTGAGGGTTAACTGAGAGAACTGCTGTAGACCATGGAGGGCCCCCTAAACTGGCTGCCATCACCCCGGGGGCGTTTAGCAGAGGGAGTGGCAGAAGATGCGGGAAGCCAGGAGGTTTGGTGGTGCTGGGAGGGAAGATGACAGAAGGCGGGAGGCGAGCCAGGGTGGGCCTCCCAAGACAGGCGGCTGGCCTCGCCCCACCAGTGAGGCCAGGCTCCTATCCAGAGGCCTCCACTGGATAAAGTGGTAGCAGAAGTGGGGAGGCTCTGGAAAGCAAAACTTTTCTTAAAATGAGGAGCAAGCTTCTCTGATCAGTAGGACGTGAAGTGTGGGAGACACGGCCTGGAACCCCCAGTCAGCAGGAAGGTGAGAGGTGCTGCAGGCACAGTGGAAGGAGTCTGTGTTTGGCCAGGACTGGGGTGAGGGCCTCTGGTCAAGCAGGCCTGGCTGCTTCCCATGAGAATTGGGATCTTTGGGCCTTTGCTAGAGCAAATCTTACATTGTTCAACTCTGACATCAGCCTGGCCTCCTGAGAGCCTTAGGAATAGGGATGCCCTCCCCGCCTCCTAGGATTGGGCCACAGCTTCAAGAGGGCAGGTTGAACAGGCAGATTTCTCAAAGACGGGGGTTCACTGGTCCTCCAGATTGAGGTGATCCTCAAAATATTTGCCCACCAGCATGGCTCAGGCACTGACCGATCAGAGTGGAGGCACCAGACAGGGAGTGGGGGTGTTACTGGTGGTCCATGTTGGCCTCGACCAGGAAGGACCCTGCCTCTCCGGAGGCAACAGAAGAGAAAACCCGGGAGGCAGCCACTTCTTTACCAGCCTGGGTGCAGCCAAGATGAGCCCCTGGGTTTGCCTGTGTGGCTTGGTGAGTCAGCGTGCCTCCTCCAACGTGGGGCAGTGCCATGGGAGGGGGCCTTCCCACACCCCATCTCTGGACCCTCACAAGCCCGTAGTGAGGCTGGAGGCCGAGAGACAGCCACAAAGCCAAGGCACGCCCCACGGCCAGAGACCACTACTTTTGCCCTGGGCAGACTGGGCGTGAAGCTCTCCTCCAGCCTCTTGGTCCTGAGCACTGGGCCCTGAATGCCCTTCCTTTGACTCCTCCCCAAGCCTCCGGGTAGCGCCCAGCTGGCCGCCCGCCACACGACTCTCGCTCGGGCAGCCTGGCATGAGGTAACTGCCTCATGCCAGGCTGAGGTGGCGGCGACACGTACAGCCGGGGAAGTAATCCTTCCTTGCTCGGGAAACTGAGACAAGCTACTATTTGAACTGTCAGCTGCTTAGCCAGCTTTCCTGGAGCTTCCCTTGTGTGGCTGGGAGGTACGCTGGCTGCTTTCCCGGCACCCATCCCCTGGGAGGAGGCTCCCACCCCGATGCTGGCCTGGGGCACTTTGGGGCCTTTTCTGCTGAAATTCCCCTCCTGAATGTCCCAGCCTCCTCCTGCCTCCTCTCCAGCAGCTGGGCCCTCCTGTGCCCTCGGAAGTGCCGACCAACCCATCAGCTGTTTAAGTGCATGACGATGTCACAGCTTTGGAAGGAAATCCCAAGGTCCAAAGTCTGTGCCAAACAGGCAAGCGCCACAGTGATGCTCCCTGGCACCGAGCAGCACCTGGCTCAGGTTGACAGCCCAGAGGGGGCCTCCCTGTCAGGTGCACCGGAGCTGCAGGGCTCGGGGTCATACCTCACTCCCAGCCCCCAGCCCCCAGCCCAGCCCTGCGGAGCTGCTCTGGGCTCCTGTGGCCCCAGAAAGGCCACGGACCCAAGGCCGGGCTGGGCTCCCCTGGCCTCCCAGTGACCTCTAGCTCCCATGTGTCCTCGGAGGTGGTGCCTTTGTTCTGAAACTGCAGTCCCCAGCCTTGTCCCTGGTTGAAGCCTCAGGTGGCCCAGCCCCTATGTTCTCACCCCTACAGAGCCCCCAGGGTTAAGCCCCCTCCCTGGGAGCCCACTGCCCACCAGTCGCAGATACTGTCTGATAACCAACTGATTGTCCTGGAACGCGCATGTCACCCCCACGTCCCCCCATCCCCTGCCTGGACACCATCGCAGCCCCTCTACTGTTGCTCTACCCCCCCTTTGCCTCCTCATGGCCTGTTTTATCACCCAGCAGCCAGACTGAACCTTCTGAAGCCTTCTGAAGCCTTCATCAGACCACAGCACTGCCCTGCAGCGTTGAAAACCTTCCAAAGGCTTCCTGCTAGCCTCAGAACAAGACACATGGCCCTGCCTCGGTGCCCCCACCTGGCTTTCTGTCCTCCTCTCCTGCCGCCCCGTCTGACTTCCCTGCTCCGACCGTCCTGGCCTTCACGGTTCCGTGAACACGCGGGCTCGCTGCCGCCGCGGGGCCTTCACCCTCGCCTCCCCGCGGCCGGTCTTCTGGTCTCCCTCACTTCGGGAGAGCCTCTGCTCAAATGTCTTCAGAGGACCCCCCTCCGCCGCCTGCTTTCCCAGTCAGTCCCTCCCCCTCCCCCCGCTTTGTCCTTCTCGGCACCTGTCACCTGACAGGACAGCCTGTGTAATGTCTCTTCTGCTTTTTTCACTATTTACTGCTGTTGTTCTGCTGGTACCCAGCACAGTGCCTGACCCCCGTTAGCTGTCAGTCAGTAAATGAGGCCTCCATGCTCGAATGCACGTTCCCGTTTCCCTCTCAGTCTGCCGAAGCTCTGCGCTCACTCCAGGCTTCAGGGCCGGAAGCTCTGTGGGGTGGGAGTCATGGGGCCTGACTTCGTGACTCACTGTGTGACTCCGAGTGAGTCACTTAGCTGCCTGCTTCAAGTTGTAGGAATAGTGGATGAGACATAGACAGAAAGCCCTAAATGGGGTATAAACTTGGTTTTGAGTCCTGGCTCCAGCAGGTCAGCTGTGTGACCTTCGGCAAAATACATAACCTCTCTGTGCAGGTTCCTCATCTGTGAGATGGGAATAAAATAGCTCCCTTGAATCAGTCGAGCTTCTTGGTTGCAAACAATAGAACCTACCCAGTAGCTTCCTAAAGGGCTATGGGGAAGCTCTCACAGGTTCAAAAGGAAGGTGGAAAGCCCAAAACCAAGGTGACCAGGACACAAGGAAAAAAAGTCCTCCGGAAATTATCACCGACACTGCCAACCCTGGACCCCAGGGCCGCAGACCCTGCCGGCCTTCCTTGAAGACACAGACTCCTAGGCAGGTGCCTCTGATTGGTGAAGTTCAGGGGCTGGGACTGGAAGTAGAAGAGGCCGGCCCCAGCATCACACAGTGGGGAGCTTGCCGAGTGAGGTGGAGACAGCTGTCCACCACATCGCGTGCCACGGGCTGTTGTGCAGATGAAGACTTAATGCAGGACTCTCTTCTACAGCTGGTGGGAAACTGCCTGGCGGAATCCACTGGAGTTAACATGCTTATCCTAGGACTCTGTGGTGCCAAATGAGTGCACGTGTCCAACCGAAAGACGTGGACAAAATGTTGATAGCACTATGCATAATCGCCAAGAATCAGGAACAACTGAATGCCCGTCTAAATGGTATGCATGAATATTTATTCATACCCTGGAATGCTGCACAGCCATGAGAAAGAGCTGACGACACCAACATGCTGCGACGTCATGAGATGTCACGGTGTCAGACATGAACAGAACGCCGGACATAAGAAGCCAGGCACAAAACAACGTAGATTGTGTGATTTCACTTATTTGCACTGCAAACATGGGCCATGTGAACGAATGGTATTAGAAGCTGGGATAGCGGGTATCCTTCTGGAAGCTAGAGACCGAAGGGGGCAGGAGCGGGGCTCCTGGGGTGCTGGGCATGTTCACTTTTGATCCGGGTGCTGGTTTCACTTGTGTGTTCCCTTTGTGAAGCTTCATTGAGTTCTTCACTTATGATTTTGTATTTTTCTCTAGGTTTGTTAAACCTCAATAAAAAATAACATGGATTTGAGAAGAAGAAAAAAAAAGAATTAATCCATGGGAAGCACTTCCTGGCCCATGGTATGAGCTGAATAAATGTTAGGTCACTGTCGTTACTGTTGTCCTTGTCACTGGTTGGTCTCTCCCACCCCACAACTCCCCTCCCTGTCCTCTCAGACTGGAAGAGACCCACATGTCTACAACCCTCGGTAGACAGAGCTGGTACCACCATCCAGAGACTGAGCTCATTTGTGGGGAGATGGAAAAAACCTCCAGGATTGTACATCTCAGCTCCTTCCATCACGAAATTAGCTAGCTACACACAAAGGCCAGGGGGCCAGAGAGTGTAAGAGTTTGCAGTTTAAGGGCTCTTGAGCAGCTAGAGCAGGTGTGGAGACATCGAGGCCAGGGAGGTGACCAGAGCTGGGGCCTTGCAAGGCTATCCTGAGGACAGCAGGAAGCCAGCAAGCGACTGTGTATATTGGTTGTGCATAGACAGGGTGATGATGCGTCCCGTTTTGCACCCTGGCTTTAGTGCAGAGAATGGAGGAAAAGGGAGGGAAAATATCCCAGGAGGCCTTCAGTGGCGGCCCAGACCAGGTCAAGGTGGGACCATAGAGCTAGACATGGAGGTTGCGTGGGACGTCATGGGGTTAGAGCTGACAAGGCTTGCAGCTCGTCCTGTGGCATGGAGGGAGGTGATGACCAGGGCCCTGGGCAGCCATGGGGATAATGGGACCCTGTCTTGTCGGGCACCGTGGGAGAAGCAGGATTGGGGGTGGTAGGTAAGTTAGGTTTGGGAAGCAGAGCAAGAAGAGATGAAATGCAGTGGGCAAAGTCTGTGGAGGGCCGGGTCACGGAAGGGAAGGGGAGCCATGTGCTCAGAGAATGATTAGGAGAGTGGGGGCCATGGAAGGAGGGTTTCTGGGGCTCAGTGGGGAGGGTGCACAGAGTGGGTTGTGGCCAAGGATAACAGCGATGTGGGGCCTGGTGGACTTAGCTAATCTCTACATTTGCAAAACTGTGAACTGGGTACTGGTGAATGGGAGGACCCTGTCCATGGGGAGAAGAGAGCCCAGTGCAGGGTGGTGGTGCCTGGGACATCAGCTGGACCACATGTGAGGAGCATTTGCATGATCTCCATCTCGTAGAAGGGGTTAATCCGAAACAGTGGTAATAATAGGGAAAGCATCAGCGGTAGACGTTATTACTGTTCGAAGGATCCATTGCCTCTCTGTACTCTGGGGGAACGTGACACTTCCCACAACTTCGCCATCAGGCTTGACGACCCGACCCTAAGTGAGGTGCACCACTTCTAAGAGGAAACTTTGTTACTGCAGCGTAGCGGGACCTCAGTGGACTGCCTCAGCAGCTCCTGGGTTTGGGGCGCTTCCTCTGCACCAGGTCCTATGGGGTTAATCCTCACACAACTCTGTGAGCACAGCAGCCAGACATGTGATTGCATTTATGTACAATTTGAGAAACATAAACTAATCCATAATGACAGAGAGCAGGTCAGTGTGGCTGCCTGGCGATGGGGCGGGGAAGAGGTGGGGTGGCAGGAGGGATCACAGTGGGGCTCGAGGAGACTTTTGGGTCGCCAGGTACCTTCGGTATCTTCATTGTGGAGAGCGCGTCACGAAAAGGTACCTGTCAGGACTTGTGGACACTGCATGTCAAGTGTATGTCAGTTTCAAGAAAACCGTTCTTAAAGAACACCCAACTCTGCTAGACTGGAATTCTAACGAAATTCTTATCCCTATCTCACAGATGAGGAAGATGGGGCTCTTCGGGATTAGAGCACTGGCCGACGGTCACACAGCTACCAAAGGGTGGATCCGGAAGGTGAGCCCGGTGTGCCCGAATCCCAAACCGTGCCTTTCAACCTTGAAGGAGTCCGCATGGCTGGCGGGGTCCGAACATGGGCTACATACAGGAACCCCAGAGCCAGCCCCTGCTTAAACATGGGGTTCCCCAAGAGTCACGCTGGGATGAAGGGGAGGTGGGCAGACCCCAGGCCCCAGTTTTTGGAGCACCCACATCTCCTGGAAGAGTGGGGGCAGCGGCGGCGGGGGGATTCCCTCACTTAATGCCTCACCACAGCACTGTGAGGCAGAGTGCTGTTTCTATTGGCAGATGAGGAAACTGAGGCACACAGGAGCTACCTGCCCACTCAGCTAATCAATTCTCACAGCCAGGATACAAAGCCTGATCCTTAACAGTCACTGTCCACACTCTGCCCCCCAAAAGTACCAGTGTTGGACACAGGTCTGGCCTCTTTCCTGAAACCTTCAGCCAGGTGCAGACCCCTCCAGAATCCTCGAGTGGGCTTCAGTGATCACCAGGCCCATGGCCTCACTTCTCCTGTGGACAGCAGGTCTTGGGGACCACATTCTGTGCAGATCCGAGTGTCAGGGAGAGGACCGACCCATCTCCAGAGACCTAGGCCAACGATGCGGGGGGCTCTTTCCTAAAACAGCTTGGGGCCCTTGTTGGGATCCCTGGAGCACTAGGGGCAAAGCTGGGCAGGTGGAGACCCCAGGGCTCTGAAGAGGAGAGCTTCCAAAATGGCGCAGCCTGAGAGCCTTGCAGCAGGTCAGTGGGGGGTGCGAGGGGAGAGGTTCCTGGGTTGAGAAGGGGTCAGACTGTCCAACACCTGGGGTTTCGAAGAAGGGAATTCTAGAAAAGGTCTCAGGCTGCCGGAGCAAGAGGAGGAGGCCCTGGAGGAGAGAGCCGGTTGGACCAGTTCTCCCTGGGGTGAGGTGGTTGGGGCCCCAAGGGCAGGCGGAAAGGACAAGTCACAACTTTTCCTCTGACGCTGGAGGCAGGGGAGGCTATGACATGGGGTGTGGCGTGAGGGGTCGGGGTGCTCTAGGTGAGCCACGGGGGGAGTGGGCAGAGGCTGGCCTGGAAGAGGCTGAGGATGGGCTGAATGGTGGCCCTCCAGAAGCTAGGTCCACATCCTAATCCCCAGAATCTTGTGAACGTGACCTTATTTGGGAAAAGAATGTTTGATAAAATTAAGTGAAAATTCTGGAGATGAGATCCTCTTGGATTACTTAGGGAAGCCCCACCTCCAATGACAAGTGTCCTTATAAGAGGCACCCCAAGGAGAAGGCCATGTGATCACAGAGGCGGAGATGGGAGGGACACAGCCACAAGCCAGGGACCGCCTGGAGCCACCAGAAGCTGGAAGAGACAAGGAAGGATCCTCACCTGGAGCCTTGGAGGGAGCATGGCCCTGCTGACACGTGCATTTCAGACATCTGGCCTCCAGACACTGAGAGACTACATTTCTATCGTTTTAAGCCACCCAGTTTGTGGTCATTTGTTACCGAAGCCCTAGGAAACCAAAACAGCGGAGGTGAGAACTGGCCTATTATAGATTCTTCCGCTGTACAGCGCAGCCCCTGGGTGGGAAAGGAGGTTCACAGACTGGCAGGGGGGTGAACGGAGGGAGAGGAGGGGAGCAGGGCAGCAGTGTGGCGGCCTCGGGCAGGCTCAGGTGGGGCGGGCACAGGAAGGCCTACAGAAGGCGATGGATGGCCAGGGCTGCGGGCAGGAGGTGGGCAGAGGCCTGGAGCTCTCAGAGGGATGGGAGAGCCAGGCTCCAGGAAGGGGTTTCAGGAAAGGGCACTTTCAGGAGATGGCAGGGCCTGGGAAAGGATGTGGGAGGATGGCCAAGAAGGCAGATAGGGAAAACCCCAGAGCTGCCGATTGCCGGGGGGCAGAGGCCCGGGAAGAGGCAGGGCCAGAGCAGGGCACAAACCTTGCCAAACTGGTCAAAGATGGACACTTCGATGGCGGAGGTCATCACCGAGGGCTTCCTGTAGGGGCCGATGGTGGTCAGCGCTGTACACACTGTTTCTCATGTACTTCTCACAACAACTCCATGAGGGACTGTGCCCATTTCACAGATCCTCATCTGTGAAGGCTCCAGGGGAAGTAACCGCCCAAAGTCAGTTAACTTGCTGGTGCGTGTCAGACCCTGAGAGGAAGCCATGTGCCTGACCGCAAAGCTGGCCTCCTACTGAGCACCCTGGCCTGCCCTGGGGAGGCTCCCCGGAGTGGGGTTCTGAGGGAGCTCTAGAATGGGAGCCCACCAAGGGGTGCAGAGCTCACTCTGCCTTCCTGCCCTGCCTGCCTGTCCCTTCTCACCCGGGCTCGGGACCTCTGTCCCTCCCACTGTGCTCTGGGTCCAATCTGTCCCTTCTGCAGTCCAGGACCCTGCTGGGCCCAGCTCCACATCAAAAGCCCTTTCCTGCTTCCTGCCTGGCCAAGGCAGTTTGCTCTCAAAGCTGCTCTGTGTCCTCCTTTTTTTCAAACAATGTGTTTTTAATCAATTTTAGAATAAAACCCAAACTGAATTCTTGAAAACAACAGCAAAGAGAAATAATAATAAAAGCATCCCAGCTCCAGCAGCCGCTCGGGTTCACCCTCCCTCCCTCTCAGATAACCTACCTCCTCAAGCCTGTAGTTCCTGCTTACCAAGCCTTAATATCCCCAAACTGCCCCCTCCTCCACTGAGTCTCTCCACCTCTGGAGAGCCCATACCCCGTCCCAACAGCTCTCCCAGCCTCCCACCTGACTCTCCTCCAAACGGGTCCCGGACTGTCCCCCAGGAATGTAAAGGGCAAATCTATCTCCAGTAGTGTCTGTTTCTCAAAATTCATCAGGGACTCAGCATCCCCTAGGGGCAGCGCCTAAAATCCTTAGCATGGCATCCAAGGCCCCAGTGTCCCATCCTCACCTGCCCCAGCCTGATGCCCCACCATGCACTTGACCCCCTGCCTTTGCAGATATTGGTCCCTCTGCTCAGGACAACCGCCCTCCACCTGTCCACTAGGCTAATTCAACTCCATCCTCGAGACTCAACCCAAATAGCTCCCCCTGTTCACTGACCCTCTCCTGCCCTTCCCAGGCACAGAGCAGACCTCCTGCCACTGTCACAATAGTGTGGAACTTGGTTCCTTCATTCGCCTGGTAAGTGCCAAGTCTCATGCTAGGCACTAGGGTACAGTGGAAAACAGTACTGATCCAGCCCCTGCACCCTTGGAGTTTATGAGCCCTGCCACTGATACGTAGGTAGACCAGGAGTCCCCCGGAACAGGTCCCACCTGCATCCACAGAGCCACGCTTGGTGCCCACATGCAGTGTATGCTCCTTAAACTTGTTTGTTGATTGACTGACCGACCAAACGAGTGAATGAATAACAATAACCCTTTCTCTATTCACTCTCTGGCTCCTGGGCAGGGACTGTGTTGGCCTCAGAGTTAAATCACCTGCTCACAATAGGTGTTTAGTTCTAGGACACATTGTTCCCCCAGGGGAGGGGAGTGTATAGGGTAGGGACCCTGAGGGATGAGGAAACTGAATGCTCCTGGTCTTCCAGGCTGGGGACCCTAGGAGTCTGCACCCCTCTCCTGCCTCCTCCCACACTCTTTCTGAATTCAAGGGGAGATGGAGACCTTGAAGGGACTGCCCTGGTCCTCAAGGGACTCCAGCTTGGAGGAGGGGACTTGAGGGAGGGCCCTCATTGAGCTGCCCTAAGTTGTTCCCTGTCCCACCGTGACATCAGTCACTCCCCGCCAGGGCTCTGCCCAGCAGCCTCAGAGCTTGCAGCGGGGATCAGGAGCACCCAGGGGCCCCACACGGGATGGGCAGGGCCTGGCTCCTTCCATCTCCCCCTTCCCCCTGGCTTTTTTGTATCCTTTTCTTTTAAATAATATTTTACTGTTTGGGTGGTGATTGCTACAAAAATAGTCTATGTTTGTGCTACAATTTAAAGAGTACCCAGGTATATAAGGAAACAAGGTCAGTCTCCCTGCCCTCCCTGCAGCCCCACTGCATCAAGTTGACTTCACTGAGAACACTTAGGTTAATCATTTGGCACGTGACTTTCCACTCACGACACCACCCCCAGGAGAGTTCTTATGAAGATGGAACAATAGTAAATGTGTTCCTTTAGCACATGCTTTTTTTTTTTTTTTACTTACAAATATCCACGGACATCATTCCAAGGTAAGTATACAGAATTAACTCCTTCTGTCTAACTGCTGTGTAATGCTTTGTGTGGATGTTTCTAATAATTTGTTTAAATGGCACACTATGGACACTTTGGCCTTTTTATATTTTTCATATGATGAGGAATGCTTCAATAAACATCCTGCTACACATCCTTACATTTTTAAAAAGATTTATTAGTTTATTTTAAAGGCGGGGAGGGGCAGAGGGAGAGAATCTCAAGCAGACTCTGCACTGAGCGTGGAGCCCAAAGCAGGGTTCAGTCTCACGACCCTGAGATCATGACCTGAGCTGAAACCAAGAGTTAGACGCTTAACCGACTGAGCCACCCAGGTGCCCCATCCTTATATTTTTAATAGGTCTTGCCATTGTACTTTCTCAAGCAGTCAGACCAATTCACAAGTGCTCTAAGAGCCTGTCCCCCAACACCCTTGCCAACTCTAGGTGTAGTCAGTTGTCTAAACTTTTGCCAGTATCCTGGGGAAAATTTGACATCTCGTTTTGAAATTGTGTTTCGACTAGGACTAAGGTTGAACACCTTTCCATGTATCAACTGGCCTTTTTAATAGCCTTTTCTACAAGTCTTTTGAGTCTAATCCTTCATCCAGTTTTCAACTGTGGCATCTTTATCTGTAAAAATCACTTTGGTAGCAACTTTTTTAATGTTACTGATATTCTTTGTTATATGTACCTCAAGTATTATAGCCCAGTGCAATTGTCTTTTGCCATATGGAAGTTCATATATACTTAAATCATTTTTAACTTTTTATTTCAGAAATTTGAAAACATACTCAAAAGTAGTAGGAACAGTATAATAAACTCCCAGTGTACCCACCTTTGAGTTCCCACAGTGATCAAGGTAAGGCTGATTTCCCCCCAGTATGAAGTTTTCCTTTTGATGTTGCTTGTAGTGGTTTTTGCAGTGCAGAGATTTTTGCTTTCAGGTAGTCAAATTTCTTACTTTCCTTTTGTGACTTTTGGGCTTTGTATAATTCTTAGAAAGGTCTTTCCAGGCCATGATTATTAACAAAACAAAAACAGATTCTTCCACTACTTCTAAAACATGATTCGTTGTTTGTTTAAATGATGACATAGTATTTTTTCACACGGAGGACCATAATTTATTTAACCAGTCCCCAATTACCGAACATTAAAGTTGCTTCTGGTTTTCCTCTATTTTAAATCCTGCTGTACTGAGCAGCCGTCCCTGACTTCCCCCTGCACCTGGATTATTTCCAAGCAAACCCCAGACATCAAGTCGTTTCATCTGCAAATATAGAAAAGTTAAACAATTTTTATATTGTAAAATCTGTTAATCCTCTGGTCTTTTTGCATTGCACTTTTACTTTTATTTTGGATAGGCAGCATATTCACATGGCTCAACATTCCAAAAGGATGCATGGAAAATCTGCTTTCTACCCTGTTCTCTATCTGCTCTGTTCCCCTCCTGGAAAACAATCAGTGTTATCAGCGTCTTGTCTATCTTTAGAGTCATTATTTACATATGTCAAAGTGAATTATGTGCTTTTTCCTGCTTAAAATACAATTGATAATCTACTTGAACAATGATCTGTTTATTTTAATTTTTAAAACATTTATTTATTGGGTGCCTGGGTGGCTCAGTTGTTAAGCGTCTGCCGTCAGCTCAGGTCATGATCCCGGGGTCCTGGGATCGAGCCCCGCATCGGGCTCCCTGCTCCGTGGGAACCCTGCTTCTCCCTCTCCCACTCCTCTTGCTGTGTTTCTCTCTGTCAAATAAATGAATAAAAAAATCTTTTAAAAAATTTATTACTTTTTATTGCTTAACAACTTTTTATAGGTAGCACCCCAGCTCTTTTTTATAGCTACCTACATTCCTCGTTGCACGGACATACAGGGAGCTCAGTTACCCTGTCTCTGCTGGTGGACTTTTAGGTTCATTCCAGCTACAGACAATTTTGCAGTGAAAAGCCTGATGCATGCACCCTACATATCACTTCTGTGTGAGGGTATCTGTAGGATAAATGTGCAGAAGTGGAAATGCTGAGTCAAAGGGAACATGTATTTATATGTTTGACAAATATTGCCAAATTCCTTCTATCAAGTTTAAATCCGTTTACACCACCAGCCAGCCAGGCGGGAGGGTGTATGTTCTCTCCCACCCTTGCAAACCTAGTGTGTTACCAAACCTTGTTGTCTCTGCTGATCTGGTAAGTGAACAATAGTATCTTCGGAGATAAAATTTTCATTTATCCTTATAAGGGAGTTTTGAGCATCTTTTCACGTGTTTAAGATACCATTTGAATTTCCCCTTTTCCTATGAACTGTTTCTTCATATCCTTTGCCTATTTCTCCCTATTTGAGTCATTATTGGTTCATTCAAAAATGATTTGTGGGACCTCTTTTACGTATTAGAGAACTCATCCCTCTGCCTATGTTATGAGTTGCACAACCCACCCTCACCCCTGCAAACCGCACTCCCAGTTTAAAATTTCTCTTTTGACTTGCCTTGTGGTAGTTTTTGCGATGCAGAAATTTTTACTTTTTTGAGGCTTTAGGTTTTGTGTAATACTTAGAAAGGATTTCCCCATTCTGGTATTTATGTTTTTTGTTTTTTGCTTTTTCATTCTCCCATGGGCTCATTCAGCAGTTACAAAACATGATTTGTTTTTCATGGTGGGATAGTATTTCATATGGGAAGACCGTTATTTATTATGGTAGCTGAACATTTAAGCTATTTCTGATTTTCCTGAATTATAAGTCATACTTTCAGTGAAGAGCCTTGTCTGTAAATATTCTTTTTTTTAAAAAAAAGATTTTATTTATTTACTTGAGAGAGAGACAGAGAGAGCATGAGCAGGGGGAGGGGGAGAGGGAGAGGGACAAGCAGACTCCCCGCTCAGTGGGGAGCCCGACGTGGGTCTTGATCCCAGGATTCTGAGATCATGACCTGAACCCAAGATCATGACCTGAGCCAAAGTCAGAAGCTTAACTGACTGAGCCACCCAGGTACCCCAGATGTCTATTTCGTTAGGCTAGATTCCTGAAAGAGACCTTCATTCTGTCCTCAAACTGCCCTCCAGAAAGCTGGGCTGCACTTCTGCCACAGAAGCATGTTTATTCCTCTCAAAATGACCTCAGAGCCTAAAGCAGAACAGCAGGAACCCAGGGTGGAGGATTCTCTCCTGTCCTGAGGGAGCCTTTCCTTGGCTTCTCAGCCATAGAGCAGATTACGTGAAATATGCTGGAGGAGGGGGCGAGGCAGGATGAGACCCGAGAGAGAGAGAGGGAAAACCCACAGTAGCTGCTGGGGTCTCACTCAGAGCCTACCTACTCTTACTTTACACACACTTCTATATTCCAATAAATTTGTGACCTGGCTTTCAAGAGCACAGCAACAAATTAGGGAGGGGAAGCAAGACTGCTGCTTAGAGGCACCCTGGTCCACTATACAGTTGCCAAAGGAAGAGCAAGTGAAAGTATAATAAAGTGGAATCAGAAAACACCTAGTCCCAGGGCGCCTGGGTGGCTCAGATGGTTGAGCGTCTGCCTTCGGCTCAGGTCATGATCCCAGGGTCCTGGGATCGAGTCCCACATCGGGCTCCCGGCTCAGCGGGGAGCCTGCTTCTCCCTCTGACCCTCTCCCCTCTCATGCTGTTTCTCTCTAAGAAAAAAAAAAAAAAAGAAAACACCTAGTCTGGACCATGCAGCACAGTGCTTAACTGTCCCACAGATCCCAGTAATGGATAAGGAGGAGCCGATTAGATTGGGTGATCTCTAAGTGTGCTTCTCAACTTGAGATTCTGGCAGGCATCTTGAATATTGTGGTAGGCAGATTAATGTCCCCCTTCCCAAAGATGCCTCCTCCTCCTCCTCCTTCTTCTTCTTCTTCTTTTTTTTTTTAAAGATTTTATTTATTTATTTGTCAGAGAGGTGAGAGAGAGCATACACAGGGGGAGCTGGAGAGGGAGAAGAAGGCTCCCCGCTGAGCAGGGAGCTCGATCCCAGGACCCTGGGATCATGCCCTGAGCTGAACGCAGATGCTTAACCCACTGAGCCACCCAGGCACCCCAAAGATGTCCTCTTCTTAATCCCACGAATCTGTGACTATGTTACGCTATGTGGCAAAGAGGAATTAAAGTTGCGGATGGAACTGAAATGGCTAATCAGCTGATCTTAAAATAGGGAGATTATCTTGTTGGACAATGTAATCACAAGGATTTTAAAAGTAGAAGCAGGAGGCGGAAGAAGAGCTAGTGTTGGATTGACACAATGTCAGAAAGATGGGGCCATTGACAGCTTTGAAAAATGGTGGCAGCCACACACCAAGGAATGTGGAAGCTGGAAAAGGCAAAGAAGTGGATGCTCCATAGAACCTCCAGAAGGAGGCCCTGTGGACACCCTTGAGTTTAGCCTAGAGAGACCCATTTTGGATTTGACTAATGAAACTGTAAGGTAATAAATGTGCATTGTTTTAAAGTTTGTGTTAATTTGTTAGAACAGCCAGAGGAAAGGAATAGGGACATCATCTGGTACTGCCCAGCAGAAAGATGCCCCTAGAAGAAGAGTGCCTTGCTCTTGGCTGCACAGCGCCTGGACTCCGGACGAGAAGCGCATGCATACTCCTGGCTCTGGCCTTTCTTTTTTTATTTTTTTAATTTTTTTTTTTTTCTTCCCTAAGTCCTGCGGTTCTCTGCCTTCTTGATGATGAAGGTATTACCAAAGCTAACTTGTGTCCTGGCATGATTCAGTTATCTGGAACATTCATCTCCAGGCGTTGCTAGGTGTCTTTCTGGGTGAGTAGGGCTCGCCCCCCACCCGCAACTCCAAGGGCGAGGCTCCGCGCCCCTCCCTCAGTGACACGTGCTGTCCAGATGTGGAGGGGCGGGGCGCTGGGGCTGCGGGCCCCAGGGGGGCGCTCGGGGTGGGGGGCGCAGGGCACCCGGAACCCAAGCGCGCTTCCAGGGGGCGCAGCCCGGCCGTCGGCGGAGCGGCTCCCCACCCGCGGGGGGCTCCGGGGAGGCTGCGGGGGGGCGGGCGCGGGACGGGTCCCGGCGGAGCTGCGGGCCGGTGGCCTGAAAGGGGTTAACCCGGAGGTGGTGGGGTCAGGTTACTTCCCTTTAAAAAGACGGGGAAAGGAGGAGTCAGGCCCTGGTGGGGCAGCTGTCGGTGGCCGCCTGACTCGGCGGCGGCGTCGTCGGGGAGGAGGCTCCCAGCCCGCTGGGTGGAGGGCGTCTGCGGCCCCAGGCAAGTGGAGCGTGCTGGAGGGGCTGCGGAGGGGCTGCGGGGCTGCGGGCGCAGAGGGGCTGCGGGCCGGGTGCAGGGCTGCGGGGCGGCAGCCGGAGTGAGCGAGGGACCGGGACGCAAGCGTGAGCAGAGGACCCCACATCTGCTGCCGACGCCCCCTTCTCGGACAGGTACACTGAGGTTCAGGGAGAGCGAAAACTTCTTCTTTTCTGTTCTTTTCTCCGGCCCCTCCTCCTCCTCCTCCTCCTCTTCTTACAGAAGTTTATTCCTAAATGTACAACAGGTTCCAAGACAACACTGGGTTCTAGATTTGGGTGGCAACGGATGTTGTGGCAGGGACCCCAGATGTTTCCGCAGGAATGGAATGAAGCATCGCCACCGCTCCAGGCACAGGAAGGGCTTACTGGGGCCAGATTTCTTCATTCCACCTGTGGCCAGGGGGCCCCTGCCCGGGGGCTTCGTTCTTAGCTCCTTGAGTTTCTCCTGCTCCCGTCTGTTCCTGCCTGACCGCCTTGCCTTGACCACCTCCTTGGCCAGCTTCTTGGGCTGCTCCTTTGCGCAGGAGCCGGTGTCTGTGGCCCCTTCCCCAGGGCCCACCACCACAAGTGCGAGGAATTCTTTTGGCAGAGATCCCGCTGTGATCTTGTGGCCTCCTAGCCCGCTTCCCTGTGGAGCCTTGGAGTCTAGACCATTCCTGGAAGAAGGCGAAGCTGCTTCCGTTTCACAGATGGGGGGCAGGCCCAACTGTGTGAGGCAGCCCAGCCCCCACCCTGGGTTCCCACCACCCCACCCCAGCCTCTGGGGCCAGCTCCTTATCACTCCCACATCCCTAAGTCAGGTCCTCCAGCCCCTCTGCTTGAAGTTTTATTGCTAAGGCTTCTGAGGAGATCGCGGGGGTCCCCACATTGAAAGGGGCCGGGGGATTGGAATTGGGTATAGTTCCTGGGCTTGTGACTCTGGTGGAAGGTCCAGAACCCCTTGCTGGGTGCTGCCGGACAGTCTGAGAGGGATGGCAGGGACGGTGGGTCACCTGCTCACACCGAGGCCCCTTGGTGCCTTTATCCCCACTGACAGCCATCATCACCTGCCTGGGCCCCCCTAGGTATCTGTCATCAAAGGCCCCACAGGGGCTCCAGCTGCACCCATGGAAGTAAGGTCAGGGTCCTCCACAGGCCTGTGTCTGGTAGGAGCCCCCACCGTGGCCCTCCTGCCAAGAAGTTCCACTTCCTAAAACCACCCCCAGCTTCCGGTCCTGGTCTGGAGGCATGGAGCCCATAGCCCATTGGCAGAGCCCCCAAGCTGGCCTCCATCAGATCTTCAGTCTCTGGGCCATTCCCTGCAACAGCCGCTTCAGCTCCATGACCCTTAATGTGCCTATAAAATTCAGAAGGGGGGCACCTGGGTGGCTCAGTCAGTTAAGCATCTGACTCTTGGTTTCAGCTCAGGTCATGATCTCAGGGCCCTGAGATCCAGCCCCGTGTCAGCTGCGTGCTGAGTGTGGAGCCTGCTTGGGATTCTCTCTCTCCCTCTCTCTCTGCCCTTCCCCCCCCCACCCCCGCACATGCGCATGCGCTCTCTCTCAAAAAATAAATAAATAAAAATAAAAATTCAGAAGGGACACACAGTCCCCCTAAAAGATGATCAGACCTCTCATCCTGCCCAGATCGGCCTTTGTAACTTGCTATCATGTTGTTATGCTAAAAAGTGCTTGTCTCCTCCAGGGCCCAGGAGAAAATGTAGGGTGGGGTAGGAGAACGTTTTCTGAGATTGGGAGGGTGCGTGTGTAGTTAAGGCTGGAAAAGCTGCCGGTAACTAGCTGTGTGACCTCGGGCAAGTCACTTCATCTCTCTCTGCTTCGGTTTCCTCAACAGCCAGCCCACCGGTGGTGATTACCCTGGTGGGACCCATAGTATATGCTCAGTTACACAGATGGGAGCAGCCAGGCAAGCTCCACAGCCCAGAATGGTCCCTCCATGGCTGGTGTACCACCCCCAAGCCCACCAGGGCCTCTCCGCTCCTTCCCTCCTGAGTGCGCTACATTGGGTTAGAAATCCATAGCAGGAGCTAACTTCCTATCAGGTCCTTCTGAGGTTCTCACAGGATGGACAATGTCTGATGCTCCCAGAGGAAGCACCCTGGGGGCTGGCCCACACCCAGCCTCACACAGCTGTGGATGGAGGCCTCAGAAGCTTGGGAGTAGGCCAGGGGCTTGAGGGGCCAGAGTGTGTCCTATGCTGGGGCCCTAGCCTCGTCCCCACCTCCCTCTCGCTGTTTCTTCAGGACAGACAGGTGGGCTGCAGGTTGTCCCTTAGAACCCAGCCTGCCCAGCCTTGCAGGTGACAAGGGGCAACTGAGTGAGCGTTAAGTAGCAGCTTACCCAAGGGGTCTGTGAGGGAGCCTGGATCGCACCAGACTGCAGGTCCCGGGCTCTCCCCACCACACCCCCTCCCAGGCTCCTGGCTTTCCCATGTTGGAATAGAAGGCAATCTGTGCCCCCCACATCTGAGACAAAGGTGCCTTTTCTCGTTCAGTTGAGGTCTCCTACATGTGTGCCTTAAATATTCTCCAAGTTGGTCAACCTTATTTTTTTTTTAATTGAGAAGAACTTTTGTTCTCTAGACCAAAACAAAGACAGGCAGAAATATATAAACCCATAGAAAGGAAGCTTTGATTGAGAAGGGGTTGGAGGTACTCAGCTTCTCCCTCATCAAGAGATTAACAGTAAAAGGAACACACACATTTTGCTCACCTGCAGAAAGGTCCCACTCCAAAGACAGCTCACAGGGGACCCCAGCCCCAGAACCAGACAGGGTGGAGCAATGATTTCCAAAGTGAGTGCAGTGATACAAGATGATTTTAGAGGCTACCTTGATGAATAGTTTTTAAATCAATAATCATTAATTAAAATGTATACAGGAGAAATTATAACTTAACACATCTAACCATGAGTTCCTCGTAATTATTGCTCTGAAGGAGAGTAAACAGTGGACTGATTTAAAGAAAAATATTGGGGTGCCTGCATGGCTCAGTCAGTTAAGCATCCAACTCTTGATTTCGACTTAGGTCATAATCTCAGGGTCGTGAGATTGGGCCCCGTGTCAGGCTCCATGCTCAGCATGGAGTCTGCTTGAGATTCTTTCCCCCTCCCTCTCCGTCCCCCTCTGCTTCTCCCCCCACTCGTGTGCACTCTCTCTCTCTCTCTCTCTCAAATAAATAAAATCTTTAAAAAAAAAAAGAAAACTATTAAGTGAATAATATACAAGAGGATCACAGATATGGCAAAAGTCACAAAGGTGATTTGTGTCTATGATCCAGGAGCCCAAGAAGGAGTATGAGGTATGGGAGGGAAATCCGCCCCCAGGATCAAGTGTCTGAGCTAGGGCGAGTTCCGTCTTTAACCCTGGCTCATTTTCTTTTTTTTTTTTTTTAAAGATTTTATTTATTTATTTGAGAGAGTGAGAGAAAGAGCACAAGAGGGGGGAGCGGGAGAGGGAGAAGCAGACTCCCTGCTGAGCAGGTAGCCCGATGCGGGACTCGATCCTGGGACTCCAGGATCATGACCTGAGCCGAAGGCAGTCGCTTAACCAACTGAGCCACCCAGGCGCCCCCCTGGCTCATTTTCTTATTGATGCATCCATTCCACAAGCAGGTGTTATCTGCCCGCTCTGTACTAGGTGTTTCCTGGTGTGGGGGATACTGTCCCCATGGTGCTGAGAGGCTTGGGGGTGCTGGGAGGGCTGTCCTGGGACGGCATCACTGAAGTGAGCCTCCAGGATGATGGGTGAGAGAAACACAGAAGCTTTCCAGACCCAAGGAGCAGCTTGTTGCTGGTGGGGAGGGGGTTGCGGTACGTGGCTAGAAGGGGGAGAACATGGTGGGCTTGAGGAACAGAAAGAGGCTTGTGGGCAGAGTCCAGAGGGTGACAGGGGAAGAAAGCTTGAGATGAGACCAGAAAATCTTGGAGGGCTGGATCATGCCTGACCTAAAAGCCATGGCAAGGATTGTGTACATGATCATTCGTTTAGCCAGTATTTACTGGGCTCCTGCCCTGTGCTGGTATTGGAGGGGCTTATAAAATTAGGGTCTTCCTTTAAGGTGCTCGGGTCTAGTGGCCGGCTTTTGAACACACAGATGGTCTATTCCTAAATGCTGTTTTAGAAATGTGGAACAGAGGCCAGGGAAGCACAGAGGGGAGAGAAGAAGGCCGTGACATTTGAGCTGGGTTTTGAAGGATGAGTAGGAGTTTGACAGGAGGGAGAGGAAAGGCATTCCTAGTAGCAGAAACAGGATGAGTAAAGGCACCAGCAGGTTTGGGGACATGGCTGAGCCTGGAGCCACAGTAGGCATTGGAAAAAGGAGAGGCCAGATGGTCAAGTTCACGGAAGGTCTTCAGACTCAAGACTGAGGTTTCATTCTGCAAGCAGTGAGGAGCTGGAGACCGAGCTTGAGCAGGAAAGGAAGATCCTTCTGCTGAGGTGTGTGCCGAGGCTGGGGACTGCCACCACTACCCAGAGCGGTGTGAAGATGGCCAGGCTTGGGCCCTAGCAGGGGGGAAGCTGCGGAGCATGCCCCTCTCTGTGCCCCCCAGCCTGAGCTGGCCTGGTGCCCAGAGCAGAGACCCCTTATTACAGGGCAATAAGCTGCCTGCTGCGCCAACTTTGAAAACTAGAGGCCCTTTCCAAAAGAGTAACGATTCCAGCCAGCTGGGCCTGTGGTCCGTGTCCAAAACAAACAGGAAGAGGCCACAGTGGGCCAGGCAGGGCCTCTTTCTTTGTTTGGAGATGGGATTAGGCCAAGTGGGCTTGTGGGTCTTTCTGCTTCAGAGGTGGGGGGCTGCAGGTTCAGGCAGGGACGGATTGAAACTTGGTTTAGGGGGACACAGGGCGCTGGGGGCCAGCCTACAGGAGGGTTGCTCTACAGAGGGCCTCCTTAGGTCAACCCTGGCCCCAGTGATAGACTGGGAACACATGCCACATCACCCTTGGGAGCCACTGTGCCCTGTGTCACCATGCCCAAGCTGGAGCCTTCTCTCGGGCACTTGGCTTCCTATTAGTGCCCTTGGCCCTCAGCCCAGGCCTGAGGAGGGTGGGTCCTTGGCCACCACGGTGGCAAGTGCACACCCGCCAGCCCAGGGCCCCGTAGGCAGATCTCTAGAGAGAAGGAAAGGAATGCCAAGGGCTCAGAACACCCTCAGTCTGAAAGATGAGCACTAGGGATCCCCCCGAAGACCCCGCACTCAGCCTCTCACCTCCGCCGGCCCGATGACAGGTGGCAGTCATTCATTCTTGCGGTTACGCGTGAATGAGTTCATCTACGTGTCCATTCGGTGCATGTGTGCATTCACTTCCCAAGCGTTCACACGGGCTCAGGGGAAGGCAGACTGGAGCTAGGGTGGGCAGGGGAAGATGAATAAGGTTCTTAAGGGGCTGACAAGCTGCTGGGGCCAGCACAAGTGAGCCCTGAGATACATTTGGCCTGAACAAGAACACTGCTTGTCTGCCATGGTTGGAGGAAGGTTCCGAGAAGAGGCAGGCAGGTCTCCCAGGGCCAGAGTGGGGGCAGGGCCAGAGGTGGAAATGGGCTAGAAAGACTTCAGTAATTACCAGGCGCTGAGGTAGGGTGGGGTTTGGGGGTTATTGTTTAATGAGTATAGGATTTCTGTTTGGGTTGATGAAAAAGTTTTAGAAATAGTGATGATGGCTATACAACACTGTGAATGTACTTAATGCTACTGAATTATACACTTAAAAATGGTTAAAAGAGTAAATTTCATGTTATGTATATTTTATCACAATTTAAAAAAAAGGATGAGTGGCTGCCAAGGGTTTGGGGGAAGGGAAAAAGGAATGATTAGGTGGAACACAGGGAATTCTTAGGGTATAGAAACTATTCTGTATGGTACCTTAATGGTGGATACACATCATTATACATTGGTCAAAACCCATAGCATGTATAACACAAAGAATGAATCCTAATGTAAGCTATGAACCTTGGTTAATAATAATGAATCAATACTGGCTCATCAATTTTAATAAATATACCACACTAAATGCAAGATGTTAAAAGAGGGGAAACTGTGTGTGGCCAAGGGTGGGAAGAGATGTATGGGAATTCCCTGTACTTGCTGCTCAATATTTCTGCAAACCTAAAACTGCTCTAAAAATAAAATCTATTAATATTAAAAAAAAAAGGGCGCCTGGGTGGCTCAGTTGGTTAAGCGACTGCCTTCGGCTCAGGTCATGATCCTGGAGTCCCGGGATCGAGTCCCACATCGGGCTCCCTGCTCAGCGAGGAGCCTGCTTCTCCCTCTGACCCTCCCCCCTCTCATGTGCTTGCTCTCTCTCATTCTCTCTCTCTCTCAAATAAATAAATAAAATCTTATAAAAAATATATTAAAAAAAAAAAAAGACTTCAATAAGCAGTGACTCCTGAAACAATGAATCATGGAACACTACATCAAAAACTAATGATGTAATGTATGGTGATTAACATAACAATAAAAAGTCAAAACCCAAAAAAAAAGCAGTGACTCCTTAATCGATTCCTGCATGAGTGCGTTCACTCAACAAATATGTTTTGAGCTCCTGCTGTGTGCCAAGCACCATGCCAGGGGCTGATGAGTGGAAGTAGCCAAGGGCCTGCTTTCATGGGGACTGAAGTTACTGGGAGAGACAGACAGGGCTCAAGTCTTCACCACAGGGATCAAACAGAAAACTGTACTGAGTTACAGGGCTTCGACGGAGAGGTTTGTGGTACTAATGGAACTAACAGAGACTTGACCTGGCCAGGGAGGGCTTCTCTGAGAAAGACTGGAAGGATGAATAGGAAATAACTAGGGAAAGAATTGGGAGAAGAGGATCCAGTCAGCGGGAATAGCATGTGCAAAGGGCCTGTGGCAGAGGGGCTGGCTGAAGACCAGAGTGGCTGGACAGAAGGGAATGTGGTGAAAATGAGGCTGGGAGGTGGGCAGGCTGATGGCATCTGAACTTGTAGGTCCCTTTGGAAGATTTAGTCTGGATTTTATGAGCAAAAGGAAGGTTTTGTTTTTTTGTTTTTTTGCAATTTTCTTTTTAAGTCATCTCTACCCCCAACATGAGGCTTGAACTCATGTTCCTGAGATCAAGAGTGGCATGTTCCACTGACTGAGCCAGCCAGGTGCCCCAGGAAGGTTTGAAGCCGTGATGAAAAGTGATCCAATTCTTGTGGCAAACAGGTTTGAGGGGGCCTGAGCGGAAGTGGTGAGTCCCTGGGGGGATACTGGTGTCTGCATAAACAGGGAGAGTGGCTTTGACCAAGGACATGGTGAGATCTGGGGATGGGGGCAGAATTGGACATGGAAGTAAGGGTCAGGAGGTGTCAAGGTCTGAGACACTGGGCTGCCTAATAGGAAGAGTGATAATGAACATCATTTTATTAAGTATGATAAATAATATCTTCATTTCTACTAAGGCTAGGAAAAGAGGCCATGGCTGAGCTCTGAGTAAGGAAGAAGCGAATAATGATGGTTAGCTTCTGCTCTGTGGTGTTTAATATGTTCTCTTGTTCAATCTGTGCAACAAAGCTGAGAGGTGAATACTATTATCTATTTATGAGGTGAGAGCTCTCAGCAAGGTAGAGTTACCTGCCCAAGGTCACAGCTGGGAAGAGGTTAAGCCTCCTTTTTAAGAGGAGTCTCTTAAAAAAAAAAGGGCAGAACATCTTCTTTCTTTCTCCTCAGTATGCTGATAGTTGAGATAGAAATTTTTGGCAAGAAGGGGTAAGAGGGGGAATCTGGAAGAACTCCCTGCTCTAGAAGAACGCAAGGGAGGCTGGGACCCTGTCCCCAGGGCTTGGATTGCCCTGGGTGTCCTGCCGGGATCCAGCCACAGGGGTGACCCAAGCCAGAAACTGACTCTCTCCTCTGCATCTCCCACCTCTTCTTGCTCCTGGGAAGTCCTTCCCTGACTCTAACCTCAGTCCTCCTGCTTCTGTCCCCACTGTCCCAGCACGCAGGCAGATCAGTGCCACTCAGCCCCACTGCTCCCTCTTCCTGCAGCCTGTAACCAGATACTGTTTGCTCCCCAGCAGGCACCCCGGCTCACCGTGTCTGGACCTCCTCCTCTCCGGAGCCTGAGCGGAGGGTGCCCCTGCCCAGCCCACTGACCTTTGCCTGTGTGAGCCCTGGTTAATTTTCGCCCAGGCTGTGGGCTGTGGGGCTCCTCCCCCACCCCGTCAGGGATATAAGTCTGGCCCGAGGCTGCCTTGCTCCTCACCGTCCTGCACTGCCCCCAGCTCCCCCTCTGCCCTCACCATGGCCAAGGGCTTCTACATTTCCAAGGCTCTGGGCATCCTGGGCATCATCCTGGGCGTGGCGGCCGTGTGCACCATCATCGCTCTGTCCGTGGTGTATGCCCAGGAGAAGAACAAGAACACCGGGAGCTCCACGGCCACCGCGGCCACCACCACGGCCACCACCACGGCCACCACCTTGGACCAAAGCAAACCATGGAACCGTTACCGCCTGCCCAAGACTCTGATTCCCAGCTCCTACAACGTGACGCTGCAGCCCTACCTCACCCCCAACAGTGAGGGTCTGTACTCCTTCCGCGGCACCAGCACCGTTCGCTTCACGTGCAGTGAGTCCACCAACGTCATCATCATCCACAGCAATAAGCTCAACTACACCAACATCCAGGGGCAAAGGGTGGCCCTGCGGGGCGTGGGGGGCACGCAGGCCCCCGCCATTGACACGACCGAGCTGGTGGAGCTCACCGAGTACCTGGTGGTGCACCTCCGGGAGCCACTGAAGGTCAATGGCCAGTATGAGATGGACAGCGAGTTCCAGGGGGAGCTGGCTGACGACCTGGCGGGCTTCTACCGCAGCGAGTATATAGAGAACGGCGTCAAAAAGTAAGTTGCCGCGGGGTCTGTCTGTTGGGTGGGGGCAGGTCCCAGGTGCTGAGGCAGAGCTGGATCCTGGGGGCCAAGAAAGGGCTTGGATTGCAAGCCTTTGAACCTCCTGGAGCCTCTCGCTGGCCCCTGACTCCATCCACAGGTGCTAGGGGAGCATCTGCCTAGAAAGCAGCCCTCTCCTGGGGGCTTCCGTACCCCACATGAGGGAGTCAGGGGCTAGTGGTAAAGCCTCTTGGATAGATAGGAAAACTGGGGCTCAGGGGAGAGAAACTTGCCCAAGGTCTCCCGGCTAATACAGGGGTGGAGCCTGCTGGGACTTTGACCCTGACTCCGGAAGGAGTTGCCTGTCAGGCCCCAGAGGTTGCCTGGGGGAGGTGGGGAGGGCAGGGATGAGGCTGGACCAGCCTTTCATGCAGCCCTTCTCCTGCATGCCCGGCAACACCCTGAAACCCCCCACCCTGCCCACCCTGACGGGGCGCAGGCATTCTCCGCCGGCGTGTGTTCTAATGTCCTGGTTTGGGCAGGGTGCTGGCCACAACGCAAATGCAGGCCACACATGCCCGGAAATCCTTCCCGTGCTTCGACGAGCCAGCCATGAAGGCCACGTTTAACATCACCCTCATCCACCCCCCCAACCTCGTGGCCCTGTCCAACATGCTGCCCAGAGGTGAGTGCGTCCATCCTGGGGCCACGCAACCCTAGGAAGGAGGCGGCCCGGGGCTAGGACGCGATGCGGGGCAGAGGAGACATCTCTACATGTTTGACTGCTCCGTGCCCAGGCCCCAGCGTCCCTTTTTCGGGAGATCCCAGCTGGAGTGTCACCGAGTTTGAAACCACGCCTGTAATGTCCACTTACCTGCTCGCCTACATCGTTAGCGAGTTCAAGCATGTGCAGACGAGAACGCCCAATGGCGTCCTGGTAAGAAGCCGGGCCCACCCGTCCCTCCCCAGGATCAGCCCGAGGGATATTCTTGTTTTAATTCATTCCCATCTTCAGCCCCTATTCCAGTGTTCGAATCCCAGCTCTGAGGGATCTTGGACAAGTGTCTTAAGTTCTGACCCTCAGTCTCTGCATTTGAAAAATGGGTCTGTCCTCATGAAGGGCGTTCCCAGTGCCTGGGTGCCAGGCAGACAGTGGCCATGACTACTGTTATTCCTAAAGGCTCCTCCCTAGGACTCAAATACTCTCAGAGACACCCCCCCCGCCCCAGCCTTCTCTGCTGCTCACGCCTCTCAGCTTAACCTAGTTGGTGCCCTCACTAGCCTGCTGGCCCCTGGGGCCCTGCCCATCTGCACCGGGACCAAGGAGGGCCTCTGACCTACCTCCATCCTCTTTGCAGATCCGGATCTGGGCTCGGCCTAGTGGGATCGACCAGGGCCATGGAGATTATGCCCTGAATGTGACAGGCCCCATCCTAGACTTCTTTTCCGCACATTATGACACACCCTACCCACTCAACAAATCTGGTGAGTGAGGGGCCCTGCGGTGGGGGCAGAGGATGGGGCTCCCTACCCAGAGGCCATCCTGCCAATGGCCTTGCCCCCCCAGACCAGATCGCCTTACCTGACTTCAACGCTGGCGCCATGGAGAACTGGGGGCTGGTGACCTACCGGGAGAACTCTCTGCTCTTCGACCCGCAGTCCTCCTCCAGCAGCAACCGGGAGCGGGTGGCCACCGTGATTGCGCATGAGCTGGCCCACCAGGTAGCCCCCCCATCCCAGGGCACGCCGAGAAGTGAGTAAGGGGCTCTGGGAGGAGAGGGCACAAGCCGTGGCTCTGCCCTAGGCCGCTGCAAAGGGAGGAGGCTCCCAGCAGGCAGGATAGTGGAGGGGAGTCACGGCGACGCTGGTGAAGTGCTGACCGGCGCCTGGCACGTGGGGACGCTCGGGGAAGGGGCGTTCTGGGTACTGTGAGTGACCACAAGGCCAGAGTGGCTAGCTGGGCTGACCTTCCCTCCCCAACAGTGGTTTGGGAACCTGGTGACCTTGGAATGGTGGAATGACCTGTGGCTGAATGAGGGCTTTGCCTCCTACGTGGAGTACCTGGGCGCCGACCATGCAGAGCCCACCTGGAATCTGGTGAGCCAGCTGCCTGGGGGCCCCTGGGTGCGGGGTCGGCGGTCCCACCCCACCGCCAGGCTGGTCTCCTGATGGCCACTGGGGATTTGCAGAAAGACCTCATGGTGCTGAACGACGTGTACAGGGTGATGGCCATAGATGCGCTCGCCTCCTCCCACCCGCTGTCCTCGCCTGCCAATGAGGTCAACACGCCGGCCCAGATCAGCGAGATATTCGACTCCATCTCCTACAGCAAGGTACTGAGGCAGTGGGGGGCAGGCAGATGGAGTGGGGACTCGGCCCATGGAGGCCCCCAACTCGCCCCCGCCCCAGCCACGGCTCTGGCCTGGTCCTGTGGGCTCAGCATCGCTCTCTGAGACCCCCTCTCCCCTTCCCCAGGGAGCTTCGGTCCTCAGGATGCTCTCCAGCTTCCTGACGGAGAATCTGTTCAAGAAGGGCGTGGCGGTGAGTACCCTGGGCCAGCCATGCGGGGGTGGGTTTCCCCCAGCCCCTGCCCTGTGTCCCCAAGCCCCTGCCTACCGCAGGGGTTCCGTGGGAGAGGCGGGGGAGCACCAGCTTTGCCCTCACTGTGGCCTGTCTGTCCACAGTCCTACCTCCACACCTTTGCCTACAAAAACACCATCTACCTGGACCTGTGGGACCACCTGCAGAAGGTCAGTAACAGCCAGCCACCTGCAGCCATTTTGTGGGGGTCCTGAGATGGCTGTAAGTCCCCGGGGCCGGCGGGGGGTGCAGCACGTGTGGGAGAATGTGTCCAGCCCCACTGCTTACCAGCCCAGGCAGGTCCTCTGAAGCCTTGGTTGCTCATCTGTAAAATGGGTGCCATGAGAGCTCCTCGAAGGAGGTGTTGTGAGACCGTGGGTCTGGAGCTCGGGCGGGCAGCTTGCCCCCCGCTGCAGTGAGCTGCATGATGGGAGCCGAGGAGCACCCTCATCAGCCAGCCCGCACGGTTCCTAAGCCCTCCTCTGCCTGGGACTCTGGAGCCGGTCATTCCACCTACTCAGCACTCCTGGCCGCCCCTCCCAGGCATGACTCTGCACACTCCGGCATCCACAGCACTGACTTTGACCTTCTCGCCCAGTCCTGCCTTGCATTCCTGTCCTCTTAGACCCCACGCAGCCCGGTCTGTGGGACAGACCCTCTGACCACCCCGCCTCCCCTCTCCCCTCCCTGCCTCTCCTAGGGCTGGAGTCTACACACTCCCATCTTCCCATCATTTGCCCTCCTTTACAGCAGCCTGACTGACTCCTCCAGACTCCCGAGCCCAGTCCAGCAGGGAGGGGAGACCCAGGGCCTCGGCAGGGAGTCACGGCTGGGCCCCGGCACCCTCCTGGCTGGTCTCCGGCCCAACTTCTATCTGCCAGGAGCCTGGTCGGCCCCCCTCCCCAATTCCGCCCCCTCCCCGGACCTCCCACAACCTGCTGACCGGGGGCACCTCACTGCCTCGGTCCCTGCCCTCCACATCCACTGTCTTCCTAGCCTGCCTCAGTCTCCCGCTCCTTCCTCTCTTGCAAAGCTGAGCCCTCCTCCATGCCTGGTGCCCCTCCAGCTCCACCCCTCCCTCCCACTCCCTCTGTCCCTGAGCCCCGTCTCTCTGCAGCAGCTCCCGGCTCCCCTCCCTGCTCAGCTTCTGGCCTTCTGAGGCTCTTCTTCCTCTTTCTGTCTTTATTTTCTCACTTATTAACAGACGTTGTTGGCTTCTTGCCATTATTACGAAAGCAATGCATGTGCGTGAAAACAGAGGAAAAAAACCTAAGAAGACAATAGAGAGCACCCTCAGCCCGTCCCCAGACCACCCACGCCCTCACCCTCTCCCTCGCTCTGCACCCTGTCTGCTCCTCTGCCCTCTCCTCCCCCAGGGTTGTTCATGCTGGCTGCCCCCCCCCCATACCCGCCTCACATGGGGCCACAGAAGCGGGGGACCCTCATAGATTTGCTTAGCTGATGTGCAGTGCACCAAACGCCTGGAAGTTCTCGGCTCGCCCAGCCCTGGGGCTGGGAGCCCCGCTCCTGCCTCCCCACGAGGTGGCACTTCCGCAGCGAGCCTGGGGGTCTGCCGAGGCCGCGGCGGGTGGGCGCAGTGGGAGGGGGCGCTCCGCTGACGGCCGCACCGTGTTGCTGTGCCCCAGGTCGTAAACGATCAAGCCATCAAGCTGCCAGACACCGTGCGCAACATCATGGACCGCTGGATCCTGCAGATGGGCTTCCCGGTCATCACCGTGAATACCACGACTGGCACCATCTCCCAGCAGCACTTCCTCCTTGACCCCGAGTCCGTGGTCACCCGCCCCTCAGAGTTCAAGTGAGCAGACGGGGCCACTGAGGCAGGCGTCCTAGGAGGCGCTCGGAGGGGCAGTGGCCGTGGCGCCCCCTGACCCCGGGGCGCCCCGTGGTTGCTCTTCCTTGGCCGTGTCCAGGAGCTGCTGCCTCTCACCACCTGGTCTGGGGGGCTCTTGTTGCAGCTACCTGTGGATTGTGCCCATCACCTCCATCAGAAATGGCATGCAGCAGAGAGACTACTGGCTTCCAGGACATGCACAGGGTAATCCGGCCCTGCCCTAGCGGACGGCAGGCCCAGCCCAGACTCCCAGCTCCTGGCCCACGTTCTGGGGGCTACGGCAGGCCTCGGTGGTGGCTTCCTTCGTCATTTCATTCAACCAGTGGAGCCGACTGTTTTGGTTCTAAGCTCTCCTCTGCTGTTGCCCAGCTGGGTGACCCAGGGCGAGTTACCATCCCTCTCTGGTCTCCATTTCCTCGTCTATAAAATGGGGCTGAGAACGGTATCTACGCCATTGAGTTTGCGTGGGGACTCGAGAAGAGAATGTATAGGAAATGTTTAAAACAGCGCCTGGCACAAAGTATGAACAGCCCTGCTCTGCCAGGTACCAAGGAAACCAAGCTTAAGGCAATTCCTCCTTGGCCTAGGCCAGAACCGCAGATGAAGAGAAGGAAGATGAGCAGCTAGAACTTTCCAGAGCTGTGTTGAGTACTTTAACAGAGGCACGTACAGCCTCTGGGCTGCTGGGGCACAGGGCAGGGAGCCAGGAATAAGGAAGATTTAGCTTTGTGGAGAGGTGAGGGAAGGCGTCCTGGAGGGGGTGAGCGGCGTCCTAGAGGAAGGGAAGGACTTAGCCAGGCTCATGGCGGCAGAGGAAATAGCAAGGGCAAGGCACAGAGGTAGGAGAGAACGTAGGGACTGTGGTAGGGCAGACGTGTGCCCTCAAAGTGAGGCTGGCTCCTGAGGTCCCTGCAGGCTGCAGGACACAGCGGCTGTGTCCTCAGGCCAGGACGAGCCCGGGCAGGTGGGAAGTGGGTGAGAACCACCTCTATGGAAGGACCTCGTTCTGGCTGCCAGGAGAAAGGCTGGAAGTGGGGGCACTGGGGGGTTGAGCGGCAGGGAGGCATCGCCTGGGCTTCCCCCTCGGTGACTGGGGCATGATGGGGCTGTTTACAAGCCCAGAGAGGAGGAGGAGTAACAGCCTGGGGAGTTAAATCTGAGTGCTCTGGGGGGGGGTGGATGGAGATATCCAGGCCGCGGTCACTGGCCCAGCCACGTGGAGCCTGTGGGAGGCAGGGTGGGCATGGAGGGGCAGAGACCGCATGAGGTCCATCTGAGGTCACCGGCCAACCCATGGCAGAGTTTGGCCTGGCAGCCCAGTCCTACGCCCCTTCCCCTCCCCTCTCCTTGGCATCGCCCAAGGCTTGAGGACCAGCCAGTGCCAGGCTGCATGAGAGGCTGCTCTCGCCAAGGCCTGGAGAGAGGCAGGCCAAGCGTCAGCCTGTGGCCTTGTGAGCAGCCCCACCCAGCTCTGGTCTCTCCCCACAGCCCAGGATAACCTGTTCAAAACCACAGCTACTGAGTGGGTCCTGCTGAACCTCAACGTGACGGGCTACTACCTGGTGAACTATGACGAAGAGAACTGGAGAAAGATCCAGACTCAGCTGCAGACAAACCTGTCGGTGGGTGTCTGCCGCCCCACCCCATCCCCTGCCCCAGACCCGGGCCCAACATGGCGCCCCAGACTGCCGGGCCTGCCCTCACCACCAGCCTGAGGTCACACCCTCTGTTGCCCCTTCTAGGTCATCCCTGTCATCAACCGGGCTCAGGTCATCCATGACACCTTCAACCTGGCCAGGTGAGTGCCCCCTTCCTCCTCGGGCCCAGCCTGGCTCAGGCCTGGTGACTTGAGCAAGTGCTGTTCCTCTTGGCCTTCCCGTCCCAGGCACAGGGCAGCGGGCTCCCTGTGCTTCTGCACAGTCCTCCCTGGGCCCCCACATAAGGCATCCGAGACTGAGTACTTTACCTCAGGCCACACAGGGGGCCTGACACAGGCCCGTCCACTCTAAAACCATGCTGTACTGCACAACACCGAGCTTTTTCTGAGGATTAACAGCATGCCAGGCCGCCACGCTAGGTGCTCAGAAAATCTGGGAAGGCCAGGACAGGAGAGATGGAGCACATACTGTGTTCCCAGCAGGTGCTAAGCTGATTTAAGTGAAGTCCCCCATAGACACGGTCATTGATGAACCAAATGTGTGCACATGGCCTGAGAGGGAGGGGGAGGAAGGCACAGAGGGCCAAGCAAGAGAAGAGGTGGGCAGAATAAAGAGCGCAGGCTTTTTGTCCTTATGAATCTCAGCTCTGTGGCCTTAGGCAAGTCACTTGACCTCTCTGAGCCTCAGTTTCCTATTTGTAAAATGGGGACAATACATGATTGGCCGTGGGTGAGGGCGGGGCCTGAGCTGGCCTCGTTTGTGGTACCAGCCAGCATCCATGTCCCCCAGCCCCATCCTCGGCTGGGGCTCTTGGACCTTAGGTTCCACGAAGGGTTTGGGGTTCCCTCCGTGGGGCTGGACTTACTTGAGCCTCTCTGTTTGTCCCCAGTGCCCGAAAGGTCCCTGTCACCCTGGCGCTGAACAGCACTCTCTTCCTGATCCAAGAGAGAGAGTACATGCCCTGGGAGGCCGCCCTGAGCAGCCTGAGCTACTTCAAGCTCATGTTCGACCGCTCTGAGGTCTACGGCCCCATGAAGGTACAGAGGGGCGTGGCAGGGTTCAAGGACCCATTGACCCAGTGCCTGAAATTGCATCACAGGGAGTTCACAGAAATACTGTCTGGAGTGGTGGTGGACCCTTCAGGCTGCCACAACACGGAGTTCTTTGCCGAGAGCAGGCTGGGCAGGGTGGCAAGAGGGCTATGGGATGAAGGGAGCAGGTATCGACGAGGTGAGCAGATTGGGGAGGGCAAAGAAAGGACACAGACTCCTAGCGAAGTTTCTGTTTGGGAAATGAGCACTGTCAGAAGGCACAGAAGAAGCCACGGCGCTGGGAGCTGGAAGGCCCACCTTTTACCAGCTGGGTGGCTTCGGCCAACTCTCTTCAGCCCCAGCGAACCCCTCTGTGAAGTGAGCAGGCCCACACCTGCCTAGCCCAAGGGCGGGGAGGGAGATGCAGGTGTTAACAGCTTTGAAGTTGGGGTGGTTGGGGTGGGGTATGTTGAGGCTCCCATGAGGGAGACCAGAGGGAAACTCGGCAGTTTCAGACAAAAAAAAAGAACCCCAAGCCCTCAAATGTCCATCAGTTGGGGATTGGTTAAGTAAACTACAGTATCCATTTGATGGCATATTACACAACCATCAGATAATACTCGAAGAGATCTTTTTTTTTTTCTTTGTCAGAAAGAAAGCAACTGCGTGTGTGAGGTTGGGTGGGACGGGGCAGAGGGGGAATCTTAAGCAGACTTCCACACCCAGCACGGAGCTCAACGCGGGGCTCGATCTCACAACCCTGAGATCATGACCTGAGCCAAAATCAAGAGTCAGACGCTCAACTGACTGAGCCACCCAGGTGCCCCTTGAAGAGATCATTTTTAATTAAAACTTTTTCACATTAACTTCCTATCAGGGTAAATGAGGTATTAGGGTAAATGAGGTATTAGGGTAAATGAAGTATTAGGGTAAATGAGCTTTTAACTCCTTAAGCTGCCCACCTTGGATTGACCCCCATCCTCCTGATGTAGGGAAGTCATATTTTATCAATACGGGCTGTTGCTCAGTTTGGTGCTGGCAGGCTCTCCCGTGGTGCGGCCTCTCTTGTTTCCCAAACCCGGGGGTTCTTCCTCGAGTTCTCTCTCCCACGGGGGAGCACCCCCTCCAGGAGTTTTTGAGAAAGTGTTCATAGGACGTGGAGGCACATCATCTGCAATGTCTTTGTCCCACCGCGACACAGGACCCAGATTTTACCTGGGTGTAGAAGGTTCTAGGTTGGAAATTATTCCTCAGCGAATTTCAGGCCTCGCTCTACTGACGCCCAGCCTTTCGTGTTGCTGTTGAGAAGCTCAGAGCCTTGCTCATTCCTGGTTATTTGAATGTGGCCATTCTCTCCCTTCTGGAAGCCTGTGGGTTCTTTTCTCAATCCTGGTGGGCCTTTGTGTGGGTCTTTCTCCTCCCCCTGCCCTTTCCATCTGGACATTTTGGCATTGTTCCTTAAGATGTTCTTCCCCTCCTTGCTGTTCGGTTCTCTTTCTGGGTCCCCTGTTAATCCAACTTACTGTTCTTGCGTTGGCCTTTCTTCTGTCTTGCGTTTAAACTTCCAAGTACTGGCCCTGGGTCCAGCATCCTATGCATATCTTCTTGGAACGTTCAGAGGGTCTTCATCTCAGGCTTTTACAAAGCTTTCTTTTTCTTCCATTGACTTGTTTCCTGAGTCTTCTGTTTGTTTTGGTCTCCTTTGGAGACCTCACGTTGGAGGCTGAGCTGCCCCCTTTGGATTTGAGAGTGAGGCAATAAAAGGCAACTGGAAGTTCTGTGAGGAGGTCACATTTGTTACCTGCAGGTCTCACTGGGGGGTGACTGGGTGGACAAGTGACTCCTCATGGGGACCCTCAAATATTAGTATCCATGGGGTGCCTGGTTGGCTCAGTTGGAAGACCATGTGACTCTTGATCTTGGGGTCGTGAGTTCGAGCCTCACGTTGAGTATAGAGATTACTAAAAAAAGAAAAAAAATAGTACCCATGAGTGTGTTCCTCTGAGACCACAGAGCCATCCTGTATCTTCTATAATGAAGCTGGTGATGCTCAGTTTCTGGGATTGGGGATGGGGGAAGAAACTGGAGATATCTCCATTCAGGATATAAACTTTCACCTCTGGCCCTCTCTGCAGTCCACCAACACTTCCCCTGTGTCTGGCGACCCGCAGTTCTGAGCCTCTACTCATTCAGCCTCACCCACAGGGGAGGGCGGGGTGTTGCCTGCTGCCAGGACGGAAGTGGGAGCTTGGGGGTTTAATTACTCCTGCTACAGACTCTGACTCCTTTGCCCTGTGTCCAGCCCCCGCCTCACCCCTGTCCCCTGCAGACCCGTCCCTCTGACTCTGAGCCGTGTCGCGGCCACTCTGCCCATCCATCCCTCTCTCCCCGCCTTCCAGCTCCTTGACTGCACGGGCCCCTCATCCACTCTGGTTTCCCTTCCTATTTCCTTTGTTCTCCGAAGTTTGTTCTTGGACATAAGGCGGGGCTTACGTCCCAGTGTCAGGGACAAAGAGCAGCGTGCAGAATTATAGAGAGGCTAGGTAGAAAAGGAAAAAGAAGGGGTAAACTCACCAACTTGAAAATCACAGTTTGGGGAAGCTCCTGAATAGATTTTATTTTCTGCAGATGCTGCTCTGTGTTTTCTAAGCTCCTCACAGCACACGTGGGACACTTAGCATCGAGCGGCAGGGGGGAGGGTAGGACCCGACGCTGTCTTCAAAAGTGGTGACATGGAGACCGGGAGGGTTAGACCGACTGGGGCTTCCAGGAGGGAGAACCTCAGACCCGTGAGCTGAAACCTGGGCCAGCCCCGGCCCCTTTGAGCCCTGCAGCCCCGGACGAGGCCTGAGCCTCCAGCCTCTCTGCCTTCTGTGACGTTAGCCCTCACGACACCTCCCCACCCACGTCAGGGGCTGCGCGGGCTCCAGAAAGGTCAGGCGTGAGTCCCGCCTTCGAAGCCCTTCCTGTTTTCTTTTCCCCAGAACTACCTAAGGAAGCAGGTCACGCCTCTCTTTGATTATTTCGTAAGACTCACCCACAACTGGACTGTTCACCCACAGACCCTGATGGAACAGTGAGTATACCGTTGGGAAGCTCAGAGCCCTGCTCATTCGCTCATTTCCGGAGGTCACGGGCGGCCCAGACACCCTGACCTGGGCAGTCCAGAGCGGGGCCCTGCAGTGCCCTCCTGAGGACATCTCCTGGCTGGACCAGGGCCGCCAGCAGGGAGAGAACCCCTTCTGGGAGTAGGAGGCCTACCCTGAGGTTCTTCACGGCCTGTGGGCCCATCTGACCTCTTTGTACAAGGGACCAAACTGAAACTGAGGTCCCTCACTGGCTTGGTCCTTTTATTTTATTGTAAAGAGTTATTTATTTGAGAGAGGGAGAGCGAAAGCAAGAGTGCATGAGCTGGGGAGGGGCAGAGGGAGAGGGAGAGAGAGAGAATCCTCAAGCAGGCTCCCCATTGAGTGCAGAGCCCGACGTGATCGCTGAGATCATGACCTGAGCTAAAACCAAGAGTTGGCTGCTTAACCGACTGAGCCACCCACGCGCCCCTTGGTCATTTAGATTCTAGATGTTCAAATTGGGACTGGAGCTTGTGCTGACCCCTCTAGGTCCCTGGGCTGCCCAAGGCACAAAGCAAACAGGGGGACCCAGCGGGCTGGGTGGGCTGCAGCCCCAGACAGAGCCCGGGCCCTGCCATCCTCCCTAGAGCTGTGCATCAGCAGGGGAATTTTGGCCAGAGTCTGGGCCAGGTGACCCTCGGGCACGCTGACCAAGTGTCACCCCTCGCACAGGTACAACGAGATCAACGCCGTCAGCACTGCCTGCGCCTATGGGGTTCCTAAGTGTAAGGAGCTGGTCTCAACTCTTTTCGAAAGGTGGAGGATGGACCCCCAAAATAACCCGTGAGTGTGTCCCCTGCTCCTCCCCCAACCTTCATCCCTCCCTCGAGCCCACAGCCATGTCCTCATCAGACCCTCGTCTACCCAGGATCCACCCCAACCTGCGCTCCATCGTATACTGCAACGCTGTTGCCCAGGGTGGGGAGGAGGAGTGGAACTTCGTGTGGGAACAGTTCCAAAATGCCACGCTGGTAAACGAGGCCGACAAACTCCGTGCAGCCCTGGCCTGCAGCAACCAGGTCTGGATCCTGAACAGGTGAGGGCCACGGCCGGACAGGGCTAACTTTCCCTCCCCACTGGGGACCAGGATCCTTGCGTGGGAGAGAAGGAACCAGCCAGGCCTCCACACTCTCATTCACGGGATCCCCACAAACTCGTGCAGTGGGGCGGTCTGTCCCCCATTTTACAGATGAGAACACTGAGGCTCAGAGAAGCAAAACAGCTTGCCCAAAGTCCAGAGATTTTAACAAGTGGTGGAGCCAAGATCTGAACCCAGGTCTGGGTCTCCGTCCCAGGTTTTCAAGTGCTGTGGCTTCTTGGCCTGCAGTTGACCGAAGCTCAGTTCTCCTCTTTGTCAAGGGCTCTGGGGCAGCCGGACCTGAGTCCTTTCGGATGTGCAGCTGGGCATGCCTCAAGCTCTTGCATGAGCGCTCCTGGCTCCCACTCCCGGAACCCAGGAAAGAAGAGCCTCTCTCCATGTCAAAGACAAACGTAGCCACCCTTCCTGGTACAGGGCTCTTGGCTCTGGTTCTCCTTCCTTTATCATTTGTTCATGGCCTGTCCTCAGATATTTATCAGGCACTGGGGCCATGTGACACGTGACACTTGGCATAGCCAGTGACCCTGCCTAGGAGACTCAGTATCCCTTCTACCAGAGGGAGGGAGGACCAGGGGCTTCAACCCTCGGTAGGCCAAAGCCATATTAAGAGGCTGCAGGAGAGGTGTGGGGGAGGGGAGGGTGGGGTCCTTCGCCGTCCTGGCTTGTCTCTCGAATCCTCTGACTGGAGCCCTTGGTCACTAAGTCAGCATCCTGCCCTCACAGGTACCTGAGTTATACCATGAACCCTGACCTCATCCGGAAGCAAGATGTCACCTCCACGCTTAGCAGCATCGCCAGCAATGTGGTCGGGCAAAATCTGGTCTGGGACTTCGTCCAGAGCAACTGGAAGAAGCTCTTTGACGAGTGAGCCTGCGGGAGCATGTTAGGAGACGTGCCCACCGAGGCTGGGGTGTCCTGGGAGGGGCGGGGTCTGTGCGTCTGTGTGCATGGGACACTGCAGGGCTGGAAGCTGGGGGGCTGTGGGCGCTGCCGAGGAGTGCTGGAAAATTAACCCAGCTTGAGGGCAGTCAGGTGGGGGGCAAAGACAAGGCAGGGTGTGGGCAGGCTCTCATCGCACTCAGGGGACAGTCTGAAGAGGTGGGAGCAGGGACACTGCAATCAGACCAGTGTTCGTGTCCCTAGGGCATGTCATTTCATCTCCTCTACACGATGACAGTCGCCGCGTGGCCGTGAGGATACGGTGTCGCCTGCCAGTCACTGAGCGTTAGTTAGTTCTCAGCCCCTCACGCCTCTTCTCTCCCCTCCCCCTTCTCGCAGCTTCGGCACCGGCTCCTTCTCCTTCTCCAACCTCATCCAGGCAGTGACGCGACGGTTCTCCACGGAGTTCGAGCTGCGGCAGGTAAGCGGCCTTGGACCCTGGGGCGGCACCCAGAGGCCCATCCCCAGTCTAAAGGGGCATCTGCCATTCAGCGAGCGCCCCCTGAGTGTGCTCACAAGGGAGCTTGGGCTCCATGTTGCCAGGCCTTCCTCATTTCCAGGGAAGCCTGGGCATCCAGGCTTTTTAGAAGGTGACGAGTCAATCAGAAACATTCATCTTGGAATTTTTGTGTAGGCAAAAAGTAAAGAGAATCGTAGAAATGAACCTCCACATACCCATTACCCAGATTGAATGATTGTCAACATTTTGCTGATTCTTTTTTTATATTATATTTATAATATATATTATAAATATATATATAAATATATATAAATATAATATATTATATTTTATATAATATTCAAGCAGAGATCCCTTATATAATTTCACCTGTAAGTGGTTTAGTCATATCTAAAATAAAGGAATTTTTAACAGATAATCTCAATGTCATTAGCAAACACAAGGAAAGGAACAATTTCTTGCTATCATATTCTACCCGGGGCCAATTTAAACCCTGTAGGTTTCTTTTAAAATTCTTTTTGCAGTGATATGTATGTTTGAATCAGAGGCCAAAGTTAACTCATTGTATTAGGTTGATTTGTCTTTTTTTTTTTCACTGAGGTATATAATTCATGTACCATGACACTCACCATGTTAAGTGGTTTTCAATATATTTATGAGGTCATACAACCATCACCACCATCTTGTTCCAGAACATTCTTGTTACCCCCCAAAAGAAACTGTGGTAGTCACTCTCCATTCCTCTGTCTCCAGCCCCTGGCAACCCCTAATCTACTTTCTGTCTCTATGGACATGGCTATTCTGGATATTTCATAAAATGGAATCATATAATATGAGGCCTTTTGTGTCTGGCTTTCACTTAGCATCAAGCTCTCAAGTTTCATCCGTGTTGTAACGTGAAGCATTCCTTTTTATGGCTGAATAATATTCCATTGTGTGGTTATACCACATCTGTTTATCCACCGATCCGTTGATAGACATTGGGTTGTTTCCACCTTTTTTTTTTTTAAGATTTTTATTTATTTATTTGAGAGAGAGAGAGAGAGCGCAGGAGAGAGTACGAGCGGGGCCAGGGAGGAGCAGAGGGAGAGGAAGAAGCAGACTCCCTGCTGATCAGGGAGCCTGATGTGGGGCTCGATCCCAGAAGCCTGGGATCATGACCTGAGCCAAAGGCAGACGCTTAACTGACTGAACCACCCAGGTGCCCCGACTTTTTGACTCTATGAATAATGCTGTCATGAATATTCATGTACACATTTTTGAGTGAACGTATGTGTTTGTTTCTCTTGAGGATACACCTAGAAGTGGAGTTGCTGGATTGTTTGGTAGCTCTATGTTTAACTTTTTGAGAAATTGGCAAAATGTTTTCCAGAGTAACTGCACCGAATTTACATTCCACCCGCAATGTAGGATGGTTCCAGTGTCTTTCTGTATTTGTGGACTCTTGTTATTTTCTTTCTTTCTTTCTTTTTTAATTATAGCCATTTTGTGGGTGTGAAGTAGTATGAATTGCATTTCTCTAATGACTAATGATGTTGAGCTCCTTTTCATGTGCTTATTGACCATTCGTATATCGTCTTTGGAGAAATGTCTATTCAAATCCTTTGCCCATTTTTTAATTGGGTATTTGTCTCTTTATTGTTGAGTTGTAAGGGTTCTTTATATATTCTGGATACTAGACCCTTATTGGATACCTGATTTGCAAATGCTTTCTTCCATTCTGTGGATTGTCTTTTTACGTTCTCGATAGTGTCTTTTTTTTTTTTTTAAGATTTTGTTTATTTATTCATTTGACAGAGAGAGACACAGTGAGAGAGGGAACACAAGCAGGGGGAGTGGGAGAGGGAGAAGCAGGCTTCCCGCCGAGCAGGGAGCCCGATGTGGGGCTCGATCCCAGGACCCCGGGACCATGACCTGAGCCGAAGGCAGACGCTTAACGACTGAGCCACCCAGGCGCCCCTCTCGATAGTGTCTTTTGATGCACTGATTTTTTTTATTTTGATGAAGCCCAGCTTTCTAATTTTTCCTTTACTGCTTGTGCTTTAGTGTCACATCTAAGAAACAATTGCCTAATCCAAGGTCACAAAGATTTATACATGCTTTTTACTAAGAATCTTACCATTTTAGCTCTTACATTTAAGACTTTGATCAATTTTGGCTTAATTTTTGTATATGGTGTAAGGTAGGGGTCCAACTTCATTCTTTTGCATGTGGCTATCCAGTTGTCTCACCACCATTTGTTGAAAAGACTATTCTTTCCCCTATTGAATGGTCTTGGCACCCTTGTTGAAAATCAGTTGACTGTAAATGTGAGGGTTTATTTCTGGACTCTCAATTGTATATCATTGATCTATCTGTCCTTATGTCAGTACCACACTCTCTTGATTACTGTAGCTCTGCAGTGAGTTTAGGGATGTGAGCCCTCCAACTTTGTTCTTTTTTCAAGATTGTTTGGCTATTCAGAGTTCCTTGCATTTCTTTATGAATTTTAGGATCAGCTTGTCCATTTCTGTAAAAAATTAAAAAAAAAAAAAGGCAGTTGGAATTCTGATAGGGATTGCATCGAGTCTGTAGCATCAATTTGGAGAGGGTTGCCACGGGATAATATTAAATCTTCCAAACCATTAATACAGATTTGGGTCTATTTGGGTCTTGTTTTCTTTTATTTGGGTCTTCTTAATTTCTTTCAACAATGCTTTATAGTTTTCAACATGCCAGTCTTGCATGTCTTTTGTCAAATTTATTCCTCAGTATTTTATTCTTTTTGGTGCTATTGTAAATGGAACTGTTTTCTTAATTTCATTTTTGTATTTTTCATTGTTGTGTGTAGAAATGTACTACGATCTCTGTATATTGCTCTCGCATCTTGCAACCTTGCTGAATTCGTTAGTTTTAATAGTTTTTTTTTTGGTAGATTCTTTAGGATATTCTGTATCCAAAATCATGTCATCTGCTAATGGAGATAGTTTTACTTCTTCCTTTCTGGATGCCTTTTATTTCATTTTCTTGCCTAATTGCCCTGGCTACAACCTCTACAATATATCTTTTAATCTGTGACATCTTTTTTCTTTTTTTAATAATGCCATTTATTTGTTGAAACAACGAGGTTATTTGTAGTATAGAAATAGCCACATTTTGGGCGCCTGGGTGGCTCAGTTGGTTAAGCGACTGCCTTCAGCTCAGGTCATGATCCCAAGGTCCTGGGATCGAGTCCCGCATCGGGCTCCCTGCTCTGCGGGGAGCCTGCTTCTCCCTCTCCCACTCCCCCTGCTTGTGTTCCCTCTCT
>NC_138377.1:121536136-121555003 GCF_054177405.1 Leptonychotes weddellii | reverse complement strand
ACGGCCGACAGGTGGCCGATGTAGCGGATGGCCAGGCGCAGCGTCTCGATCTTGGTGAGGCTCTGGCCGGCGGGCGCCACGGACGGCGGCAGAAAGCGGCGCAGCTCGTGCAGGGCGCGGGCGAGCGTGCGCATGCGCAGCTTCTCGCGCTCGCTCGCGCTCTGCCGCTGCCCGCCGGCCGGCCCGCTGCGGCCTCGTCCGGGCGCCGTCGGGGCGGCCTCTGCGGAGCGGGCGCCGCGGGCCGGGAGCGCGGGCTGCGAGGGGCCGCGGGCGCCGTCGCAGGGGCACGAGCCCGAAGAGTCCGAGGAGGAGGCCGGGGACGTGGAGTCCGGGTGGCCGGCCCAGCCCCAGCCCTGGGGCAAGATCCAGTGGTCGTGGCCCAGGAGGCTGTGCAGAGGAGGGGACTGGGCCATGGCCGGGGCTGCTGCGGGCTCTGGGAGCCTGGGCCGGCTACCTCCAGGCCTGAGCTTTTATCTGGACCAAAGGTGAGAGGTGGCCCCCTGCCAGGTTACAGAGAGGTGTCAAAACCCACAGAGCCCAGGGAAGGCCTGGGCAGGGGGGCCTTGGGAAAGCGGGCCCATTTGCGGAGGTGTGGATTCTGACTCCTCGGGGGCTCTAATGGAGGACCCTGCAGCCCGGGAAGTGTGGGAGGGACAATTCGCATCTGGATGGAGCTGCTAAGCTTCTCACCGAGTTCCCACCCACCCGGGCTCGTGGCATGGTGAGTGCCCAGGAGCCCGACGGTGGTGGGCAGTGCCATCATCGTCTGGGGACGGCCAGGCTGTCCCTCATGTGAAGAGTGGACCCATGCAAAGAGTGGCTGCCTCTCTCATGTCCAGCCTCCCCCCCCCCCCGGGGGTGAGGGGGGTAGTTTGTCCAGTAACTGCCACTCACTGTCTACAGGTGTGCTGGATAAGGCTGCAAGACAAGCCCCGAGGGATTTGCCCACAGTGATGTGGGGTGGGGTGGGGTGGAAGTAGGGGGACATACAAGTGCAGCCTTCCTGGTTTGCTCCCAGAACCCACATTTGCTGGTTTGCTGAATAACACGAGCAACGTCATCTCACTACCCACAGATAGTTTCCGTCCCTGAAAAATAGAGCAGCCTGGAGAAAGAGGATAGGAAGCAGTGGGTGATGAAAATGGGGGAAGGTGAGCCCTCCAGGCAGGCCTGAGTCTATTTGCTGTGTGACCTGGGGCAAGTTACTTACCTCCTCTGAGACTCAAGTTTCCTTCAATCTCACAGCAATAATATTACAAAATGCCCACCACCTGGGAAGGCTGCTGGTACTAAGTGGAACCATCTGTGGAACCATTCAGTGTGGGCCTGGCAGGTGAGCTAAATGTTTGCTGCTCTCATTTCATAAGGAAGGTACTTCCATTTCAAGATGCTGTAGGCATTACTCATTTACTTCATACTTATTTAGCAACTGGTAAAGGTCGGACACACCAGTGTAACACAAGTTAGTTGTGGTCTCGGCTCTCATGACATTTGAAGTTCATGCTGAGAGACAACAAGTGAACAGACCATTATACATTGAACAGCTCCATCACTAACTGGCTGTGTGCCCTTGGGCAGGGCCCTTAACCTGTCAGAGCTTGAGCTTGTGCTCTGTAAAACAGGAATAATGATTATAGTTATCGACTCGTAGGACTGTTGTTATAGTCTTATAGTATAAACTTGGAGATAGTAAAGCTCTCCTCAGCAGTTTATTACAGCTTAAAGGAGGCATCTGGGGGGCCTGGGTGGCTCAGTCTGTTAAGCGTCTGCCTTCGGCTCAGGTCATGGTCCCAGGGTCCTGGGATCGAGCCCCACATCGGGCTCCCTGCTCGGTGGGAAGCCTGCTTCTCCCTCTCCCACTCCCCCTGCTTGTGTTCCCTCTCTCGCTGTGTCTCTCATTCTTTCTGTCAAATAAATAAATAAAAAATCTTAAAAAAAAAAAAGGCATCTGTGTCCTTTGTGATCTTCGGAGAAAGGGCTGAACTCCGAGACTAAGGGCCAAATGATTGCCAGGGGTTGTAGAGTTCTGGCCACAGAGCTGGAGAGGTCACCCCTGGGCCTTGAACCATGAGTAGGACTTGGTTAAGGAGAGAGGCGGGTAGGGAGAATTCTGGCCATGGGAACTGCTTAAGGAAAGGCCTGGCAGTGGGACTTGCTGAGGGGCTTCTGGAACAGTGTGAAGGGGTGCTGATGTGGAGAGCTGGAGCACAGCTTGGCTGGGGCCAGGCTAAGAAGCTAGATTGCCAGATGGACCTTGGAGCAGAAGTGTGACATGAAAAAAAAAAAAAAGCAGGCAATCAGTAATGAAAGTTCAACATGGTGATGTTTCTGGTTTCTGGGATAGATGGGCCTCTATCAGCTTGAAGTAATAAATAATGGCCCTTGCAGCATTTGTGGCCACTCCTAAAAACAAACATTTAGTTACACAAGTTACATAACGAATACATTCTCTTTGGCAGCAGTGGGAACATTACGGGTAAACCTGAGGTCTCTCAGCAAAGAGAGCAGCTCTCAGGTTGTTATGTGGCCCTCCACACCAGGCCCGCACGTTCACCTGGACGTATGTAAATGAGGGAACATTGCGGCCTGTGTTTGTAAGTTGTTCTCTTTTTTTGTTTTTAAGGTTTTATTTATTTGAGACAGCATGAAAGCACACGAGTGGGGGGGGGCAAAGGCAGAGGGAGAAGTAGACTCCCCACTGAGCAGGGAGCCTGATGGAAGTGTGGGGGGGAGGGAGAGGGAGAACCCCAAGCAGGCTCCATGTCCAACACCAAGCATGACGAGGGGCTCGATCTCATGACCCTGAGATCATGACCTGAGCCGAAAACAAGAGTCAGACGCTTAACCGACTGCACCACCTGGGTGCCCTGTCGCTTGGTTTCATTCAACAGCAGGTCTTAGAGCACTCCCCATCAGGAGATGTTGAGCTGATCGTAGAGGGTCATAGGTGACTTAAATGGATGAACATTTAAACATTATACGAACATTAGAGCAGATCATTTTAACTGGAAAAAAAAATGGCAGGAGGTGCAGACAAACCTTCAATGAGGAGATGACCTCACTTTCTGCTCAGGGCTTATTTTTTATTTTTATTTTTATTTTATTTATTTTATTTTATTTAGTTTTATTTATTTGACAGAGAGAGAGACAGCACAAGCAAGGGGAGCAGCAGAGGGAGAGAAGCAGGCTCTCCGCTGAGCAGGGAGCCGATGTGGGGCTCGATCCCAGGCCCCGAGATCATGACCTGAGCCGAAGGCAGACACTTAACGACTGAGCACCCAGGCGCCCCTTAGGACTCATTTTTTAAAATATCAGAGAAAATATGCCCAAGTCACCACTGTAGCATGATGATGAAGGAATAATCGGCATTGATCGATGTTGGTCAGGGCAACCCCTGTTTAGTTTATTCTAGCTGCCATGAATGAGGAGAGGAAATTTCTAATTTGTCCACAGCACAGAAAGAAGGTAACTCACTTAGCAGTGGCCTTGAATCCAAATAGGCTTTCTCTGGAAAGAAGCAGGAAGTTATGCGAGTATTTCATGACTTGAAAGGATTTACACCAAGTTAAAAAAAATTTTTTTTTCCTAAGGGTGGTGGGACTTAGAAAACAGTGGATCCTACACTTTTTAGGTTGAACTCATGGCTGTACTGGCTAGGAATTAATTTACATGTAATTGACATTTGTAAACAAAATCCGTCAGGTTTCTTGTGTGTTTCTTGATCTGGATTCTGAAGTTTCAGGTTAATAATGTGCTGTTGATCCTGAATTTTCTTTTCTTTTTTTTTTTAAGATTTTATTTATTTATCAGAGAGTGCGAGAGCGCAAGCAGGGGAACGGCAGGCAGAGGGAGAAGCAGACTCCCCGCTGAGCAAGGAGTCCCCCGATGCCGGACTCGATCCCAGGACTCTGGGATCATGACCTGAGCCAAAGGCAGACGCTTAACCCATTGAGCCACCCAGGCGTCCCGATACTGAGTTTTCTGACCCACCCCTTTTCACTGTTTTAACTGTTCTATGATATTATAGCACGTGTACCCCAGTCAGGCCCTTACTGATGCATTGTTAGTGTGTGTTTAGTTTTTGCCAAATAGCCCTGCCTTGTGCACAGGCAGGTAGACCTGGAGAGGTGGGATGGCCTTGCGATCTCCAGGAAGGGTCCGAAAATCCAGAATTAGAGCCGGCCTGGAGGGGTTTCCTGTGAAAGGATTTGGTGAATAATGGGAGTCCACCGCCAGCACGAGCCCTGCTTACCCTCCTTTCCTCTCTAGGATAGCCTGGCCTGCTGTCTTGGTTTGGGCTAGCCCCAGAGCCCAGGCCTCAGACTGACTGGGATGACAGAGCATAAGTTCGGGGAGGTGAGGCCCTGGCTCTTCACCAGGCCCCTCAGCCAGACTCTGGAAGCATAGGGACACACTGTCTCCCAGCCCCATTTGCGGGGGGAGCCGAAGCGGACCCCCCACTGGGCCTCCACTTAGCACAGGGAGGTAATGTCACTTGATGGTGCGGAGGCTGGGCTATGGAATCAGACTGACCTGGGTTTAGATCCCAGCTCCACCCCTTCGAAGCCGTGAGAACTTGGGCAACTTAACTCCGCATCTGTTTTCTCATCTGTAAAGTGAAGCGTTCTGATTTCCAGGGTGATTGTTGGGGTAAGTAAGGATGATGCGTGTCATAGTGCTTAGCACAGAGCCTACATTTATGAGTCTTGCTTATAGTACGTTCAGGGGCAGCAGAATGAAGTAGGTAAAGGACTAGGTTGGGGCGTGGGTAAGGGGGCTGGTCTCTTTTAGTCTTGGCCGTAGAAGAAGGTGATTCCTTCCATTCCTGAGACTCGAGCACCAGACCTAGCGCATCCTGCCCAAGCCCCCTCCTCCACCTGCAGCCCTTTTCCTCTGTGGACCCAGCACGGGCACTCCAGCCCCTGGCCTGTGGCAGGGGTCACCACAGCTACAGCGCAGAGGGGACAGGAGAGCTCAGAAGCCTCGAGCCGGAACCAAGCCCACCAGCCCAGCCAAGGCTAGGAAATGGAAGATCTCAACCTGCTTCTCCTGGTGGGCTGGGTCCTGGCCCAGGTGCTGGTCCAGCTTGCCTCTGGGACCCTCAAGCATTCCTCTCGCTATGTGGGAACCTGCCCCAGGTGCTCGGTGAACAAGCCGGGTCTGGGCTCTGCCCCACGGGGGGCTCTCCTCTCTTCCTCATCCAACTCTCCTGTTAAAAGGAAGGACAGCTACAGCTGTATGCTCTTGGACAAGGTGATTAGCTTCTGGGCCTCGGCAGGCTCCGGGCACGGGGCTCACCCCCTCCTTTCTGTGATGGGAGGAGGTGGTGGTTAGGTCAGGGAAACATGGTCCGTAGAATGTTCACAAGTCTGGCAGACCCTTCTAGTTGCACACACAGCATCAGTTACAGCCTCTATTCTTACATCTTTCTTAATAATAGGACTGTATTATTGTGGGTGGCAATATACCCAGCTGGAAAACACGTCCCAGCCTCTCTTGCTCACGGAATGGCTAATGAGATGTTAGCAGAAATATTGGATGGGGCTTCTAGGAAAGCTCTTTAAAGCAGAGAGGTACACTCCCATGTTTTCTACCCCCTTGTATTTTCTTCCTGGGAAATGTGATGGCTGGAGCTTCAGCAACCATTTGGTGACACTGAAGCAGTCCCAAGGACAGAAGTCATCCGCTGAGGATGATGGAGCAGACAGAAGCCTGAGGCATTGATGACAACATGGAAGCACCATACCAGCTCAGGACTGTCTATCCCTGCATTTCTTTAATGTGAGAGGAAACAAATTACCAGTTTGCATAAGTCATGGACATTTGGGTGTGTATGAGCAGCCACACGTAATTCCTGTCCACGTAATAAAGAAGTGCCAGGGTATCCTTGTCAACAAATAGGGCCATGTGAGCTGGATGACAGCTGAGTGAGTTCATAACAGATTTGATGTTCCCACGGAGGAGCGGATGGGTGTTCACCTGGAGGAAGGTCTACAGTGATGGTACTACCAGCTCTATTCCCAGCCTCGTCAAGGGCATAGTTATGATCTCGAATGGAGATACGAATTGATCTAATTTGGGGTAGGGTCCAAATGCAGCAAGTGAATTGGATAACAGCCAGGATCACAGAGAGGCTGACAGGCTCGGACAGCCTACCAGATCTCATAAGGTGGGATCAACAGAGCTCCATGTAACCTCCCTCTTAGTTCGGGGTCAGGTGGCATGTAACCAGCAGCACGCGTGAAAAACAAAGGTGATCCCGTTTGCGAGAAACGGGGTCTTCAACCAAGGACGTGACTGTCTCTTATTCCCTCTGCAGGATGGGCCTTTGCCAGAGTAAGTGGTCAAATGTGGGGCCCACCATTCATGATGAAACAGGCCCTAGCCAAGGACAGCAGGGTTAGTGACAGCTTCAAGCCAGGTCACCAGAGAAATAGTCGAAGGACTCAGGGATGTTTTGTTCACAAAACAAAAACTTTGGGGTAGGATGGTTGCCTCCAGGTGCCTAGGAGGGAATACTCCAGGGAGACCAAAGAACTTCCTAAGATCAGAAGGGGTGTCTTATGAGGGAGTGAGTGGCCTGTTTGTGGAGGTGATCAAGAAGAGGCCAGACGAGTACACACTAGGCACAGGCAGGAGCTGGAGTGGATGGCTGTGCCCGACTCCACCGACGCTGACAGGCCCCCGAAAACGAGGGGGTTGGACGTGACGACCCCTGAGGTACAATCAGAGCTGAGGCCAAGAATCAGGGAGAGGATGGGGCGGCCTCCTCAGGGCCCTGGGCTCTGTGAGGGCGAGGAGCCACGGGGTCTTGGGCTGTCTTGGGCCGGGCTGGGGCTGCACCCTGAGGCCTCCCAGGTGCCTCAGACCCCTGACACTCTCACCCCTGCTCTCTGTGCCTGGAGCCCTGGCTCAGCTGGGCCTCCTCATGTGTAGGCGGGAACCATCATGTCACCGCGCCCTTGGCTCGGCTTGCCAGGATGGCCCCAGTCAGGTGTCAGTGATCCTTTCCTACAGGTGAGGAGACTCATCCTCCCCCATCGACTTCCCCGGACTTTGCCCGAGGCCGGCAGTCAGATGAGAAGGGCAGAGAGGCCCAGGTTGGACCCTGACCGTGCTCAGTCCGCTCTGGCCCTGCGAGGCGCTGTGGGAGGCCAGTGACGGTGGCCCAGCCTGCTCCTAGTGACTTAACACAGGCCCCGCTCCTGGACGACCTCCACCTGCTATTTCTCCCTGGGCAGGCAGTGCAGGGCCCCCCGGAGCAGGCCCAGGGACCTGGAGCCAGGTGAAGGCCTGGCCTCTGCCCTCTAGGTCTTCTCTGCCTCCCCCCACCCCCCGGCTCCCTGCCAGGCCGTGGGGGTGGCCCGGCTGTGGGAACGTGGGGGGAAGGAGAGGCAGGGCACACAGGGGCTGCGGCGGCGTGTGGTATTCTCATTACCAGGGAGCAGTAAGGGCCAGCCCAGCACCCCCCTTGGCCACTGTGGCTGCCTTCACACCTCCTCTCTGCCTGTTGACACAAGGCCACCTCCCCCAGGGCAGAAGGTGTCGACTTGGGAACGAGGGTGTTCGGGGGCCTCCAAAACAGTCCGGCAGCAGGTCCTCTCAGAAACCCCAGAAAGCCCTTCTGGGGTGGGGGTGGGAGGCTGCAGGTCCCCACCCTGGGGGGCCCAGGGAGAAGGTAGGGCCTGTGTCCCCGGGATGGGGAGCGGGGGAGAGGGGGGAATGGGGGAGGACCGGAGCCCTGAGTCCACCTGCCCAGTTAGTCCCCTCTCCTGGCTCTGGGATCTGGTGCTTGACGAGGCCCTGCCTGGCTGAATGCCATCGGTGTCACCAGGAGGCCCAGAGACCGAAGCCACCAAGGCAAGGTCACCCTGACAGGGCCTCATGACTGCCCGGTCTTCTGAGCACTTCTAGACTCTGCAGTGCCCACCACCGTGCCCGCAGTAACCGCGTCAGTGCTCAGACCCCATGACTTCCAGCCCGTGGTTCTCCCCGCGCTTAGATGGGCCAGGCCCAGAGAAGTCGGTTCCTTGGCCTTCATTCCCCAGAGTCAGGATTCAGATCCACAGAGGCCAGGCACCACACCACGGGGAAACTGCCCCGGCCGAGGGGAGGCTCCGGGGAGGGACGAGGGACGAGTCCTCTGGGACTTCAGAAATTGGAGGAGGGGAAAGAGAGCTTCTGAGTCTGCGGTGACCTGGTGTGCGGGGAGCCAAGGGCCACAGAGGGGCATGACCCGGCCACATGATCAGGGCAGGTCCCGGGTGGAAGGGGGGGGGACCGGAAGTTGTGGGTATCCTCCAAGTGGAGGTGCGGCCGACCTGGCAGAGGGACGAGGTGGGAGCCCAGGTCCGGGAGCAGGCAGCCCAGCACCAGTGTGGGGCGTGCCGGTGGGCTGGGGTCCGCCTGGAGGGGTGGGAGAGGCTGTGGGCTAGCAAGCGGGAGGAGGCAGGGGTTGGAAAGGCTACTGGGTGGGGAGTTTGGACTCTCAGGGAGGGAGGCAGTGAGAGCCACAGACATTCTGAGGAAGGAGGGGGCCGGAAGGTGAGGGGCTGGAGGCGGGAAGCGTGAGGAGACCACAGTCACATGTGTGAGGGCTGGCAGGGGCTGGGCATGGGCCGAGGAGCCGAGGCCGAGAATGTGGACAAGGGCAGGAGGGACGTGGCCCCTGTGGGTTGGGAGAGGCACAGGAGGGGCTGGGGCCATAGGCATCCACGGAGCTGCCCAGCCAGCCAGGGCCATGCAGGTGGACCCGCTGCTCTTCCTCCAACAAGAAGGCTGGACCAAGGAGGCTGGCGTGCAAGGGCCTGCAGAGGCCCCAGGACTGCCTGGTCCAGATTCCGGGGCAATAAGGCCCAGTGGAGGGGGCTCAGACCTAGGGCCAACCATGCCTGGGCTCCATCCCTTGAGCCTCAGTCTCCTCATCTATGAAATGGGTGTCCTTGCTGGGAGGATTAGCTGGAGCATCATGTGTTCGGCATGTGGGAGTTCAGAAGTCTTGCCTGCCTGCCTGCCCTGCTGGAGAGAGGGGACCCCCTGTGCTCCTGCAGCTCTTGGGAAGGACAGAGGGGGAGAGTGAGTGGCGCGCACTCCTGCGGCCCAGGCTCCTGGCCCCAGAAGCCACCAGGGGGCTTGGGCCCACCTGCTGGAATGCAAACAAGTTTGGGGTGGTTCTGCAAAGTGTTTTTCCTCCCTTCCCCTCTCCCACTCCCTACCCTCCTTTTCTTTCTCTTATTTTAATTATCAAAGCAGTGCATGCTCATTACAGGAAAAGTGAGAAAATGTAGACAATCAGAAGGAATTTTTTTTTTTTTTAAAGATTTATTTATTTGACAGAGAGAGACACAGCGAGAGAGGGAACACAAGCAGGGCGAGTGGGAGAGGAAGAAGCAGGCCTCCCACGGAGCAGGAAGCCCGATGTGGGGCTCGATCCCAGGACCCTGGGATCATGACCCGAGCCGAAGGCAGACGCTTAACAACTGAGCCACCCAGGCGCCCCAATCAGGAGGAATTTTAAATGCCCCTGGTTCCATCCACCCAGAGAGAACCAGGTTAACACCAGTTGGCACTGGGTTAGGACATATCCCTGCATTCTAAGCTGCTCCAGGCAGCCCTGCAAATACACGAGCATAGAGAGAGAGGCATCAAGAGGGACCATGTCGGGGTTTTTTGTTTTGTTTTTTCCATTTCTTGAAGTTTCTGGTATATGTTTTTTTTTTAGACTGACTTATTTATTTTAGAGAGTGTGCGTGCGTGTGGGGGGAGGGGCAGAGGGAGAGGGAGAGAGCACCTCAGGCAGATTCCCTGCCAAGCCGGGACACGGGGGCTCCGATCTCACGACCCTGAGATCTTGACCTGAGCCGAAATCCAGAGGACGTTTAACCGACTGAGCCACCCAGGCGCCCCTGTCTTTTTTATACCAGCTTTATTGAGAGAGAATTCACACATCATGCGTTTACCTGTGTAAAGTGTACAATTCAGTAGTTTTGTATATTGCATTAAAAAACTTTTATAAAATATATATAACAAAATTTGCCATCTTAACCGTTTTTAAGTGGCGTTAATTCCACCCGCAGTGTTATGTAGCTATCACTTCTTTCCACAGCTTTCCATCACCTTGAGTAGAAGCGCTGTACTCATTAAGCAGTAACTCCTTTTACCCCCCACCCCTGGTGACCCCTCTGCCATGTCCCGTCTCTGCGAATCTGCCCGTTCCAGGTGCCTCATGACAGGGAATCACACAGCGTGCGCTCTGTACATGGCTCACTTCATGGCGCCCCCAAGGCTCGTCCACGACTTCATTCCTTTCTGCGGTTGATAAATATTCCGGTGTACGTATAGACCACATTCTGTTTATCCATTCCTCTGTTGCTGGACATTCAGGTTGTTTCCACCTTTTGGCTGTTGTGTCTAATGCTCCTATGGTGTACAAATCTCTGTTCTAGAACCTGCTTTCAAGTTCTTTGGGTATGAAAAGGGCATATTGTTTTGTGACCAACTTTTCTCCTTACTATATTAACATTCCCATATCAGTAGATGTATTTTTTTTTTTTTTTTTTAGATTTTACTTATTTGAGAGAGAGTGTGTGTCCATGAGCGATGTCAGGGGAAGAACAGAGGGGGAGAGAGAGAATCTCCAGCAGGCTCCCCGTTGAGCGTGTTGCCCAATACGGGGCTCAGTCTCATGACCTGAGCCGAAATCAAGAGTCAGACGCTCAAGAGGCTGAGCCACCCAGGTGCCCCATCAGTAGATGTATTTGTGCAATGAGATGCTTAGAGCACGCCTGGTTCTCCATGATGTGGTGGCAGTTTTGGTCGTAAGTTCTCTAGTACACACTGAGATGCCTCATGGCTTTCCACATGGCGACATCCTTATACCTAGATTTTTTAAAGTTATTTCTAAGTTGCACATGTAATATATGAATGCAAACTCTTTTTGAAAAATTTAAACATTACAGATGAGATTAAAGTCTCCCTTGGGGGCGCCTGGGTGGCTCAGTCAGTTAAGCGTCTGCCTTCGGCTCAGGTCATGATCCCAGGGTCCTTGGATTGAACCCTGCGTCTAGCTCCCTGCTCAGCAGGGAGTCTGCTTGTCCCTCTCCCTTTGCTCGTGTGCACTCTCTGTCTCTCTCAAATAAATAAATAAAGTCTTAAGAGAAAAAGTCTCCCTTGACCACCTCCCAGAACCCAGACCTGCCCCCCACCACACACACACCAAGTAAGTCCTGGGACGTTGTTAGAGATTAGGTGAGGGCCCTGAGACCCTTTCCGCACACACACACGCATGCGTACAGTGGACTCTCATAACAGGTATGGTATCACTGGATGCCTTTCTGTGTAGGGGTTGTGTTTTAGATCTGTAGAACACAGATCTTTGTTCGTGCATCTCTCAGTGGTGTGCTGCTGAATAGATTTTTCCGCAGCTTGGTTCCACCGCTCAGCAGTGTGTCTTCGCGTGTGCCCGTAATCTTTTCTAACCAGAATGAATTCCCATCAGGGAAACTGCTGGGCAGAGGGCGCGCGGAGGCTGTTCTCAAGTTGCAGGCCGGCCTTGGGGAGCCCTGGAGGTGGGCTGTTGAGGCTCCCCTGGTTTGGGGTGCCCCAGCTCTCCTGGCCGCCTGCGCCGTGTCGGGCGCTGTGTGTGCACTCGCGTGGCCGGGCCTGGGGCATGATCTCCAGGGTAAGAAACTCACTTGGCTCAGGCCAGGGGCTGGATCTTGGATTTCTCTTGGCGGGGGAACCTCTAGAACTAAGGGTTGGGTTCATCCTTTTGCAAATAACCAGTCCTGACCACGTAAAACCCTTCTCCTCGATGATTTTGTATCTGGTCAGTTTAAGCTCTGTCCCCCTAGATGTTCTCCACTGTGTTCGGGGACATCCCTGGCCCCCAGCCTCTGGCAAAGAATCCTCTGCCCAAAGGCTTCTCACTCCCCCAGGTCCCGGCCAGGCGTTCCAGCTCAGTCCTAGGAGCCCCCACTCTGCTTTTTATTGGGCCTGAAGTCAGATAGCTCTGGGGCGCCCTCCTTCCCCTGCTCCCCTCTGCCCTTGGAGTTGGCTGAGGGCCTGAGCCACCCAGTGACCTGGCAGGGGGCTCATCACTGCCTTGGCACCTCAGCGTGCTATTGTGAGCAGTCAGCACGGGTAGGGGTGGTGTTACAAGGAGCCCGCAAGCTGTGCATCCTGCCTGGAGGAAGCTCCGCCTTGTGCTTTCTGCAGGGGCTGGGATCGGATGTGTCCTAAGTTGGCAGCTGAGCTGGACCTGCAAATCCTTACCGGGGACTAGGCAAGGGTACAGAGCCCAAGGCATCCCCTGTCTAGAGTTTCCGTCATCTTGGGGTCTTTTTTCCACCTTTGCTCCCAGGAGTGCATAGGGAAGGTCAGGGCCCCAGGGAGCCCTGCTTGGGCCCTACCTCCTGACCCCTCCCCCTTCTCCTCATTCCTCTGGGCTCAATCTTGCGCTGCTTCTCTGCACACAGATGCATGTTTTTCCCAGTGGACAGATGAGCACACAGGGCTCCAGCGAGGGCAGGTGGCCTGTCCGGGAGTCACACAACCCATCACTCTGGCACTGAGCTGGCTTCACCCACTTTTTTTTTTTTTTTAAGAAAGGAAGCTAGTTTCGTGTTTTTTTTAGGAGTCAGTGGAGTCCAGTAATGGGCCCCAGGGGCGAAGGTCGGCCCAGGGTAAGGCAAGTCCAGCCTGCCCTCTGACAGCCCAGGGGCTCAGAACAGGTGGTGAGCCTGGCATGGTGTGCTACTGGGCCGCAGGCCCGGCTCACGTGGGAACGTGGAAGAGTGAGCCTGTGCGCCCTCAGCTGTCCCCGAGTTTACACAGGCCCAGCAGCCCGACGGGCCAACCCTCGGTGAGGCAGGAGTCCTGCCTGCACCGGACAGCAGTTTGCAGTCATGGAAAGTAAACTGAGGGGGCCGCGGTCCCCAAGCAGCGTGAGAAAGCAGGGCAACGTAGGTCGGGCAGCCTTTATCCCCTCCCTAAATGGAAGCCTCTGCGCCGCAGCCCACACCTGGCAGCGTGGGAGGGAGCGAGGCCAGAACGAAAGCTGCCCAGGGCCCTCCGCAGGCAAGAACGGGGTCAGGGGGAGCAAGGGCCGACGTTGTGTGGCCTCACCCACTTCTGAAGCCAGCCCCTGCGTCTCCGGTGCCTGCTGCCCACCACCCCACCCCACCCAGGCCCTAGCCCTAGAACAAAGGCCCCAGACTTGTTGGAAGTTGGTGTGCCCTGCTCAGATCGCTGAACCCCAGGTGGCTGGGCAGTGCCCCCTGCTGGTGGTGGCTGGGAATTCGCGGACACGGGTCCACACTGGCTGACCCAGGGGTCCACCCTCTGGCCTGAGATGGGAGCCTTCCAACAAGGCATACAATCTCCCAAAACATCTCAGCAGGCGGTTGGGAGTTCTGGGCTCCATTTTACAGTTGGAGAAACCAAGGTGCCATGTGACAGGTTCCCCCGCCTTCCCGTTCGCATGCCTACATCTCGGCTTTGGGCAGGTTCAGCTCCTTAGCCCCTTTATGCCTTGGTTTCCCCACATTACACTATAAAGCTTAGATCTTCCTCCACCTACCCAGATGAAGCAAAGGAGCGTAAATGCGACTCCCCTAAGAGAGAGGCGCTATCTGCGTACCCCGCATTCTCAGCCCCCCTCCCAGAACTGCAGAGATTCTGCATTTCCCCTGGAGCCTTTCCCGGAATCTGCCAAATCTCTCTCCTGTCTTCCCACCCCCTCCCTCCTCATCACCCCTCTGCCTCCTGTGACTTCCACTGACTGCGCATCCAGCTGATCCATGACCAAGATAATCAGATTACCTTGGGTCCAGAATAATCTATTCCATATGGCTTGCCAACTTAGAGGCTCCGGGAGCTAAAGGTGTGAGGAAAGGGGGTGATCTTAGTTGGAAGGGGCTCCGTGGGAGCCTCGGGGGCCTTAACTGGGAAGCTGCTGGGGAAGGAGGGAGGTGGAGGAGAAGTCGGGGGCCTTCCTGCTGAGCCCCCTGACTGCCCTGGGGCTCCAGGTGGCCACAGCCTCATCCATCTGTGACCCACGGGGGCTTAGGATCCATGCTGGGGGGCTGGGCACTCCCCACGCTTTTTCCACTCTCTGGATTGGGGGGTGGTCACTATAGGGCACTGCTTCTCGAAAGTGGCCGAGTTTCCTAATTCTGGGGCAACTGTACTTTTCACACCCAAATTCTCCAGCTCCGTCCCGCAGGGGCTCTGGTGCAGCAGGTCCAGGGTGGGTGTAGAAACCTTCTTCTATCTCCACGGGTCCCTGGGACTTGTGACAAGGTGTTGTGGGTGCTCGAGGACTCTGGGGGCGTCTCGCCCACACCGGCACCCTCACTCTTGGGGCAGCCTTCAGGAGGAAAGGAGCCCCTCCTGTCTTCCCTGGTGGGGAGGACAGAACACAGGCTTTGACCCAGGCAGAGGCAAACAGGCCCCAGCTCTGCCCCTGTTTGCCACGTGACACGGGACGACCACTCGACACCTCCATTGCCTCATCTGCAAAGGGAGGCGGTGGCGCCCACATGACGGCTGGGCGGCGAGCTGTGACCCAGCCATGCCCCCAACACGGTGCCAGGCCCAGGTGACAGTAGCAGCCATGACCACGACGGTGGCCCAAAGCCCAGGCCACGCAGGATGATCTGCTCCGCCCAAGGTCAGCACAGTAGGTCTAACTACCTCGTGGCACGGGAGCAGAAGCTGGGGCCCAGAGATGGGGAGCGGGTTCCCCACGTGACACGGGTGGCACCTGGCAGGATGGCGATTCGCTTCTGACCCACACTGGCCACACTCCACAGGGGTGTCCTAGGCCGTGTCAAGGTGGCAGCTGGTTCCTAACAGTCCCTCCCCGGGAAGGGCCTGCCTCTCGGGCTGGTGCTGGGGGGTGGTGGGACGATCCCAGCCCGTAGGGGACACCTCAGTGAGGAGCCTCCCGGGAGATGCGCCTGCAGATGCTCAGCGGGCCGGCGGCAGAGGAGCTTCTTCCTTCCCCTGGGGCCCCTGGCTCCGGCGGGGACAGGGATTAGGGGCTACAAGGGGAGTATTGACATAGCACCTTTGATTAGCACTCCCGTGTCAGAAGGGCCTGCCGGGAAATGAGAGCACGGAGGCTGGGAGGCGGGAGGGGGGCCGGCGTGCAGGACCCAGGCCTGGCCCGAGGAGCCGGCTGGCCCCTGGCGGGAAGGCTGAGCCCCAGGCCCCGGCCCAAGAGGAGGCTGCCCTGTCCGCCCGCCCCCACCCCGGCCAACGGCCCCAGCTGAGCTCTCACCTCTGCTCAGTGGGGCTGCCCCCAGGCCTCATTTCCCAGCCTTACACGTTGGCAGGCGCAGGCAGGCTCGGGCCAGGGGGCAGAAGCCACTGGCTCGGCACTTGTCAAAACACGGGCCCCAGAGGTGTGAAGGCCTCGCCGCCCCGGGAGGGCGTGCGGGCCCTGCTGCCCGGAGAACTCATTAACGGGGGCAGCTCCCAGATGAGCCCGTAGGAGGGGCTGGTGATAAGATCAAAGGTGAGAGAGGTGGGGGGGTGGGGGCCAACTGGCAGGAGGCCGTAGAGCCCAGGCTCCAGGCTGGGGCGGGGGGGGGGTCCCTCCTCTGCCCCCACTGGCATTGGCCCTTGCACACACTGGGCCCGGACACCCCTGGGGGGCAGCAGGAGAGGAAGGGACTCCCAGGCAGCAGCCTTTAGGGCCGAGGCCCCCAAGGTTGGGGCGGGGTGGAAACCTGCCATCTGCCCTGCCTCTCTCATGCCCTTTCTGTGGGCTCTTTGCCTCCACACTCGCCTGGGGGCCTTCTTAGTCCTCCCTCGGCCTGACACCAGAGATCCTACTGTCACATGCACTTGCCCACCGTGTCTCTCCTGCTCCAGGCCTCTCGGCTGCTCCCGCACAAGGGCCCAAGGGATGTCAGAGCTTAGGTCCCAGATGTGTGAATCATCAGGAGCCAGAGCTGTGTGTTTAGGATAAACAGTCTGTCTCCCACACATATGGCCTGTTGTCCAAAACATGTCTAGTTGATTCTGTACTGAGTAAAATGAAGAGTCATTTCAAGGACAAACCAGTCCCGGCGGTTTCCCCTGGACAGGGAACTGCAGGCCTCAGAGGCAGGATGGTAATGAACTTCGTTAGACCCTCGGTGCTTGTTGAGCTGTGGACTTTCTAGCCATGTGCACGTACGGGATTTTTAAAGAGATGACAATGAAACAAGAGGGTGGCTGATTGCCTAGGCGTTTTTGGTCATTCTGAGTTTTCTCAATGATTAGCTGCAAAGTGGAAATCCGAATCGTGGGAATTGGAGGGATTTTTTTGACATTCAGAAGGTTGGCAGCAGAGTGCCCAGAGCCCTCGCAAGTCCCACCCCTCCCGCCTGACCAGTCTGTACTCTGCACTGCCTCCCACCCGAGTGCGCGATAGGCTCTACCATTTGCCAACTATTAGTCCCCTTGGGTCCAGTGGCATTGAAGGGGCCCAGCAGCTGGGCTGCAGTGCCAGGTTCTTGGCTTGGATCTGGAGTCCCGGGGAGGCATCCCTTGACCAGGGTCCAAAAGGGGCAGACCCCACTGACAGCTTCAGGCTGACGAGGGCCCCCCTGGAGCAAGCTCTCCTTGGGAATAGATGGGTCTACGGCGCGGGCCCAGGGAATGGGCTCCTCCCCTTCTCCCCGAGGCTGGGTTGGCACTACCTCTCCTGGATGCAACCACGGGCATAAGAATTCTGGGACTGCTGGGACCGACTGCAGGGGAAGGGGGTACAGAAGGTGCTAGAAGAGGCCAAGGGCAGTAGAAGATAAAATGAGGGGAGGGGGCGGTGGTGGGCAGAGATACTCAGGGAGAAGGTACCAAGTCACTTGGCCACCTCCGCCACAGACCAGCTCACCGATCAGTCTCAGTGGGCTGGAAGCCATGGGGGATGGGAAACATTAGACCCCTCACACTGAAAGATGTGTAAGGTACTACTTCTCTTGAAGACATGATGCTAGACACCAGGTACTTCACAGTCTAGGCAGAGGACAGACATACGTGCACGAAGTAGCTATTACGACAAGGTGCAAACTCAGACTCCTGAGGGGCCCAGGCAAGGCAGCATAGGTCTCTGAGATTTCCTACCTAGACAATCATATTGTCTATAAATGGAGACAGTTTTATTGTTCCTTTCCAATCAGTATGCCTTTTATTTCTCCTTTGTTATTGCCCAAGCCAGGCCCTGCAGGACAATGTTGAGTAGGCCCGGGTGGGAGCAGACATCCTTGCCTTGGTCTCAGTATTAGGGGAAAGCATTCAGTCTTTCACTGTTGAGTATGATATTAGCCGTGGGCTCTTTGGAGAAGCCTTTTATCAGGTTGAGAAGTTCTCCTCTATCAGCTAGTTGGCTGAGAATTTTCATCATGAAGGAGTATGAATTTTGTTAAGTGCTTTTTCTGTGTCACGTCCACTCACATTTCAATGTCAGAGTCCTCTATACCTGCCCCAAGGTGGCGGAGTACCAGCTAGAGGCCAGTGGTGGCAGCTTGGGGGAGCAGGCCACGCCCTTGATCCCGCCAGGCTGAGGGTGTCCTGAAGGGCATCAGGCTTCCCCTCCCTCAGCTCAGATGGTCCAGCAACTTGACCGGATTTGACCAGCTTGTTGGACTTGCCTGGGATAGCTCCCTCATAGGGCCCCCCACCTCCCACGACCACGACCACCAGGTGGGCCACCTCCAGGAGGAAAAATGGATTAGTTTCTCTCACCTTTAGCCGGAATCAGGGCCGACTCAGGGTCCCCTGCTACCGATTCTTTTTTTTTTTTTTAAATGATTTTATTTGTTTGACAGAGAGAGACACAGCGAGAAAGGGAACACAAGCAGGGGGAGTGGGAGACGGAGAAGCAGGCCTCCCGCTGAGCAGGGAGCCCGATGTGGGGCTCGGTCCCAGGACACTGGGATCAGGACCTGAGCCGAAGGCAGCCGCTTAACACTGAGCCACCCTGGTGCCCCCCCATCCTACCGATTCTAGACCTGGCTGCAGCATGCCCCCAAGCTCCCATTGTACAAACTGGGAACGAACTTGCAAGAAAACGTTAAGAATCTGCATTAGGTCCCAACAGGTGAAGGTGGCCCCAAATCTAGGTCCTATACTTCCAGTTCCCTGACCGCGCTTCCTTTAACCTGCTGAGCTGGCCCAACACACCAGGCAGCTCGGGCCACTGGGCGCAAGCAAGAGGCCCGAGCGGCTGGGTCAGGTGCCCATGCAGGGGCCCAGGTGGGGCTAACCTGGGGCAGCCATGGGCCCGCACCTTCAGCAACCCCCCCCCCCCACGCCGTTGGTTCAAAGGGTCAGGCCCCGCCCCCTCCAGGTCCCGAGCCCGCTTTGAAGTGCTGATGCGGCCTGGAAGGGGCCACTTCACACCTCGGGCTCGGGATAAAGCGGTCGCCGGCCGCCGGCCCCCAGACGCGCCACCGCCGCCATGGCCCAGTCCCTGTGCCCGCCGCTCTCCGAGTCCTGGCTCCTCTCCCCGGGTTGGGGCCCGGCCCGGCCTCCGCCGCGCTCCGACAGGGACTGCGGCTGCTCCCCCGCCTCGTCCCCGGACTCCTGGGGCAGCGTCCCGGCCGGCAGCCCCGAGCCGAGCCCCGGGCGGCCCGGCGCCCACGCGGCCCCCCGAGCCCGGAGCGCTGGCAGGCGCGGCGCCCGAGGCAGCCGCCTGGGCTCCGGGCAGCGGCAGAGCGCCAGCGAGCGCGAGAAGCTGCGCATGCGCACGCTCGCCCGCGCCCTGCACGAGCTGCGCCGCTTTCTGCCGCCGTCCGTGGCGCCCGCCGGCCAGAGCCTCACCAAGATCGAGACGCTGCGCCTGGCCATCCGCTACATCGGCCACCTGTCGGCCGT
>NC_138377.1:121527858-121535636 GCF_054177405.1 Leptonychotes weddellii | reverse complement strand
CGCAGCGGCGCGGCGGCGGCGGCGGCGGCACCTCGGGGCTGCCCGCTCTGCCCCGACGGCGGCCCCGCGCAGGCGCAGGCGCAGACGCAGACGCAGGCGCAGGTGCAGGCGCGCGCCCCGGGCCTGGGCTCCGCCGCCGGCGCCGCCGCGTCGTGGGGGTCCCCGCCGGCCTGTCCCGGAGCACTAGCGGCGCCCGAGCCTCGAGAACCGCCGGTGCTTTACGACGAGGCAGCGTGTCCGGAATCGCTGGCAGTGGAGCTGAGCCCCTCGTCTCCGGTTAGTACCTCCTTCCCGCGCAGGACTCCCTCCCGGCGCCGTCGTGGGTGGTGCTACCTGCTGTCCCCGTCCCCGGCGTGCAGCTCCCCCTGCGGGGGCCACTCCCCCTGCGGCACCCCCACCGGCAGCCTGGCCCGGTCTGCATGCTGTCGGGAGCAGCTTAACTGGTGTGCCCGGGGCGCTCAAGCGGGGAGGGGAGGGAGAGGACACGCAGGGGACAGGGTCCTGTTCTCCGCCAAAGGTCCCCTGAGAGTGGAACGCATGAGCGCGGACACCCACCCTCAGCGGCCAACGCGGACGATAACCTGTTCCCTCTCTCCGCAGCTCTTTCCCGGCGACGTGCTGGCCCTGCTGGAGACCTGGATGCCCCTTTCGCCCCCGGAGTGGCCGCCGGCCTGAATAATTGTAGTGACGACGTGCAGCTGGCGCCCTGTCTGTGAGCATCGAGGCCTTTTTGGCCTCGGCACCTTCAAAACGGCCCCTCTCCCGACTCCTTTCCTGGGAGGGGGCCCCTGCGGTACCGGCGTCCGCATTCCTGAGAGTGAGAGCCTGTCCCCACCCAGGACGGCCCTCCTCAGCCCCTCCCGCAATGGAGGGACCCATAGATAGACCCTCGGAGGCCGGCAGGGGTGCCTGCCTAGTATGTATTTATTTATTTGTGAATAAACTCTGTTGGTGTCATTGACCGTTTCTTCTTCCTCTACTTGGGCACAAAGCTCCCCTCCCCCCCAAAGAAGAACCTAGGAGAATCAAGAGGGTCTCTTGCAGTCTTCAGCCCTCCAAGCACACAGGCTCAGGCCCTTTCCTCCTTGCCCCCAGCCCTGGCTTAGCATCTCCTGATCCGGGAAGGTCAGCGTGGAAGGGGGAGGTGCTGCATATGAGGACGTGGTAGCAGGTGGAGTCTGCCCATCTTTTCTTTGAACCTGGTGGGATCTGGGTAAACCTAAGTATCTCTGCAGAAAATACATTTCTGTTAGTACTTACTATGCGTCAGGGCCTTTATACATTGTGTCACCAGATAACCATTTTACAGAAGAATAAACCAAGGATCGGCACTTAAGCCCTGATACGAATTCATATCAGGGCAGGGTCTGAGGGGACACCAGCTACCAAGGGCTTATTTCATGTGTCCCAAGCCTTTTCTCCCCTTGTGCTAGAGCATCATGGCTTGGACCTTGGGATTTTCTCATCTCCCTTCACTCTGGTTTCTCTCCCAAGTGGTTTAGGGACATAAACTAACATCAGTGAGTCAGTGCCGGGCTCATGTAACTGTGAGCTCCTAGCGGCCTAGCTAGGGTGGAGAGGCTCATGGGGGTTGCATCCAGATCCACACAGCTGACCTGGAACCACACTCCTGTCTACACTGCTGGGTTCTGATCAGGGACACGTTGTATGGGGAAGAAGAAAGCCTTGACCCTAAAGGAGCCTGGCCTCGCTCAAGGGGTCTGGGAAGCAGTCAAGCCTTGGGGGGAAGGTGAGATGGGGCTAGTGGATGTAGCCTCTGCCCAAAGGCCCTCTGTGGATGGATACCAAGTTCTCCCCTCTCCCTCAAGCATCTTTGAAATACAGGCCTTGGTTTTTATTTTTTATAAGAGCTTTATTGAGATACAATTTATGTATCATAAAATTCAACTTTGTAATTCAGTGATTTTAGTGTATTCATAGAGTTACGCATTCATCACCACTGTCTAAATTGAGAACATTTTTTTAAGATTTTGACAGAGAAAGCACAAACAGGGTTGCTGCAGAGAGAGAGGGAGAAGCAGGTTCCCCACTGAGCAGGGAGCCTGATGCGGGGCTCGATCCCAGGACCCCGGGATCATGACCTGAGCCGAAGGCAGAAGCTTAACGGACTGAGCCACCCAGGTGCCCCTAAATTGAGAACATTTTCATCACCCCCAAAAGAAACCCCGTGCCCATTAGCAGGCACTCCCCCGTTATCCCATTCCCCCCACCCCCAACCCAGCACACTCATCTCCTTTCCGTCTCCATAGATCTGCCTGTTCTGGACATTTTGAATGAATGGAATCACACAACATGAGGCCTTTTGTGTCTGGCTTCTTTCGCCTGTCATAACATTTCCAGGGTTTATCCCTGTGGTCTCCTGCATCAGTACTTCTTACTGCCCAGTGATACTCCATTGCACGGACATGCCCCGGCTTATCTGTTTAGCCGTGGATACTGATAGGTTTGTTTGGAAACCACCTCAGAGATCATTTCCAGTGTTCGGCCCGGCCGGGAGGCACGGTAACTCAGAGCGGGCCGGCGACACTGCTGTGTCATTCAGTCGGCCAGGCGCACCCTGGCCAGCATTTGGCCGCGGAGAGTGGGATCCAAAAGCAGAGGCTCTGCAGGGGGGCAGACCTCACACCTCCACCGACCACCCCCTTTCCCACACCTCCCCTCCCATCTTGCTTTCCCCTCCCAGGACCCTAACCGGAGCAGAGTGGGAAGTCCTTTCCAGGGGCCTAGCCAATTTAGAAAATCTGTTTGCATGGCAAAGGCCCTGTGGTTTAGGATGGGGAATTAAAGTTATTAGCAAGTCTTTTCACAGATAAGTGGGGCTCATTGGCCAGCGCCCTCCCCTGGGGCGAGCCTGGCCTCCCTCTCTCGGAGCCGGGAGCGGCCCAGTGTTTATTAGCACCTGGGTGTGAATTTTCATTAACACGTCTCTGCTAATAAGACAGAGGACCGGGCATGGGAAGGGGTCTCCTCGCACCGCTCCTGCGCCTGCGCCCCCTTGCTGGGCCAGTGCTCCCCGCACCCGATCCGAGGCACTGGGGCGGCCAGCGGCTTCCAGGTAGATGAGAGCCTGTGCTCTCTCGGTTCTCCGCCCACCAGCCTGTGAGGGCGGCCAGCTGGTGGGGCCGTGTTAAGGATGGGAACGTGCAGTAAGGAGAGGCTAACGAACGCGCCCAGGCAGATGGTCAGGGGCAGCGTTGGATGGCGACCCGACGGGAGTGCAGCTTCCCCGGGGTGCACACACAGCTGAACACCAGCCTGTCTCGAGGACGAGGACGAGGGTACTGGGTGGTGCCCCCCCCGGGGGGCCCTGGCAGTGGGGGGCGCGCGCCTGCTGGGAGGCGGGAGCCGGAGGCCGGCATCAGCACGGGGTGCCCCACCGGGCCACTGGCGGGTGCTGCCTCCTCCTTGGGGAGCTGCTTTCACGGCTGGCCGGCTCGGAACCCAGCGGGCGCAGGCCCACGGAGCGGCTCCCGCCAGCCAATCTGGGTGGTAAGGGCTTTAAATTCAGCGCCGGACCTCAGGTCCTTTGAGCCCGGGAGCCGCAGGGGAGGTGGGCAGGTGGGTGGGCTTAGGCCTATTTTACGGAGCGGGACACGGAGCACAGAACCCGGGGAATCGTTCACAGAGCTAGTGCCTCGCCGTCAGGGCGGGGACAGCGGTGGGTGGTGGTTGACACATCAGGTCCTGGCAGGCGCGTGCGTGCGTGCGTTGGGAGGTGCAGAATGAGGGCCCTCACGCTCCTTGGCCGCCCATGCGATTGCTAGGAGGGAAGCTGCTTCTGCTTGCTGAGCAGGGATGTTGATCCCGCTGAGAAGGCTGCACTGTGTGGGTGCTGATGCCGATGGGCCACATCCTAAGGAGGGGCAGCTAAGCTGATGGTTTTATAGCCAAGACATTTATTTACTCAAGGATATGCTACATGGGTCACCATATGAACCCCGGGGGGGAGGAAGAGGGCAGTGGTCATGGTTGTCTGTCAGCGGTTGGGAGGGGATAGGACTGAGGCTGGGCCAGGCCTCGTGTGCCTGGGTGGTGCGTCTGGAGGAGGCTGAGCCCAGATGTCCCTCTGGCCACGTGTTGCTAAATAAAGAGGGCCATCTGAGGGGCACACTGATGCGCCAGGCTTCTGAAACAGCCTGTATCTGGAGAACCAGGGTAGCACAGGGCTGCGGAGGGCAGCTAGGCCGAACTGCAAAGCCCCTGCTTATCCCAGGGCGAGGCCAGGAGCCACCTTGTCCACCCCACTCCCCAGATGTCATCCCTGCGTTTGCACAACGCTGAGCGTGATGCCTCCTAACTATGGCACCTTGGGCACTCCTTTGACTCACACTACTTCCAACAGTCCCCTGAGAAGACCCAAGGTTCTCTTTCTTAGAGAGAGAGAGTGAGCACACTTGTGTGCCAGCAGGGTGGGTGAGGGGGAGAATCTCAAGCAGACTCCCCCCGAGATCATGACCAGAGCTGAAATCAAGAGTTGGACATTTAACTGAGCCACCCAGGCAGCCCGAGGAGACCTAAGGTTCTTGGTCCTTCTGAGGGGTTCTGTCACCCAGTGGGCAAGGACCTCTTTTGGGGACCCCTGGCACCACCCGCTCAGCCCCCAGTGGCGCACCAGCCCTGAGTGGGGCTAGAGCCGTGGGTCCCCCGCTCAGCGCTGCTCAGGCCTCTTCTGCCCAGCCCTGGGTCCTCTGCCCTCCTCCCCTCCTGGCATATGAGGCTCCTTGTGAATGCCCCACCTCCCCTCCCCCCACACACTAGGCAACGAGGTGGCCTGGGCGGGCAGGGCATGACTTTGGAGAGGGGGGGCAGGGCCAGCTCAGCACCCCTCCTGCCTTCTTCCCATGTGACCTGGCATTTCCCTGTCTTCAGACGGCTCTCCCCTCCTTAGTTTGGGTGGGCGTGACCTCCATGTCCCTCCAGGGATGGGCCCGTGTCACAGGCCTGCACGGTCAACCCCTGAGTGCTTCAGGAATGTGACCACACTCAGACCAGTGAGAAGCAGGCTTCGGACTTTGCTGGAACCGTCCAGAATGGGACACTGGCTGTGGGTGCTGTTGCGGGTCATGCTGCCAGCCAAGCAGAGGGCCTCCCTTTTTAAAAAGGGAACCAAAACCGCCATGGAAAGAGAGTGCTGATGTTCTCCCACACCTGGACCCAGCCACGTGGAAAGCATCACGCCTGGATTTTTACATTACATGAGCCAACCCGGAAGTTCATTTGAGTTGAGTCTCTGACACTTGCTGTTGCAAAAGTCCTTTAGGACTTGACACAGGCTGTCCCAGGCCGTGTACCCTGAGCCTCAATTTCCCTTCTGTGAAACGTGGATAATGATAACCTCTCCATTTCACAAGGTTACTTGAGGCGCACAGGTCAAGCCCACAATCACAGTAGTGGCCCCTAAACGTTCGTCCCCTGTCCCATTTGGGTGGTGTGTAAGGCCACGGCCATCATCCTAAGTTTTCCTCCCTCACCGGAAACGAGAGTGGCCCCCGTGCGTGCCGTCTGGAGGAAGAGGGTTGTTGTGAGAGTCGCAGTTGCTGCCCGGCTCTAGCTTGCCCGGTAGGAGGCCGAGGGGCTGAGTTCCCGGTGGGGGGACCTCTCCGTCCAGGGACGTCCTGCGGTCAGTACCAGCGCCGGGAAGGAGGTGTCGTGGCAATGAGGAGCGTGTGTGACCCCAGGGAGGAGAGGGATGGGGGCACAAAGGGAGCTGCCTGTCACCCGCCTGCCGGGATCCGGGGACGCGGGGACGCGTCAACCACCTGCAGTTGTCAGACGCACCACACGGTGTCCTCGGAGAGGCAGGCGGAGGCCCTGAGGGGGGGCAGCCCTCCATCCTGTGCTCCTGGAAGGGCCGTTTCCAGAAGAGAAAGGCACCTCTCTGGCCCCCTCCTGTCCTCCGCCCCCCCCCACCCCCCCCCGGCCTCCTCTAGGGTTCCAGGCCAGCCGTGGTACAGTCCCTGCCTGCCACCTCGCCTCTCAGGCCCCTGTGACCTCAGGCAGTGCCCAGCCACTCTGAGCCTCAGCCTCTCCGAAGTGACTCCAGAAAGGTCATGCGCCGGCACAGAGAGGGAGAGGAAGTGGGTGGGGAGAAAGGGGGCCACAGAGTAGCTGGGGTAGCCTGGGGTCTTGCTCATTTGAGCAAAGTGACTCTCCTGGGCCTAGAAGGCGAGGGGTCCTCACAAGGCCCGGGACTCTGCCTGAAACCATTGCCGGGGCCCTGCTAGGGTCTGGCTGGGTGGGAAGGCAGGGCTGCGCACCACAGCAACTCTGGAGTCTGGAAACAGTATCGCTGTTTATCGGGGTGACACATCTGCCCATCTGAGGGCTCTGACAAACGGCTGAAGGTTGAAGGCTCCCCAGATCATACCTCCGCCTTGCTGAGGTCCCAGACGGCCAGTCCAGCAGGCCCCTGGGCCTACTGAGCTGCAGCCCTTTGTCACCGCGTCTCTTGCCATTGGGGCACCCTGGGGTGAAGCGGGCCTGCGGTCAGCCTTTTCACAGAGCCCAGGGCAACAGCCCAGTCACTTCCTGAAGTTCTCTCTTTGGAGAAGCAAGGAATATCTGCGAAGGCGGGTCCAGTGCTCCTGCTCTTTCACCTTCTTCTCCATCTTCTGGAACCTGTGGGCCACATAGATGGGGATGAGAGGAAACCGCTTGGTGCCATCTGCCCCCCACCCCTCCCGCTCCTAGGTCCCCGGGCAGCCCCTGACGGCCCTGTGCTAAACTAAGAAACTCTCCAAATGGCACATCCACTGCCTGTCTGTGTCCTCAGGACTCAGCCTGGCGCACAGCCCGCCCTCGGAACCCCTTTACTGCCTGACGACAGGGCCAGCGTCCTCAACCAGGAGGCGCGCCCCGACAGAAGTCACCGCGCGCCGGGGGGCTCACGGTCCGTGTGCGTGGACCACTGCGATCCACGTCACAATGCCAACATGCCCAGTGAATAAACACTCCTTGAACATCTACTAGTGTCACCAGCTGGACCCCAAGCCCTGACCTTGACTGCCCGCCTATTTGTACCCACCGACCTTAAGCCCTTCTTTCCAAACAAATAGTTTTATTTACTTTTTTTTTTTTTTAAGATTTTATTCATTTGAGAGAGGGAGATAGCGAGACAGAGCACAAGCAGGGAGGAGAAGGAGAAGCAGGCTCCCTGTTGAGCAGGGTGTCCCACGTGGGGCTTGATCCCTTTCCAGCGTATCTCTTAACTCAGGCAAAAGACCCAAGGGGCACAGCAATCGTGATTGAACCCGAAACTACCCCTCAAGCAATAACATCTACCCAGAGACTTCCGGAGGCCCAGGCCACCCAGACCGGTTTGAACTTAACCCCCAACTCACGCCTGCGCACATGGACCATGGAGTGACCCACGGAGGGACCGACAGTTACCTTTACCTCAATATAATACTAAAATCTCCACCTGAGGAGGAGCAAAAGCCTCGTTTACATAACAAACAACCTATGTGCAGGCATGTTTCCTTAAGGCACACGCATGACCCTGTGCCCACCTCTATGTACCATGACGAGGCTTCCCTATTTAATATTCATCCTAACCCTCAACCAAAGGAACCCATTCACCCTTGCTCAGGGAGTCCCGGCTTTGGAAGTTATTCCCCGTGATCTCCTCGTTGGCTGCAATGTGTGCGACAGCTCGCCTGGTGTAGTTTCCCAGTGAACTCACGTTGGTTTGGTTACACCAGTGACAGGCACGGACGCTGCAAGTGTGGGAAAGACCAGAGTGCCTAAAACAGCTCCGG
>NC_138377.1:121464237-121527758 GCF_054177405.1 Leptonychotes weddellii | reverse complement strand
GAGCACGCAGAGGATGCCTTCGATCTGGGGAAGGGGTGTGGGCTGCTGGCCAGGCTTCTGCCTGTGAGCACGGAGGGTGTCAAAACGCTGAGGGCAGGCAGGAGGAGGGCTCCTTCTGGGGAGAAAGGCAGCGATTGCAGCTTTGGATTTGTTTGGAGGCTCTGCCTGCCAAGGGACGTCCACACGGAGATGTATCTGGTACTCAACTGACTCACTAAAACATTTTTTCACTTCAAAAAGTAATCTATCCTTTGCTTTAAAAAAAATCAAAGAATCCAGGTGGATATACAATTACAAGCAATCTCCCTCTCACCGCAGATCCTGGTTTTCCGTTCCCAAGGCAACCGTAATTAACAGCTCCTTGTAAATCCTTGGAAATTGTTTATACACGTATAAGCATAGACGTGTATGATTTTATGCCCATAAAATCTTTTTTTTTTGCCACACACTGTTGTACACCCTGGTGTTTGCACTGGAAAAGTATCCTAGAAATTGCTTCTAGGTGGCACTCACAGATCCGCCACCTTCTCTTGCCCTATCGAGGACACTCGGGGCTGCCAATCTTTTGTTAATGCCTTCCAGGCTGCAGTGAGCGTGCGTGCGTGTGTGCGGGAGCGAAGGGGAGGGAGGTGGCAGTGTGTGCGGGTTACACACTCAGGCTTTGAACCCAGACTGCGTGTGCCTCGCTTACAAGCTGGTGACCCTGGGCAGGAGATTTGCCCTCCATCAGCCTCAGCTTCCTCGCTGTGCAGTGGGGACAGTAATGACAGTAAAAAATAGCACCTGGCACACGTAGGTGCTCAGTACATGTCAATTATCATAATACTTCTGCCGCTGATAAATTAGTGGAAGTGAAATTTCTGGGTCAGGAGGTCAAAACCACAGGGATGGCTCAGTTGGTGGATGGGTTGTAAGTTTGAGCCCCACATTAGGTGTAGAGATTACTTAAAAATTAAATCTTAAAAAAAGAAAAAGTGACCATCCAAGAGGCAGCTGAATAGATGGAATGAGGGCCAGTTTTATTTATTTACTTATTTATTTTAAAGATTTTATTTATTTATTTGGCAGAGACACAGCGAGAGAGGGAACACAAGCAGGGGGAGTGGGAGAGGGAGAAGCAGACTCACCGCTGAGCAGGGAGCCCGATGCGGGGCTCGATCCCAGGACCCTGGGATCACGACCTGAGCCGAAGGCAGACGCCTAACGACTGAGCCACCCAGGAGCCCCAAGGGCCAGTTTTAAAAGGAAGCCTGAAAATAAAGCCGTCATGTGTTAAGACGTGGGTGATTTTCAACATACACCGTTGGTGTGGAGATGGCCTTTCTCTATGATCTAATGCTAAGTAACGGCTAGCCTTTCCTGCATGTGCCATAATGTCCCATGCGGAGATATGGCTGCCACTCATTTCATTTCATGCACGAAGACACTGAGGCCTGTCCCGTCACACAGAGGCCCCCAGTGTGTGTCCCGGTCCTACTGCACAGCTTGCACCCTGAATTTGAGGCTCTTTATGCCCGCCCTTCAGTGAAGCCTAAGGGAGAAGGTGGAAAACTCCAGCTACGGGACCCTCGAAACTTCTGTTTGGCTAGATGAGCAGCCATATTTGCTCCTACCTAAAGACAAACCAGGAAAAAATTATTCATAACACACTGGCACAGAACTCTCAAAATCAAAAGAAAATGAACTCACGCTTGGGAAAAAGATCCAAGGCAAGTCAAGGAAGGAGAGAGAGAAACGTACATTATATGTAACAAAAAGCTGCTCAATCTCCTTCACTTCCTAATGAAAATGGGAATGAGCTATCAATTCCTTCTTGCCCAGCCCCTGGCTCCCTTGGCTGTGGACCTGGTCTGTTGGGTCACCCCAGAAGCCCACCTTCTGACAGAAAGCTGGCTGCGGAGAACCCCCAGTCTTGCTGGGCTCTGTATTCCACAGGGAATAAAGGGAACGAGAGACAGAGAGGAGAGAGACATAGAGAGGAAGGGACACTCTGTTTCTGTCTGCTTCCTGGTGTCCAGAAATTTCTGTCTTGTGATCAAGTTTGACCCGGCCGGAGATGGCAGACTCTAAAGCTGGGCAGGGAGCCAGGAAATGGTGCCTGGAGACCGGGGCTGGAGGAGAGCAGAAGCCAGGCCTCAGGGAAGGGGCGGCGGGGTGGGGGGTGGGGGCACATATTTGGTGCTAACTGGCCTCCTTTTAAAGCCCCAAAGGCAGGCTCCCTTTCGCACTGGCTGTTTACAAAAGTCCCAAGTGCAGGTTTTGTGAAAACAATTTGGACAGATTATTGCAAGTCTGAAACTTTGAATCGATTGCCACATAAACCCATTGCCTTGAAATTTCACCTAGTTTTAGGGCCAATGGAAGCTGTTTCAGACATGAGGAATAAAAAGGGGAGAAAAAGATGAGATTAAAATTTGGGGGACATATATGGGTATGTGTGAGAAACAACAATAGGAAAATGTTAATGACAGAGTCTAAGATGGTATGTGGATGTTCAGTGACTTTTTTTTTCTCAAAGCTGCTGTATGTTTGAAAATTTTCAAAATAAGGGGCGCCTCAGTGGCTCAGTCGGTTGAGTCCAACTCTTGATTTTGGCTCAGGTCACGATCTCATGGTTATGAGAACGAGCCACATGGAGCCTGTTTAAGATTTTCTCTCCTTCTCCCTCTGCCTTCCCCCCCTCCACCCCATGTGCACTTTCGAAAGGGAAGAAAGAAAGAAAGGAAATTTTCAAACTAAAATGTTGGGGCAGGGACTACTCTTTGGGAAAACCCCAAGTACTCAGTTACAGTAGTAAGTTCTGCTTGAAGCAAATTTCAGGGGCTAAGTAGGGTTCCTTCTGCAGGTGTCTGAGTACTAATCTCCACTTATACCTTGTTTGAGGGTGGGCCTTGTCAATCAGGGACTAAGGCAGCCTGAGTTGGCCGGACCCTCTGCTGTCAGGCAGGAGGTAAGCCTTCCAGTACTGGAAATGTGGGGCTGGCGGGGTCCATTCCCCCAAGTGGGGCAGCCAGTTGGCTTCTGGGTCAAGTGGGAAGGGTCACCCTTTCTAGGCCAGTAAAAGAGGGGGTCAGACTGAAAGGCAGAAATGGAAACAAGCTCCTTAAACAAGGAGTTCTCTGGGTCTCATCAAGAAAGAGCTCCAGATATTATTCAGCCATCAAAAAGAATAAAACCTTGCCACTTGCAACGATGTGGATGGAATGAGAGGGTATTATGCTATGCGAAATAAGTCTGAGAAAGACAAATACTATATGATTTCACTCATGTAGGATTTAAGAAACAAAACAGATGAACATAGGGGAAGGGAAGGAAAAATAAAATAAGATGAAAATTGAGAGCGAAGCAAACCATAAGAGACAAACTCTAGGAAACAAACTGAGGGTTGCTGGAGGGGAGGTGGGGGGATGGGGTAACTGGGTGATGGGCATTAAGGAGGGCACTTCATGTAATGAGCACTGGGTATTATATGCAACTGATGAATCACTAATTTCTACATATGAAACTGATTTTAAAAACTTAAAAAAGAAAGAGCTCTAGAAAGCTCCATGCCAGGGCCTCCCCCGAGGAGAACAGTCACACTACAGCCATGACCTAAACTCATACTCTTGACTTTTTTTTAAACCATTATTTTAAATTTTCCAAAATAACATATTATTTTTGTAGAAAAGCTGCAAGTAGGGAAAACACAAAGAAAAAAAATCAGACATACATCATCACCCAAATACAACTACCATTATTATGGGTATACACACTTCCAGTCCTTTTTACTCAAAATCAGGATTATACTGTAATATTTTATAACCTCTCCCCATCTTTTATTTAGAAAAATTTCAAACCTACAGAAAAGTTGCAAGTAGTACAATGAACCTACACCTATAATTCACTACCAGTGAACATTTTGTCTGTCTCTCTTTCTATGAATATTTTCCTGGGTTTCACTTCACATTTTCTCTTTCTCTCTCTAAACGTTTTCCTGGCCTGCTTGAAAGTAAGTTGTAGACTTCATGATGCTTCGCCCTTAAATTCTTCAGCCGCATGTCCTCAGAACGAGTCAAGCCATCAAGGGTTAAAATAAGAACCCTCGTGGGAGGAACAGCCAAACACTCTTGGTAAATCTTCAATCAGGAGAAATGTCCACTGACCCCTTCTTTGCTGTCCTCCCCCAAGACCTACAGACCATCCCCCTCTCCTGAGGAATGGCCTTGCTTCCCTCCCAGGGATGCTGAAAGCCACCAGGCAGCCCACCAAGCCCAGGAAGGAACCGAGTGCAGCAGGTAAATGCTGTCATGGGGGCCGTGGCGCCACCTGGCGGTGGTGTTTAGAGTTTCCCGGGCATGAACTGGAATTAACCCAGCATCATTCTTGGACCTACCTGTGGCCAGCACTTAACACGTATTATCGCTCGAATACCTACAAAATGTGAGGGCCAGGCATCGTCGACGAGTCCACAGCACAGCGTGGTGCACCGTGGGTGTTGGACAAAGCTTTTTGGAATTAACGAGGAAACTGAGGCTCTTGGAGGTTAAGGGACTCAACAAGGTCTCAGGGTTAGTAAGTGGTGGCGTCGGATTTTAGACCTGAGAATCCTGGCCATTCCACTTCATTCCTCTGGAGGCAAGAGTAAATAGCAAAAGGGGGAGTGGTCATAAAGGGTTGTTACATGGCCAGGAGAGATCACAGAGTCCCAGAGCGGACACTACAGAAAGCCCTGGAAGGGAAGGGGCCACCAGAGTCCCCCGCTCTGTCATGGTGAGAATCCAGGGCTCCACTCGTGACCCCATCCCGCCTAAAGTGTATGGTCCAATCACGACACAAATCATCAATAAGAATTTGCAAGACGCCAGAAATTTGTGGTAGATAGATTAGAAGAGGCACCTGCTTCTCCAGAGCGGACAGAGTACAGCTCACGATGCTTCTACAGCAGAAAGGGCTTCGGACAGAGTCCCGGCCGGACTGGGTCAGTGGAAAGGGGAGAGACGCAGGACCTAACCGTTTGTCCAGATGATGGATAAAGCAGAGGGGGCTTGGACCAGGGGCTGGCAAAGTTTCTATAAATGGCCCAGGTCAGTGAGGCGGGCCTTACGGGTCATCTGGTGTCTGTGGGCGGTGCTCAGCTGCAGCACAAGCAGCCATCCGTAAACCTAACAAACGGGCCTGACTGTTCCAGTAACACCTTATTCCGAGAAACGGGCACAGCCCCTTATTGGCCAGCCCCTGTCTTTGATAATCCAAATACGATTTTCAAAAAACCAAAGAACTGAGAAAGCAGAAAGCAAAGACAGTCTTGACAAGGAGAAAACAGCCATTGGCAGCCCTTCCTTACCAGCCTGAATCCACTGCTGAATCACCAAGCTGAACGGGAACGGGCTCCGGGGCTATGACAGGGTGGGGTCCCCCGCTGAAGGGGGAACCTAAATGCTGGACGGATCTTACTATCAAACACACGCCACTAGTCCTCCACCCAGAGACAACCCCAGCTGCAGGGATGGGAAGCAGACCCAGGACTCTACCTCTTCTGGAGGAAACTCTCGCATCTTTTCTCCAAGGGCAGCACCTGGGCAAAGGCCATGTTCTCTGTCATGTCAGTTTCAGGAATGGTGTGATTTCTTGAGATGTGTTCCAGGAGTGGGTAGGCCTCGAGATTAAAATAGAAAACAGAATTCTGGATGTTCTTGGTGTCGTCGGATTCAATTTCATCTGGGTGGTCTCCTGAAACGAGAGAGCCGCGTGCTGTGGAGGGATGACCTTCTCTGTGGGCTGGGCAGGCGCAGGGGGGCTGCTCTCTGTTTGTAAAGGCTGGGTCACTGGGACTGAGCTGTGGGGGGCTCACCTGATCTGGAGCAGCAGGATTCCAGAGAGAAGACCTTGCCTAGCGCTTTAACTAAGTGCCTAGTGAGGACTGAACTGCTGTGTCCTTTTGGCTTGTGGTGTGGGGTTGAAGAGCAGGGAAGAGATCGGGCGGCATCACCCTGTGCTTTGGGAGGGGACAGAGAGTGTCAGGGAAATGGTCAGCAGGCCACGGGGTCCCCCTCCTCTACCTCGGAGCAGGAAACACGGGTGTTGAACAGACACGGCAAACAAGGGCTTCCAGGGGACCGCCAGATGGTAGGTTCTGGGTAGAGCAAAGGCACAGATGATCTGAGGCTTGGCCACATCCATGAGCTGTACAGAGCCATTCTTGCCGAAGATCAGCAACTGGGAAGCAAAGAGATGGTGACGGGGACTTCTCTGTCACCTCCGTTTGGAATGAGAGAAGCAGCTGGCCATAACAACCAGCAATAGAACTGGTTTGCTTTCAGGCCCCCAGAGCTGCTCAGGGAGCAGAGAAGTGTGTGTTTACTACTCTGGGGGCCCCAGCAGCAACAGGCCCTCCTCCAGGTGCTGGGTCTGATCCTCTGTGGTGCGTCCCCTTCTACCCTGGCTTCTCTTCTAGTTCACCAGCATCCCCGCTGCTGGGGAGCTGGCCCTGCACATGGTTTCGGTGCTGCCTCTGTGCACAAACCCTTTTCTCCTGTCCTCGGGGGCCCCTGCTCAATCCAACGGCCCCTCCTGGCCTGAGATCGGAGGCAAACCTCCCGCCTGCCTGGGCTCCTTCCTCCTTGTAGATGAGCACGCTAGACGTACCCCAATGCCATCGTCTTCCACCTGCCACACCGTTTCCCCTCCCCCACACTCAAACGTCCGGCGCCTGTCCTTGCCCTCTCCACCCCCTCCTGTCACGGCCCCCCAAAGCAGCCGCCCCCCCGCCAACTTCCATAGGCTGTGGGCAACCCTCTCTCTGCTCCTGGCATCCAGTGCATCATGCCTCATGGCCTCTCTTGTCTCCCATGGCAGCTGCTCGGCGATTCGTCTGTCTTCCCAGCTGAACTGTGCACCCCAGCAGGGCAGCGACTTGCCCCTTCATCCCCACGTAGCCCAGAGCTAATCTAGTGCCTAGCACTTGACAGGCCTTCAACACATAGTTTTTGAAGGACAAATGACCACATTTATTGAAGAGGAGAGAGGGGCATGAGGAACCTACCATGCCGGGTAAGGCTAGGACCGGGGCCACTGCACAGATGGCCTCATCCAGGTGCTTTATAGGCCTGCAGGAAACAAGACACACAGACATTCATACTGGAAGTGTTCAGGCTGTGCTAGCCTCTGCTGGGCATACATCCCAGACACACTCTTGTATATAAGCACCAGGAGACATGTCAGAGACTGTTCAGAGTAGCAAATACTGGGGACAATGCGATTGTCCACTGGTAGGAGCATGCCTCGTTGTGGTCTATTATATGACAGGCTGCAGTGCCGGTGGGAGAATAACTGAGCCGCATTCCCCAACATGTGCGACTCCCATGAACAAGGTCGCAAGGTATAGAAGAAAAAGCGCTGAGAAACAAGCTGGAGAATACATAGGACATGATTCCATTTACAAATTCCCCAAATATGCACAGCTAAACGATAGGTTACTTGGAGATACAGGTGGTTAACTCTTACAGGAAAGTGAAGGAATGATGAATTTTGGAAACGGATATTATAGATTGAAAAAGAAACTGGCCTTAATATTTGGCAGCAACTCCTATCAAAAGGTGGAGTCAGGGGCGCCTGGGTGGCTCAGTTGGTTAAGCAACTGCCTTCGGCTCAGGTCATGATCCTGGAGTCCCTGGATCGAGTCCCGCATCGGGCTCCCTGCTCGGCGAGGAGACTGCTTCTCCCTCTGCCTCTCTCCCTGCTCATGCGCTCTCTCCCTCTCTCTCTGTATCTAAATGAATAAATAAAATCTTAAAAAAAAAAAAATTAGGGGCGCCTGGGTGGCTCAGTCGTTAAGCGACTGCCTTCGGCTCAGGTCATGATCCTGGAGTCCCGGGATCGAGTTCCGCATCAGGCTCCCTGCTCAGCAGGGAGTCTGCTTCTCCCTCTGACCCTCCCCCTCTCATGCTCTCTCTCTCTATCTCATTCTCTCTCTCAAATAAATAAATAAAATCTTTAAAAAACAAAAACAAAAACAAAACAAAAGGTGGAGTCAAGGGGCGCCTGGGTGGCTCAGTCAGTTGAGCATCTGACTCTTGGTCTCCGCTCAGGTCACGGGCTCTCGGATTGTGAGATTGAGCCCCGCTGCTTCCGGCTCCTTGCTCAGTAGGGAGTCTGCTTGAAAGATTCCCTCTGTCCCGCCCCCTCCTTGCGCACACGCACTCTCTCAATATAAATAAATAAATCTTAAAAAAAAAATGTCTTAAAAAGAAAAGGTGGAGTCAGTTTTCCCACTGCTTGACTGCAGGTGTTGTCACGTGACATGCTCTGTCCAGTGTGCCATGAGCAGAGGCCTGGAAAGCGTTTGTGCATTGCTTGCTGAGGGGACCCCTTAGGCTTCCAGGTGATGGAGGCTGAGACAGCCCGCAGCAGTCGCCACAAGGATGAGAAACAAGTGTCCTGGCCAACGGCCAGCTATGTGAGTGAGGCCACCTAGGACCATCCAGCCCCTGGCCGAACTGCCTGCTGCCTGAGGCACACATGAGAGCCTAAGCAAGACCAGTGGAGGAGCCGCCCATCTGAGCCTCGCCCAAATTGCTGATCTACAGGATCAGGGGGTCCTGGGCTCAACAGTGACTGTTTTCAGCCTTAGCTGACCTGGAGATGATCTATTTTTTTTAAAGATTTTATTTATTTATTAGAGAGACATAGTGAGAGAGAGCATGAGCAGAGGGGAGAGGGAGAAGCAGACTCCCTGCTGAGCAGGGAGCCTTACACGGGGCTCGATCCCAGGACCCCGGGATCATGACCTGAGCCAAAGGTAGACAGACGCTTAACCGACTGAGCCACCCAGGCGCCCCTGGAGATGATTTATTGCTTAAGCCTGTACAGGGGAGTTTCTCGCTCTCTCTAGAGACACACACACACACACACACACCCTGTAGTGTATATAGACTGTACATCTACGTGTATACATATATGGTATATATATATAGATACACCCTAAATACACACACATACATATTCTATAGATCATTTGCATGCATAAAGTATTTCACAGTTTAAAAAAGAAAGAGACCCTTGAGGAAATGGATAAAAGGCTATTTTGGCAGAAATGATCCTCTTCTTGGTCATGAAAGGTGTCATTTGCGCCGTCATACAATTTTGCGAGACAAGTTTTACATATCTATCCACGTATAAAAGACAGTGGGGACCTTGAGAAGCTCACAGGGAGGGTGGCGGCTACAGAGCAAGTGGACTCCTGCTGGGGAGGTGGTCAGTTTCCTATTAGTCATCTGGTTGGCAGATCATTTACCCTGTCCTGCGCTCAAGCCACCAACCTCTCAACAAGCACGCTGATGGTGGGTCCTTGGGTCCTTTTGGCTGTCACCAGATAGAGAGAAGAATCTGTGCACAGCACCACACATTTCATTTGGGATTTCAAGGGACTCTCAGGGTACATGTTCTGTCCTTTGTGGACTAAGAAGTACTTCAGGAAGTGAATGCTCTGGCAGGAACATCCCTTGGGAAGAGCGATGACCCCAAGAGGGAAACCTGGAGAAACAATCGCAAAAGCAGGTCAGAAAAGTAGGTAGAGGATGATGCAGCCATGGGCGCAGGGTCTGTGACTAGCAGGTGTATGAGGGATGTGAAGGCAAGATCCAGCAATGAGAACCCTCTGAGAGTGAAACCAGAAACCCCAATGCCCAGTGGGAGAGAAGAGCCCCCCTTCTGAGTATGGAGAGGTGCGGGGGACAGGGAGGACCAGCCCCGTGGAGGGGGGGCAGAGTCAGCACTGGGACCGAAGAAAGGAAGCTACACCCAGCCAGTCCTGAACCGCAGCTGACCATGGCGGGTCAAGGTGCATCAGAGGGGGCGAGGGGTGGGGTGGTCTTAGAGAAGGAGAGGGAGGTGTGTGTGTAGCCAAGCAATATCCAGAATGTATCAATATCCAGAAAAATGAAAGCAAGCTACTGGGCAAGTGAATGTGCAATTAGGATCATTCTTCTGCTCTTGACGTATCTTTAGCTATTGTAAGAACGCTGTGGGTGCAGTAACTCAAGTTCAAGAGGGCCCATACCCATGTTTATCTTTCCACCATGTGGGCAGAGTGCCTGCTATCGGAAACAACCATGGAATTCTTCAGATGGAAATAGGGGCACCTGGGTGGCTCAGTCAGTTAAGTGTCCGACTCTTGGTTTCGGCTCAGGTCATGATCTCATAGGTGGTGGGATAGAGCCACGTGTTGGGCTCTGTGCTCGGTGGGGAGTCTGTTTGAGGTTCTCTCTCTCCATCTCCCTCTGTACCTCCCCTCCCCCCCACCTCTCTCTCTCTCTCAAATAAATAAATAAATGGAGACACTCCTTTAGATCCTGATCAATTTAGGGCAACTAGACACCACTGATTTTCGCCACCTGCAGAGCTGGACCCAAGACCCTGGGGCCCGGGGCCTCTAGCAAGGTGCCACACACCCAAAATAGCTGCTGGTCTTGCACTGGCCACCTTAGAGGTCTCTTAGCTTCCACACCAGTGAGGTTCTCACTGACAAGGGTGGGGGTAGAATAGCAGGAACGCAGACTTGCTTATTTTGAGAGCTTGAGGGATAGGAGGGAGGAGGGCTGAGGCTGCCATGATCCCACATCCTGGGCTGGAAGACACTTCCTCACCAGAGTGTGATAATGAGGTAATGGACAGACTTCCAGGCCCTGGTCCGGTGCCGGGTACCGAGCAAGCACTCAATAAATCCACAGGGGATGGGAATTATCAGCACATATTAAGTTCAATAAATGTCCAGCGAATGAGTGGATGAGGAGAAGGCAGGACCAGCTCCCCAAGCTGACTTAAGAACACAGAGTAACTAACAGAAGGCCCAGAGCCTATAGGAATTCCAGAGTTCCCGGACTCTCATTATCCAGAGACCCACCCAGGTGTTTGGCAGAGATGGGGGGCTCACCTTCGGCCAGGTCCCACAGCGTGAGCACGCCATCCTCACAGGCCAGCACTAGGTAGGTGCAGGTGTAGCTGAGCTGGGAGACCGCAATGGGTGCAGCACAGGGCCAGACGCCCTCCGGGTCTAGTGGGGAGGACACCACGTGCTAGGCTGCCCCCACAACCCCGCACCCACCCATCACCTCCACCTGCACAGCCCGAGACCCTGACTAGTCTGCCTGTCTGGGATGTGGGCAGGAGCCGCTGTCTGGGCTCACCATCTCTCTTGCCTCTCACCAATGCTGCCTCCTCCCTCAGGATAAAAGAAGGGGTCATACCAGTATTCCACTGCAGCGAACACTGAATGAGTGCTCACGAGGTGCTGAGCACTGTGGTAAGCGCTTTACATGCCTCCTTTCAGTTAATTCTCACAAGGGTCCCATGAGGTGAGTCCTAGTAGTACCCCTATTTCACAGATGAGGAAACTGAGGCAGAGATGTAAGCGACCTGCCCAAGGTCCCAGCCAGTCAGTACAGAGGTTGAGATTGGAAGCCATGCTGCCTGGGAGAGGGCTGGAAGGAGAGAGGTTCTTCCTTTGTCCATTTTTACATTTTACTATACTTGTAAAGTATAATTCTGAAGCATAACATAAGTGTACAGCTCAAGGAATTACCACAAAGTGAACTTGCTTACGTAACTGCTTCCATGAGTTTGTATAAACCAAACAACCACCATGTTTCCAAAGTGCCTTCAATCTCAAAGAGCGTTCACATCCAGAGACCCTCTGGATTTTGCTATGCGTAACAATTGCGAGCAGTGGGCAGGGATGGTGTCATGAACTAGCTCTGTGTTTCAGATGAGAAAACGGACTGGGGCTCTCAGTGACTGGCCTGACAGCACACAGCGTGCAGACCGTTGGGCCGGGGCTGGATCGGGCCTCTAATGTCAGGCCTCTGTTTACTTGAGCTGCCAAAGAAGCCTTAGGGACCTGACCGGGCTTTGTCCCTACTGACCTGTTCTCTTTAAGAAACGGGACCGTTCAGAGACAGGGCCTTGCGCCACCTGTCATCCAGGCACTGAGCCACCTGCTTCAGTCTGCACAGCTCTCATCCCCTAAAGTGACACGTCAGTCACATGCCCTCAACTAAGCTGGAGAAGGACACATTCTGAGAGCCCCGAGCTTAGGCAACTCCCATCTCAAAGTACCGACTTTATCCTTCAGAGTTCGGTGAAGCGAATAGAGGAAGAAGTTGTGACTTCCAGCCCAGTGTATGCCAAGGACACAGGCTATCCCTGGGGAAGAAGAGAGAAAGAAGCATCACATAAGGAATCTGGGTACCCTCTGGTTTGTACGGAAAGTGTTTGCCCAAGAGGAAGTCGTTTTGCAATCAAAAGTGGTCAGTTCTAATGGGCAACAGGCAACAGAAGGACGCGCCTCCTGGGTGGGGGGCACCCCTGGGAGGGCTGTTCCTAGGGCCGAGTCACCTTCCCGGCTTGGGAGGACGGTCACACTGCCCCTTGGCTGCTTTCACATTTTCTGGATAATTCACGTCCTCTTGGCTGTCGGTGTTTTAAATAACCTTTTCTCCAAAATGAATTTGTGTCCAGAAGCAGCCTGGCGGGCTACGTGCTCACACCCTCCTCTGTGGCCCGTCACTCCCCGAAGACAATGCCAGCCTCCGTCATCAGGGAATCTGGGTGCCGTGCATCCAACCAGAAACAGTTACGCTCCAGCTGTGAAGCTGACGACCCACTTTCCGCCTCATTCCCTCCCACACACAGGGTCTGCTGAGGCATTCCCTCAAGTGGATCACTGCCAAGGGTAACTCCCTGTTTCGTGTTCATTTACCTGAGGGGCCCTTGACTTCCATTGGCATTGTAATTATGCTGCTGGGAAGGAGGAAATGGAACGTGGCCATGCTGGGGAAAAAAAGAGACACCAGTCAGAGCCCCGGCAGACTCCTTGGCCAGGAGAGATGCTGGCAGAGTCTTGGTACTAAAACCAGACACGGGTGTTTAGGATGGACCTTCCCGGGGGTACAGGGCCATGAGGTCAATCACATTCTGCGTGCTGGTCCTGGTGGCTGCAGACCTTGGAAGTTGGTGAGGGCCAGGCAGGCTGAGCTGGGAGGGTCACTCCCAGGCTGGAAACAGCACCCACCACCAAGCAGAACTTTCTCTGTCCTAGGGAAAGATCCCTTAGTGACCAGACTTGGCTCACTTATGCTGGGGGAATCCAACCAGGGGGGTGCTAATAAATTTGCTCTTAAGAAAAAAAGCAAACCAATTTCCTGATTTATAGTTTGCTTTTACAAGAGCTTCTTGTGGTAGAAAGGCTCCCACTACAGACATTGAGGGCAGTTTAACAACTAGCCTGCAAGACTCCTAACTACCCTGGTAGGCAGTGTACCCCTGAACCTCGCTGGGTCCCGGTTCAGGTCTTGCTGGTTCATGGCAGCTGCTATGAGGGTGCAACCCTAGGAGGCTGTGTCCTGAAGTGAGAAAATCTGAGGTGCACTTGATAGCAAGATGTGAGGCCTCGCTTCCCGCGTGAAGCAAGAACATTCCTTGAGGTCCAGCATAGCTGTGAGGAGAGCTAGTTCCTAAAACCAGCTCCACCAAGTTCAAAGACGGGCTCAGTTTCTACAATCACAGCAGGGGGATCTTGAGCTCTACCTGCTGCCGGAGGTTACAAAGGAAGGTATTTTAATTATACGTTAACCTATTACATTTAGAAAGACTGGATGGAAATTGAGGAAATCTGAATAGTGTGACTTTTATTTCTCTCTTTAGGATCTTCTGTGTTGTCTAGATAATCAGGAAAACAAGTTTTTAAGACATGATGTGCATAAAATTGTAAAATAAACTCCTCATCTGCACACATGTCTATCCCCTCTTTGAAATCCGTGTGATCAGCCTCTGTTCTAATGTATTCGAATCATCTCCACACACCTTTCCGAAAGATCTGCTGAAATTCTCGGGAAAATCCCCCAAACTGGGAGGAGCTTTTAGACTTCGGATGAATTCGAGGGCTTGGGTACATTGCTGCATGTGCCCCCACAGTTCGCGGGGAGCGGGGTGCCCCTGCGGCCTCTGCCCGCTCACCTGGGTGGCTCCTCTTCCCACTCCTTGTCCAGGTACTTCTCGTGTGGTGCCAGGAAGATGGCCGCCAGCTGCTCCCACTGACTGTCCTTGATGAAGTGGTTCTGCCCCGAGCCCAGCCCGTAATAGTCCTCTACCTTTGCGAACACTTCCAGGGGGCTTTTAAATGTGGTACCTCGGTTGAAAAGATTCCAGAATTGGTCAAACCATGGGACTTCCCCCTTCCTGATTTTCCCTCCTTCCTCCATGCTTCCTGGTTTCCTGTGGAATCCCTCATCCTCAAAAATCCATCTGGGAGCCCAGGGTTCGGCCTTCTCCCTGCCTCTTTCCGACCCCGGCTGCTCAGGGAGCACAGGCAGCTGCCGTCCCTCTTCCTGCTCCTACAGCCCCATCCCACCACCACTTCCTGTTTCCGGATTACGGGATCCGCAGAGGAGGCCAAGGAAATGTTCAGGAGGTCACTAGAGGCCTCAGACCACCGTTGCCGTCCTCCCAGCTCAGCAAGGCCCCAAACCTGCCAGATATGGTCACTACTGAGCCACTGCTGAAGGCCCACCTAAGCCAACAGTCCTGCCCCCTACCTGTGTTTACATCTACCCAACTACCGTCCTTCAAAAACCTCCTCTCCGCCAATCACTTTTCTTACCACTCCACTTCCCCTGAAGCCTTTCATTTCCTTCTTTTTCAACTGTTCCTAAATCCACAGTAAAACTGTGGATTTTTCTGGGTGCCCGCCCCAGCTTTCCGAACTCTGCTCTCTTTGGAGGGTGCCCAGGAAGCCCCGCAGTGCCCCAGGCCCCCTTCCCCAGAGGCAACCAGAGGCAACTGGTTTCTGGAATTCGCTGCTACAAGGAGACCCCTTCTGTTTTAACAGATGGTAACATATGATACACTGGTAGTTCCCGGAAGTGTGGTCCCAGATCAGCAGGGATCCGGCAGGCTCAACCAGAACTTGTTAGAAATGCAGATTCTTGGGCTCCACCCCAGGCTTAAATGGAAACTCTGTGGGTGGGGCCCAGCAGTTTGGGTTCTAACAAGTTCTCCAGGCGAGTCTGATCCCGCTAACGTTTGAGAATTGCTCTTAGACACTAGCACTCTTGCATTTTTCACTCACAGTAGCTTGGAGATCTCTTCATATCAGTACTACAGAGCTTCCTCATTGTTGCTTGTTTTCATTCACTAAGCCTTTTTCTTATTGTGAAATATAACACATTCAGCAAAGAGCATAAAAAATATATATCTTAATAAATTCATACAAGGCAGGGCGCCTGGGTGGCTCAGTTGGTTAAGCGACTGCCTTCGGCTCAGGTCATGATCCTGGAGTCCCTGGATCGAGTCCCGCATCGGGCTCCCTGCTCAGCGAGGAGCCTGCTTCTGCCTCTGACCCTCCCCCATCTCATGTGCTCTCTCTCTCTCATTCTCTCTGTCTCAAATAAATAAATAAAATCTTTAAAAATAATAATAATAAATAAATAAATTCATACAAGGCAAACATCTGTCTCTACTCAGGTCCAGAGACAGGACATCACCTGCTCCCTAGAAGCTCCGCAAAGGCCTGTCTCCAGTCACAACCTCCTGGGAAGAGCAGCAACCACTCTCTTGGCTTCTATGTAAGCACCGCGTTACATTTATTCTACTTCTGCTATCTAAATGTGCATCTAAACACGATAGCTTTGTTTGGCCTGACTTTGAACTGTATACACAAATGGAATTATATACAGTGTTAACTCTATGTCTGCCCTCTTTGGCTTAATACTGTTCCTAGATTTGGCCATTTTGTTGTGGATAGCTGTAGTTTATTCCTTTTTATCGATAGTATTCCATCAAGTGAATGAATATATGACAGTTTCTTTATCTGCTCTATCGTTGATGGACATTTCGGTTGTTCCATGTTGCGGGCTACTGAAAAATCACGCTACTGTTACCATTCTTGTATGTCTGTAAATGCCTGGTGCACATTTACTTGTAAACCTATCAGGTATATACCTAGAAGGAGGGGGACTGCTTCACCCTGGTTTGCTCAGGAGTTCCCTAGTGTTAGCACTGAAAGCCCCACATCCCAGGAAACCCCTCAGCCCCAGGCAAGCTGGAATGGTTGGTCATACTGCCTAGGAGTGTAAGCACTGGGTCTCAGGGTATAAATTATCATCAACATTACTAGATCATACCAAACTGTTTTCCAGAGTGATTGTACGGATTTTCATTGACACCGTGTATGAGAGTGTATGGTTAGTCCACACCCTCACCAACTTGGTACCGTCAGTCTTTTTCCATTGTTGCCATCCTGGTGGGTGTGGAGTGGTAGCTCATTATGGTCTTAATTTGCATTTCCCTGCGGGCGCCTGGTTAACTCAGTTGGTTAAGCGACTGCCTTCGGCTCAGGTCATGATCCTGGAGTCCCGGGATCGAGTCCCGCATTGGGCTCCCTGCTTGGCAGGGAGTCTGCTTCTCCCTCTGACCCTCCTCCTCTCATGCTCTCTGTCTCTCATTCTCTCTCTCTCTCAAATAAATAAATAAAATCTTAAAAAAAAAAAAATTGCATTTCCCTGATAACTAAGGATGCTGAGTACGTATGTTCATACGTTTATTGGCCATCTGAATAATCTCTTGCCTGTTTTATACTAGACTATCTCTTTTCCTTAATAAGTTGTAGGAATTCTGTATATACTCTTGATATGGACCATTCATATGTTTTATGTGTTTTGCAAATATCTTCTCCCACTATGTGGCTTGCTCTTTCATGCTTTTAATGATGTCTTAGGGTAACTAGAAGTCCTTAATTTTAGTAGCCACATTTATCAAATTTTTCTTTTATTATAAGTGCTTTTTGTGTTTGTTTTGTGTGTTTTGTTTAAAAAGCCTTTCCCTACCTAGAAGTCATAAAGATATTGTCTTGTATTAATCTTTCAAAGTTTTATTGTTGGGATGGCTGGGGGCTCAGTTGGTTAAGTGTCTGTCTTCGGCTCAGGTCATGATCTCGGGGTCTTGGGACCCTGCTTGGCGGCAGGGCAGTCTGCTTCTCCCTCTCCCTCTGCCCCTCCCCCCACTCGTGCTCGCTCTTGCATTCTCTCTCTCTCTCAGATAAATAAAATCTTTTAAAAAAATTCAAAAGCTTTATTGTTTTCTCTTTCCTATTTACTTCCGTGGTTCAACTGGAATTTATTTTTGTGTATGGCGTGAGGCAGGAGTCAAGTCTCACTTTTGTTTCCATATGGACAAGCAGCACCATTTACTGAAATGACCATCCTTTCTCCACTGCTCTGGAGTGTCACCCCTCAGGTATCAAGTGGCCACTAATGCCTGGGTCTGTTCTGGCCTCTCTATTTCATTCATCTATTTTCTATCTTGTCTTATTCACTGTATCAGCTTTATAATAAATCTTGATGGAGCATCATCATGTTCTTTTTATGAGAGTGAACTGGATATTCTTGGCCTTTAGAATTTCCTTCTTTGTTTTTAATGGTTGCAAAATATTCCTTTGGATGGGTGTACCAGATTTCATTTAACTAGTTTTCTGCCTCTATAAATACGGCTGCAGTGAACATTCTAGATCTTTGATGTCTGGTGCAGATATTGAAAGGATAGACTCTGTCCTCTGCCTACAATGGACTTCTCCTTGGCTCCTCATGACCTACTCCCACGTATCCTTCAAAACCTTCCCAAATGTCCCATCCTTTGATAAAGACTTTGCCTCTCTGTGAGCAGAGTTAGTCACTCTTTCCTCTATGTTTTCATGGTCCTAGATGTTCCCCATGGCTGCACTTATCATATCCTACAATGCTGGTTTCCTCTTACTCTTCCTTGGTAGAACTGCAGCTTTTAGAGCACAAGATGTGTCTTACTCATCTGTGTGCTTGGTGCATTACTGGCACTCAGCAAATACTGATGAATGAACTAACACAGGAATATAGAAATGAATAAACTCCAGCTAGAAGTCTGTCTTTCCTGATTTCCCAATTCTGTTAGTTAGCTGTATCCTTGTAACATTTATATTTTTTTGTCTTTAGATCCCAGAGCTTATGACTTAAAAAAAATTTTCCTTTCAAAATTATACTTGTAATTTAGATATTGCTGCTAATAAATAGAAAAGATGGGAAATGTAGAGAAAGGCAAAGAAAGAAAAAACAGAAATTAATAGCAGAGGGAAAGAGAGTGTTAGTTGAATTATACTAACCTGTAATTGGTTTGGGTGGTTTGATCTTCATTATGTGAACTGGAAGACTCAGCTTAATGTCTCCTCTAAAACAAACGTTCATATCCTACGATAAGGAAAAGGCACAGCTAATAAGCCAACAAAGGAGATATAACAGAACCATTAAAAACACATCCAAAAGAAGACAGGAAAAGAGGGGAAAGAAAGAAAAACAGGTGGAACAAATAGAAAGTAAATAGCAAAGTGATAGTTTTAAATCCAAACTCATCAACAACCACATTAAATATAAATGGCCTAACTACCCCCAATTAAAAGGTAATTGTATAAAAATTGTATAAGAAAGTAAGACCCAACTACATGCTGTCAAAAAGAAACTCATTTTAAATACAAAGACAACAATATATTTAAAGTATAGGAAAAGATACATCTTGTAAAACTAATCAAAAGAAAGCTGGGGTGACTATATTAATATCTGACATAATAGATTTCAGAGCAAAGAATATTACCAGGGATCAAAGATTCACTGAATAATGATAAAATGGTCAATTCATCAAGGAGACATAACGTTCCAAATGTTTACGCACCTAAAAACAGAGCTTCAAAATACATGAAGCAAAGACTCACAGAAGTGAAAGCAGAAATAGATAAATCTGTAATCTTAGAGATTTGAACACTCTCCCAATAACTGATAGAATAGACAGAAAATCAGAACGAATATAGTAAGGATATAGAAGGAAAAGCAGTAAAGATATAGGAGACTTAAATAACTTGACCAACAACAGCTGAATACACATTCTTTTCAAGTGCACATAGAACAGTTACCAAGATAAACCATATCCTGGGCACAATACAAATCTTAATAAATTTAAAAGGTTTCAAATTATATGAAGCATGTTCTCTGATCACAATGGAATTAAATTAGAAATCACAAAAATAAAGATATCTGGAACATCTCCAGTATTTAGACCCTAAATAATATGCTTCTAAATAATTCCCTGGTCAAAAAATAAATCAAAAAGCAAATTAGGAAGTATTTTTTTCTTAAAATAACATCAAAATTTAAAGGAAGCAGCTGAAACAGTACTTAGCTGTAAGTTTATAGCACTAAATGCCCATATCAGAAAAGAAGATCTCAAATCAATGAACTAGCTTTCTACCTTAAGAAACTAGAAGACAAGAAAAAACTTAAACCTGAAGTAAGCAGATGAAAGAAAATAATAAAAATCAAATTGGAAACTGGTGAGATAGAAAACACAAAAAATGGACACAAAGAAATGAAACCAAAAGCTGGTTCTTTGATGAGATTAATAAAATTGACAAACCTCTAGCCAAGCTGATTAAGAAAAAAAGAGAGAAAACACAAATTACCAATATCAGAAATGGGGGCACTTGGGTGGCTCTGTCAGTTGAGTGTCTGACTCTTGATTTTGGCTCAAGTCATGATCTCAGGGTTGTGTGATAGAGTCCCCCATTGGACTCTGCAATCAATGGGGAATCTGCTTGGGATTCTCTCTCCCTCTCTGCCCCTTCCCCCCACAGCTTTCTCTCTCTCTCAAATCAATCAATCAATCAACAAACAAACCAATATCAGGAATGAAGAAGATGACATCAAGACAGATTTTACAGGGGTGCTTGGGTGGCTCAGTCTGGATTTAGCTCAGGTCTTGGAGCATCTTGGAGTCATGGGATCAAGACCCACCTCAGTCTCTGCATTCGTCATGGAGTCTGCTTGAGTTTCTTTCCCTCTGCCCCTCCCTCTGCTCACTCCCCCCCTTTCTCTAAAATAAATAAGTAAATAATCTTTTTTAAAAAACAGATTTTACAGATAATGAAAGGATAACAAGGGATTACAAACTACTTTAAGCCAATACATTTGACCTTACATAATATGGACAAATTCCTTAAAAGACACAAAATACAAAAGTTTGCTTAAGAAGAAAGAGATAACCCTTTGTCACTCAAGACATCGAATTTGTAGTTCCACAAAGAACACTCCACAGCTAGATGGCTTTATTGGTTAATTCTATCAAACATTTAAGGAAGAAATAATACCAATTCTACACAAACTCTTCCAGAAAATAGAATGGGAATACTCCAACTTATTATACAAGGCCAGCATCGCCCTGATACCACAACCAAAGATGTTATAAGAAAATAAAACCGGGGTGCCTGGCTGGATCAGTCAATGGAACATGTGACTCTTGATCTCAGGTTTGAGTTCAAGCCCCACGCTGGGTTTAGAGATTACTTAAAAATAAAATCTTAAAAAAAGAAAAGAAAATGAAACATATCCTTCATGAACATAGATGTGAAATTTATTAAGAAAATATTGGCAAGTTAAAATTGGTAAGTTGGATTTACGAACAGTTTCTTTAAAAAATAAAAAGAAGGCACACATAAATAACATTAAGAACAAGAAAAGAGACTAACTTAAAAGACAGGTTTTTATTTTTATACTATAGGAGAAACATATTTACACATATCTATACCTATATATCTCCACTAATAAATGAATTCTGACTGAAATAGGCTCAAAAAATATTTTTAATTTTGAAATTAAAAAGATAATATAGGACTTTTTTAGACCTAGAGGGTAAAAAAGGAAACATCCAGCCTTCTTTACAAGGCTAGCATAACACTAATATCAAATGCTGATAAGAAAACCACAAGGAAAAAAAGTTCTACAAGCCAGTCTCATGTTTGAACATGGATACTACCCATGAACACCAAACTATCATTTTGGTCTGCTAATATCTTACTTAGGACTTTAATATTAGCAAAGCAAACTGACAGTGTAGTTAAATGAATTATTACCAAGTATGCATTACCCAAGAATGGAAGGAAGAATGTTTCAACATTAGAGAATCTATTAATGCAATACACTACATTAGCAGATTAAAGGAGAAAAACTCCTCTCAAAAGATGAGGAGGAAGGATTTGCTGAAGGTCAATATCTATTCCTAATTTTAAAAAAAAACAACAAAATCTTAGCAAACAAAGGCTAGAGGGACACATGCTTAACTCGATAAAGGATATTTATGTCAAACACCTATAGCAAGCTTCACGCACAATGGTGAAGCACTTGGGAGTGTCCCAGTTAGGTCCTGGGTAGTGTACTATCACCACAACTATTCAGCATTTTACTAGAAATCCTAGAAAATAGAACAAGGCAAGAACAATTAGTAAGTAGGAGGAATAAATACTTGAAGGAGGATAAGTTGTCAGTATTTACAGTTATGACTGTCTATGATTGTCTGGCCAGAGAATCCAACAGCGTCAGCTGACAAACCATTAGAACTTCAGTAAAGAGGCCAAGAGTCCTGAGACTCAGGTAATGGAAGTGAGGCACCCAGGTATGAAATTTAAGGAGGCACTCACTCTTAGGTGCTCACCCTGTGCTTGCGTGACCCTGACAGTACCTACGTTTTGCTGACCTCACCCAAATACAAGATCGACATACAAAAATCAGTAGCTTCCCTGTGCACTAGTGCGGTGGACATTTGTCATCCTTTTGGCTATCCAGCCCTCAATACGCTTCCTACTTTGAGGGGGCTCCCCTACTTGTGTGAGTCTGGAAGAATCAGTCTCCCTCCAAGGAACTGAAGGAGCCAGATTCTTCTTCCTGTCCCTTGGAATGTTGGGTGTTGACACATGACCTACACTCAACCAGCTGTGTGTTCCTGCCTAAGACTGTGACTCCTGAGGAAGGGACACGGAGATCTAGAAACAGTAGAGAAATTATTTATAGCAGAGGTGGCCATGTCAAGAGCCCAGTGACAGAGCCATCATGGAAAGCCCAGCATCAGCTTTGGTGGCCATGTCTCTTGGGGGTGGTGACGTTCAGGAGTGGTGGTAGTGTGGACTCCTGGCTACGGCGTTTTCACTGCCTACCCTCCCTTGGTTCCTTCCAATTTCCTGAAACTTGATATCCTTCCAATTTCTTTGCTGCAACTAAGGACCTGATGAATACTGATACAGCCGTGGACTGGCAATAACTAGCTGGAAAATACAGTTGGTAATGTGAACATATAACATTTAACACCTCTCCTTCCTGAAACCCCATTAAAATGACAGAAAGGTGCTTTTTCAAAAGGGAATAAACTCATAAGGAATAAGAGAATAAAAAGACAAAGCAAGAAAATTTTGAAGTTGGAAAGCAGGTGGCTAAATGATTTAGCAGACCTAAGAAAATCAGATCTGAACCAGTAGGGGAGAAAGCCTGGGAGCCATCTGATTTATACCACAAACACCCTAAGACTCAAGAAAATGTCAGCTCCAGGTGTCTCGAGTGGAAATGCCAGTGGGGCCAGCAACAGGACTGGTTGAAAATCTCTTTAAGAAGCATTTAAACTCTTAGACTCCCTAACTCCACGCAGCCAACAGAATGAAGTTAAAGTTGACATACTGAACATAGAAGTCACCCCACCCCACCCCCAAGGTGTCTTCCCCACAAGCCTCTGCAACTCAGGTGCGAGTAGCAATTAAATAGGCACCCAGCACCTGCTTAGAGCAGGGGCCCCACCCACATCCTTCCCTGGGAGCTACATCCAGCATGCAGGCATCATGCGCCATAGCTTTTGACTCTGTGAACATCTGTGAGCATCTGTACTTCATGTCAATTTATTTTATACATACATTAGCAAGATGTGTTCTAAGGTATCAGAAAAGCCTAAGAGAGGTTATTTTGGGAGTCTGGGAATGCTCAAAAATTTTTCCATATAAGTTAATGCTAATTCCTCCTTCACTTTACACTTTTGGCTAAGAAAGGTTTCATAGGAATGCTCTCCTTTCAGATAGCAGGAGAAACCTGTGCTGTCCCAGACACTGACATGAGTGTTTTCCGACACTAAAGCCCAGTTGGGGCACTCTTTAGAAAAACCACAGTCAACCAGCCCCACCCATGCCCGAAACACTGGCTTCCTGTCAGTTTCCCCGTGACTCCTACTCTTATGAGTAGAGAGCCAAATACCACCAGACAAGTGAGGAGAGCATCTCTTCGGAAAGCCAGAGACCAAAACAAATAGGAAGAAAAAAGCAATTTGGGGAAAAGAGACCATCCATGGAGAAGAAACACCAACAATTATTATAAATGTTTTTAGGGAAGGCACAGTATTCATTAAATAAACAATCAGAAAAAAAGGGAGGCTCTTGTAAATGAAAGTATGATAGCAAAAATGAAAAACTCGTGAATTGTGCAAGACTGTTGAATCTCAGATCTGTACCTCTGAAACAAATAATGCAATATATGTTAAGGAAAAAAAAAAAAAAGAAGATAGCAGGAGGGGAAGAATGAAGGGGGGGGAAATCGGAGGGGTAGACGAACCATGAGAGACGATGGACTCTGAAAAACAAATAGGGTTCTAGAGGGGAGGGGGGTGGGACGATGGGTTAGCCTGGTGATGGGTATTGAGGAGGGCACGTTCTGCATGGAGCACTGGGTGTTATGCACAAACAATGAATCATGGAACACTACATCTAAAACTAATGATGGGGATTAACATAACAATAAAAAAATTTTTAAAAAATGAAAAACTCAGTGAGAGAGTGGAAAGACTGAACCAGTGAGATTTCCCCAAAGGTAAACAACAATAAAAGTATGGAAAATAGAACAGAAAATAAGCAGGTGGCATTGATGAGATTAGAACCCCAGCAGTTTTGCTCCAAAGTTCATTAAGGTCCTGGTGTAGGCAGATGAATATTGTAATGGGACAGGATAAAGAGCATAGACGTATATATAGGAATGATAAAAGATCACATTTCAAAACAAATGGGAAAAGATGAATTACTCAAGGATATTGTGTGATGATTGGCTATTTGAAAAAAACAGATAAAAGTTGACCCCCTTCTCACTCCATTCACAAAAGATGCTCCCCTATGAATTAGAGTGAAATATCAAAAACAAAACTCTGAAATTATTAGAAGAAACCACAGGAGAACTTATTTATAACCTTGAGGTGGGGAAAGCCTTCTTCAGTGCAATGAGTATTTAAAGATTTTATTTATTTATTTGACAGAGAGAGACACAGCGAGAGAGGGAACACAAGCAGGGGGAGTGGGAGAGGGAGAAGCAGGCTCCCCGCAGAGCAGGGGGCCCGATGTGGGACTCGATCCCAGGACCCTGGGATCATGACCTGAGCCGAAGGCAGTCGCTCAACCGACTGAGCCACCCAGGCGCCCAGTGCAATGAGTATTTAAAAAAAAAAAAAAAAAAGGATAGAAAATTCTGACTGTATCCAAACCTAAAACTTCTTTTTTTCTCCCTCCCCCTTTTTTTTTTGAGAGAGAGAGCGTGTGCATGCACACGCAGTGGGAAGGAACAGAAGGAGGGGGAGAGAGAGAGCCCCAAGTGAGGCTCAATCTCACGATCCTGAGATCGTGACCTGAGCCAAAATCGAGTTGGACACCCAACTGACTGAGCTATCCAGGCATCCCAAACCTAAAACTTCTTTACAACAGAAAAGCACATGAACAAAGGAAAAAGGGAAACAACGAATTGGAAGCAAATACATAACAAGACAACAATACAGGCAGGCAATTCAAAGAAAACCTCAGTGGCCAATAAAAAATATGAAAGAGATCAATGAAAATTACACGAGATGCCATTTTGTTCCATCAGTTTGCAAAAAAAAAAAAAATAATAATAATAATAATATCAAGGTCAGAGAGGCTGTGGAGAAATTGATTAAATGTAAATTGTCATGCCGCTTTGGGGGGGGCAATTTAGCAGTATCTACATTAACACTAAAAATGCACGTACCTGAATGCTCAGAAGCACCTGGTATACAAAGAATTTACAAAGATTTTCACCATGTTATGTAAAAGCCATAAATTGGGAATATCCTCAGTATCATCAATAGACTCATACCCCAAATAAACTGTGGTATATCCATAATATGGAACAGAATACAAGAGGTCAAAAGAACAAGGTAGGTTTATTTGACATTGAAAAACTTTGCCAATAAGTTGATGAGTAAAAAAAAAAAAAAGCAAGGTTGTAAGAAAATAGAAATAGTATAGGAAATTCTCATAAAACAAAAAAATAGAAAAAATTTCCCATAGAAAAGACATTCCCATAAAACAAAACTATATATTTTTTAAGATAAACGAAGGTAAGAATCTAAATACACACTGAAAATTGAGAAAACACCCATCAGGCTAATAAATGGTGAGGACCTGTGGAGACAGCTGCTCTCTCTGAATTACCTGGCTTTTCCCAGGTATGATATGTTCACATATTGTTTGTATAATGTGAAACATAACGTAATTTAAAAAGAGGGAAAACAGAGGGCTCTCGAGAGACTTCCATGTGGAGGTGACCTCTACTCTACTGGCAAGCCTGAGTCCTCCCGAGAGCGGAGCCTCTGGAAAGTATGGTGTGCTCTTGGCCTCAAAGGGAGAGCCGGGAAGCTCCAGGGAAGCCTCTAGTTCCCTAAGGTATCCCAATACAAAGATGAAACCCCTCAGGAAACTTGGCTTGGGGAACTGGGCTGTTATTTTGGCAGGGGCAAATTGGGTCTCATGGGGCCTGAGGATATATGATTTGGGGGCCTTTGTGAAAAAAGAGAACACAAAATTTTGAGCACAAAATGCCCATGGCTATCCTAACACCACACAGTATGGAGTAAATGGTGACAGGGGAAGTGTGAGTAAAAAGAGAGAGTAGTCTTAAGTGACTGTGGTTAAAATGTTACTTTTGCCAATTTTACAAAACTATATGACCATGTGAACACATTGTTAGGGTCCCTTGCAGGGCTTTGGAAGGAGCCATACAAGTGAGTGGCCCTGAAATTTCACCTCCCTTATCTTCATGGAAACCCATCTCTGGACAAATGCCTTGGGTCAATTATCCTCAGGGACAGGGGGCCTTCTTCCGTGGATATGAGGCACAAGATTAAGTCACAGAGAGTCTGAAAATAGTGCCCTGGGGGAACATTTTACTAGTATACTTGGTATTTAAAGTACATTTCAAGTCAAAATAAAAATCAGTGGCATGCAACCTAAATCTCCCTGGAGATTTTCTTTAAAGCTCCTTACCATTTCTAAATTCTCTGAAGTCACAGGTTCAAGAGTATTCTGAGGAGAAAAGTGAGAAATTAATTCACAATAGGCTTGATGTATGTGCCCCCTCCCCTTTAATCTCTTTCTCCCCATCACTGTTGTCAGTAGCGAACTCATCCTGTAGACCCAGAGGACTGGTATTTGCGTGGTCCCCAGGCCCGCAGGGTTTTGACACAGGATCCCTACTGTCCAGGATCTTAGAATGTAGGAGGGGAAACTGGAAATAGTGATAGGAAGAAATATGAATGAACAGAGGTAAGGAGATCAGTTAGGAGCCCATTCCAAAAATCTAAGTTGAAGCAAATATTTCTGATTGGCAAAATATATTGGCCATGTTGACAATTTTATTTAACCAACTCTAAATGTAACTCATAGTTACCAGGACTACCCCTGCAACTGGTGTTAGTTGGTGGCTTCTCAGTGTATGGAAACCGAGTGAATTATGGTGAGAAACATCCCCATTCCAAGGTGGTTTTCCCAACTGAATAATAAATCAAGCCCTCAAAAAATCTATCTGTGGGGCATTGAGTATGATGCTGTGGTGTTGGTTCATAAGAAGCAGGAGGTATGTTTTTAACAATCCAGAAATTTATCATCTAGTTAACTAAAAAAAAAAACTTCCATGCACAAAAGGATAACTAAAAATCAAGGTAGTATATGGGAAATGCCAAAAAAGGGGTACAAGAAATAATTCTGTAAGAGTTTAGAGGAGGAAGATCTCTGGGCTGGTGACTCTTCAGGGATCAGGATTACACCCCACTTTGAAGACATTCACTGGGGAGAAAAGGCCCTTGTTTGAAGCCACTCAGTGAGCTCGGCAGTGAAGGTGAGTCTGTCTCGCTCTCCTGTATTAATAATTTCACAATTCTTTAGCACCTGACATAGTCCATTTTAAAGGCACACCCAATTAATAATTGTTGTTGGCTAAAAAATAACAAGTGCACATTGGATAGATAAGCAAATTAAGTTTCAAAATAGTATTTACTGAGGAACTATATTTTAAAGACAGAGCACAAGGCCCAGGGATCACATGTAACTAAACTGAAATGGGGGTGCCTGGCAGGCTCAGTCGTCGGTGGAGTGTGCGACTCTTGATCTCGGGGTCATGAGTTCGAGCCCTATGTTGGGCACAGAGATGACTTTTAAAAAAATTTAAAAATAAAAAAATAAACTGAAATGGTAGAGCACCTACTTTCTAAGAATAATATGAAGAATAAATGTATTCCTATATATTGAGAACAACCAGTTTATACCATAATCTGGGAAATTCAGTGAGGCATGAAAGGATTATTTCAGTCCAGATGGGGGAAAAAATTACCAATGAGGCAGGAATCAGGACAAAAGACCATTCTCCCAGAGAAATGCCTGGGAATGGTCTTGGTGGAGAGGCAACTCTCAGACAAGAGAGAGTGAGGCTCCCACTACTGAGGACACCTCTACTTTTTAATATCTTATTTTAACCAAAGCAAATCGATTTTGGAGTCATGGGCCAGTGTGCCTGCAGTCCTCTCTTACAGCCTCCATAAGGCCCCATTCGTCCTGAAATCCCAAGGAGGACTTAGGCTAGATGTGGGTCAAGGGGAGGGAGAAACATATCAGTGGAAAACAGGGACATTTCCTACCGGTTGAGGCTGTCTGACTTTTTTCTTTGGATTTATAGCAGGTTGGGGGTGCTCCACTTCCTTGAGCCAAGACTCCTTGGGCAATTTATACACATCCAGCCAAATATCTCCAGCTCCTGCATTGGGAAACCAAGGAGCCATTGAGCAACTGTGAGCAGGTCACAAGTTTCCTGTGAGGAACAGCCTGTCTTCTCAGAACCCCCAGCACAGGGACCAGCAGGCACCCTTGGTTTTTTGTTTTTGTTTTTTTTAAAGATTTTATTTATTTATTTGACAGAGAGAGAGAGAGGGGCCAGAGAGGGAACACAAGCAGGGGGAACGGGAGAGGAAGAAGCAGGCTTCCCGCGGAGCAGGGAGCCTGATGCAGGGCTGGATCCTAGGACCCTGGGATCATGACCCGAGCCGAAGGCAGACGCTTAACAACTGAGCCACCCAGGTGTCCCCAGCAGGCACCCTTGTAACAGCCACTTGGGCAAACGGAAGGAGACGTGGTCCTGCAGTGGGTCGCTGCCAGTCCTCACTCCCCCAGAGCGGTAGGGCGCCTCCCCTCAGGCCTCCGCCCTCTGAAGGAAACCAGGCTCCTCACACTCACAGCACTGATATTACAGTTTTTAACCAAGCTGTCTGCTCTGCCCGGTCCCCATGTTTTCTAGGTTCCAAGTGGTAAATTACACCGACATTTTGTCATACAGCTTTTCCCGTCAGGGGAGGAAGGTGGTATTATAGAGTCTATAACTCTATAATGGGTATGGCTGAGGGCTAGAATTGGGAGAGATCCCTCCGGAGCATTCTTCTGATATTTGAGGAAATGACCACCCATGGAAGTGGTTGTGGGGCTTTAACTTGTCACAGAAACACGCTCAGCTTCTATACCCAATACCTGTCAACCTGGGAAGGGTTACTTCCCCTTGGTCTGGGACTCTGGCTAAGTGTGTTTCCTTTAACACGTAATCATCTGGACATCTGGACTTCAGGCTTCTGGCCTCCAGTCCTGGGAGAGAATAAATATCTTTTGTTTTAAGCCACCTGGTTTGTGGTACTTTGTTGGGGCCTAGGAAATATGACGAAGTATAAAAGCTTCCTTTGATGCATAAAGCATTATAAAGTATATAAGCACTTAACATTTGAGGGGCCTGTGGCAAGAATATAGAGGTCCATATACTGTGTGTCTAAATATTTAAAAGTTAAAAATCAAGCTAACAGTCACTTGAATAAAAGAATAAAAGATGTTCTATCACCACAGTAATAATGACAGCAGGTAAGATCCAAGAATGAATGATAGAATTGGGGGGTTATACTTTAAGGGGAAATGGGATATATGCATAGTCTCAAAGTATCTCCCCCCAAATGTTTATCAATTACTGTGGTGCTTTCAACATATGCCCCCAAATTCTTTGATTCTCCTGCCTCCAGGAAGGGATGCTTAAATCCTCTGCCCTTGAGTGTGACCTGGACGTAGTGACTTGCTTCTAACACAGTATGGGAAGGGAAAAGCAGTATCTTAACACTAGAGGAACCTGGCAGACACCAATTAACTAGATGATGTTGCTAGCACATACCCCTGATATACAATGACACCTCTGTGGCATCTCCCCCAGATCCGTAACCCTGGTTGAATCATGAGAAACACAGCAGGCAAATTGAAATTGGGGGACATTGTACAAAATATCTGACTGGTATTCTTCAAAGGTGTCAGGGTCGTGAAAACAAAAGAAAGACCGAGAAATTGTCACAGATCGGAGCAGACTAAGAAGACCCGATGCCTAAATAGAATATGATATCCTGGATTGAGCCTTGGAACAAAAATATTAGTGGAAAATGGGCAAAATCTGAAAAAAAAAAAAATCCTACCACCTCTCGTGAATAGTATTATACCAATGTCATTGCTTGATTTTGACAAATGGAAACATCCGGTCATGTTAAATGTTGGTATTGGAAAAGCTGGGTGAAGGGTCCAGGCGAACCCTGTACTGATCTTTACAACTCTCCTGTAAATTATTTCTAAATAGAAGGTTTGAAAAAAGGTGGTTATCTGAAAGAGACTACAAATCTGAACCTTCTTATCAGCCTTTGGTTAATCTTGCCTTGTAGGAGGAAGGCTGCGAAGTCCCCTCCTTGAGAGATCTCCATCTTTATACAGGTGGTTTGCTTGCTGGCATCATCCTGAAAAGAAGAGAAGGGCTGATGGAGTAAGCTCAGCCTGACGACGGAGAGGAATGTGTTTCGGGGTCTTTTGTGGGTCACACCAGGGAACATAAATCCTCGTAGAGCTTGAGACATGAAAAGATGCCTCAAACTGCTTCATACTTCCCATTTTTGTACAGCAGTTGGACAAGATCGTATATAAAGAAGTGGAATTTCAATTTCCTGCCTAAAAGTTTTGGACATATTTCCTGGTTTCTTAAATACTCCTGATGACTGTGGTGATTACATACTATCTGTTCTCCTGGTCATCTCTGCAAACTCTAAAGAACTATGCCAGCACTCAGTTATTCAAAATGAGTCAAACTAAGTTCTGTATGACACTGAAAACTGGTCAGGTGTTGAAGAAAGGCTCTATGTGGACTACAACAGTGTCTTCGTCTGTTCAGACTGCTATAAATGGCTCATAAACAATAAACCTTTATCTCTCACGCTCCTGGAGGCTGAAAAGCCAAGATTTCCAGATTTCAAGAATCTGGCAGATTCAGTGCCTGGGGAGAGCCCGTTTGCTGGTTTGTAGACTTCCTGCCTGCCACCTTCTCAGGGTGCCTTCTCAGGGTGCCCTCTCATGGTGGAAGGGTTGAAGGAGCTCTCTTGGGCCTCATGTGAGGGCACTAATCCCATTTATGAAGGCTCTGTCTTCATGACCTAAATACTTCCCAAAGGCCCCACCTCCTAATACCATCCCACTGGGGATTAGGATTTTCAACCTGAATTCTGTGGGGATGCAAACATTCAGTCCGCAGCAAGAAGAGACTGACTGTAACCCTAGTATGAAATCTGCTCAAATTTCAGGCCAGGTGAGAGACTCAATGTTTATGGTTGTCTGTGGCTTGCTTTTTCATTTTCTTAATTGTATCTTTATAATAACGAAGATAATTGTTATTAAGACCTTTATTAATAGGTGTTTGCATTTTGTTGACTTTTTTGAAAAAAAATCAAGTTGTAATGTTTTATTACAAATTAAAAATGAGGTGCTTAAAATCTCAACTTGGCTAGGGGCACCTGGGTGGCTCAGTTGCTCGAGAGTCCAACTCTTGATTTTGGCTCAGGTGGTGAGATCAAGCCTCGAATCTGGCTCCACACTGGGCATGGAGCCTGCATGGGATTCTCTCTCCCTCTCTCTTTGCCTCTCCCCCACCACCCCAGCCTTGCTCTCTCTTTCTCTCTCTCCAAAAAAAATAAATAAATCAAAATCAAAATCAAAATCTCAACTTGGCTAGATATGAAACAATTTAAAAACCTTTAAGGGTGTATCAAGAAAAACCAGACTTTTTGAAAAACCCATCTGGTATTACCAAAAAGAGGTATCTTTAAGTAAAAATAAAAACCAGATGCTGCAGATAATGCCACTAGTTTTAGCTGTCTGGTCAATGGTAGAAAAACAAGCACTTAAGGTCTTCGGCTCCAATCTTTTTTTCACTTCTTTCTGCCAGAGTGTCATAATTTCACCCATCCTCCCACCTCCACCCCCCCACCCTGCCCCTCTGGCAACCACCAATTTGTTCTCTGTATTTAAGAGTTTCTTTTTTTCTCTGTTCGTTTGTTTTGTTTCTTAGATTCCATATAAGAGTGAAATCACATGGTATTTGTCTTTCTCTGTCTGACTTCACTTAGAATTATACCTTCTAGGTCCATCCATGTTGCAAATGGCAAGATCTCATTTTTTCTTATGGCTGAGTTATATTCTATTGTGTCTGCATATACCACATCTTCTGTATCCATTCATCTATCAGTGGACACTTGGGTCCTTCCATAATTCGGCTATTTTAAGTAATGCTGCAGTAAACACCAAGGTGCATATATCTTTTCAAATTAGTGTTTCGTTTTCTTTGGGTAAATTCCCAGTAGTGCAATTACTGGATCATGTGGGATTTCTATTTTTAATTTTTTGAGGAATTTCCATACTGTTTTCCACAGTGACTGCACTGATTTACATTCCCACCAACAGTGCACAAGGGTTCCTTTTCTCCACATCCTTGCCAATTCTTGTTATTTCTTGTCTTTGATTCTAGGCATTCTGACAGGTGCAAGGTAATATCTCATTGTGGTTTTTTGATTTGTATTTCCCTGATGATGAGTGATGTTGAGCAGCTTCATGTGTCTGTTGGCCATCTGCATGTCTTCTTCGAAGAAATGTCTGTTCATATCTTCTGTCCATTTTTTAATTGGATTATTTATTTTTTGGGTGTTGAGTTGTAAAAGTTCTTTATATATTTTAGATACTAACTCTTTATCAGATAGGTCATTTGCAAACATCTTCTCCCATTCTGTAGTTTGCCTTGTCATTTTGTTGATGGTTTCCTTTGCTGCGCAAAATCCTTTTATTTTGGTGTAGTCCAGATAGTTTATTTTTCGAGATCACTCCTTGTTGGCTGACTGAAGTGCATGATGGTACAGGTGGTAAGCCTGCATTTGCTCAGCCCCGCCCTGCTCAGCCTCAGGAGCCGTGAAGTCTCACCTGAATTCTCAGCTGCTTTTGTCCCTTTGACATCTTATGGCCTAGGTTTTCTGGGCATTTACATCAGTAGTAGAAGTTGCAGGGTTGAGGTGGCTGCTGATCTTGGGTCTCATCTCCTTGATTTTCCTTCTCCTCTTCATTGCTGTCCTCTCTAGGCTGTCTTCAGTGAGAAGGGCCCATCCCCTGATACAGATTCTCTCACTGCTTATCTTACCTTATTCTCTCACCATCTATCTGCTTCTGCACCCTGCTTGTCAACCCCCTGCATCCCTTCTGCACAGGAGGATTGGTGTGGTGTGATGGGCTCCCGAAGGGTCTCTGCCCACATGCAGGTGGGGACTGTCGCCTGCGCTGGGCCCAGTGCTGTGGGGCCTGACATTCAGGGGCATTCTCTGACCCCTCACTCCTTTCCTTACTCTCACGAGTCTGGAATTCTACTGGTAATTGCATGGCCCTAGACGTGGATGGTGTTCACAGTGCTTGTCTTCTGCTGCGGATTTACTGCCTCGCACTGAACTCCACCGGGGCCTGTAAGGCCTACTGCCTCTGCACACTTTCTCCTCCAACAACATCAAACTCTTCCATCTCTCCAGCTCCTATACCGAAAAGTCCCTTCTTGGGGTTACCCTTTATGGCAGTCTGCTATGCAAATACATCTTCCTTGGTGTCCTTGCTGCTAATGAAACCATGTCTGTTCTGCACATGGAATCATCTGACTGGTCCCTAAACCTCTGTTGCTGTGACCTCCTTGTCCCCACCAGCAGATGCCACAGCTCCCTGCACGGTGGCAGGTGGCGTGGGTGGGGCATTGCAGTGTGGGCGGGGCCATTGTGAGGCCCCTGCTGGGTCTCTGCCCCACTGCTCAGGACTGTGGTCACTCTGACTGGGGCCGGCTGTGGCTCCTCCTGGGGTGTGAGGCTCCTCCTGGGGTGTGAGGGTCACTGGCCAGCACCAGTGGGGCCACTCAAGGCCCTCAGGCTCCAGTCAGCTCCTGCTACAGAGTGAACTCTACTAACATCTTTTGATGAGAAGTTTTAATTTTTTTAAACAGGTATATGTTATAGGATATAGGGATATAATAACATATACCAACTACACATGCTTAAAGTGTACAATTTGATGTTTTGACATACGTATACCCCTTGAAACCATCCCCACAGGACCGTGAACATATCCATCACCCGGAAAGTTTCCTCCTGCCCTTGGTAATCATCCCCTTCACCTTCCTCCCACGCCACCCCAGGCAAAAACTGATGTTCTCTGTGACTACATTAGTCTGTATTTTCCAGAATTTTTTATAAATGGAGTCATACGGAGTGTACTCTTTTTGTGTCTGACTTCTTTCACTCAGCATAATTATTTTAAGATGCATCCATTCGTGCATTAATAGTTCATTCCATTGTGTGGGTATACCACAATTTGCTTATCCACTCACCTGCTGATGGACATTTGGGTGGCTTCCAGTTTTTATCTATGACACATGCAGCTGCTTATAAACATTCACGTACACGTGTTTGTATGGAGATATGCTCTCAGTTCTGTGTAAATATCAAGGAGTGGAACGCCTGGAGCGTATGGTAGGTGTATGTTTAACACTTTTAAAAAACTGCCAAAGGGGTGCCTGGCTGGCTCAGTTGGATGAGCATGCGACTCTTGATTTCAGGGTTGTGAGTTTGAGCCCCACGTTGGGTGTAAACATTACTTAAATAAATTAAAAAACTTAAAAAAAAAAACCTGCCAAAATGATTGTACCATTCTACTTTACCACCAGCAGTGTATGAGTTCTGGCTGTTCTGTATCTCTCCCAACGCTGGGTGTGGTCACTCTTTTTAACATGAGGCATTCTAATGCATGTGTAGTGGTAGCTCACTGTGATTTTGACTTGTTTTCCTAATGACTAAGGATGCTGAGCATCTTATTTACTTTCCATGTATCTTCTTTGGTGAACTGTCTTTTCTTTTCAAACCCTTGCCCATTTTGAAAACTGGGTAGTTTAGTGCCTTATTTTTGAGTTTGCGTTTTGAGAGTTCATCACATGTTCTGGATACAAGTCATTTATCAGATAGGTGATTTACAAATATTTTCTCCCAGGCCACTGCTTGTCTTTTTATTCGTTTACCAGTGTCATCTACAGAAGTTTTTAATTTTGATGAAATCCAACTTATCAATTTTTTATCGTATGGGTTGTGCTTTTGATGTTGCAGCTAGAAACTCTTTGCCAATCCCAAGGTCACAAGACTTCCATGTTTTCTTCTAGAGGTTTTATGATTTTAGATTTTACAGATAGGCATGTGACCCATTTCAAGGTAATTTTTGTGTATGGTATGAGAATAAGAAGTTTTTAACTTTGATGAAGTCCAGTATCAATTTTTTCTTTTATATTTAGTGCTTTCCATGTCCTAAGAAATCTTTGCCTTCCCCAAGGTAGCTAAAATATTTTCCTGTGTTTTATTCAAAAAGGATAATGTTTTTAATCTTTACATTTAGACCTATAATCCAGCTCAAATTATTTCTCATATATGGTGCAAAGTAGGGTGGAGGTTCATCTCCCCCCTACTTGTTAATCTAGCATTCCAGCATCATTTGTTGAAAATACTTTCTTTTCCACACTGACTTGCTTGTATACCCATCAATGGTATTTTTTACAAGTTAAACTGCAATTAAAAATCTACTCTGAGCAATCTCTCTCTCTCTCTCTCTCTCATTTTTTTCTGGACTCATCAATTCACAAAACACTTTCCGAGACCCCACAGTATACAGGCAGTGTCCTAGGAACAAGGGATACGTGGGTGAATACGACATGTCCCCTGCCCTCAGAACGGTTACGTCCAAGAGAAGAAGTAGTCATACAAACAACTAAGTATGCAGAGTGGAGAAAACACTGTGATAGAGATTCTGTTCTGTATGGGGGTGGACAGAGGAGGGAGACAACGGGTCCTTTTGGGCATCTCAGGGACAGTATCTCAGAGAAGGAAATATCTGAGCTGGTCTTAAAGGAAATGTAAGGGAATGAGGGAAATTTAAGAGGCACACATAGTAGGTAGGGAGGCAAGGGGAGCACTCTGAGCAGAGGGAACAGCACAGGCAAGGGAACAGGATGTGAAGCAGCCTGGAAAATTTAGGGACTTGTAAATAGTTGCTGAATATATTGGTCTGGTGCTCAATCTGAACTGGAGTTCCTTAGTAACTTTCTTCTCCCGACAACAGGGTAAATAAATCCAAAGCATTCAGCATGTACCCTGAGCTGGTGGGGGATCTTTAAATTGGATATTTTAGAGGAGGCTCTCCATCCAGAGAGTCTCTATCTTTCTACTCTAGGACAACTTTCGTCACCTCCATAGTAAAAGTAAACTTCATTTGCTACAGCCTTTGGCCCAGCTCTAGGTGAAAGAACAGGAACTTACCACTTCATTGATGGCTTTGATTAGGAAAAGACCATCCTTATTAAAATAAAACAGTCTAGCAATACCTGAAACAGAGAATGTAAGACAGACAAATGAATCAAAGAAGAACTGGAATTTTATATCTGACTTTCTGAATTATCATCTTGTGCTTATGGATTCTTAAGCCTCCTCCTGGCCTCTCCATGGCCCCTGCTGACTCAGTCTCCCTGGCTTCCTCCACCCCTGACTTGACATGTTCAGGCTGTTCTACCTCCTGGGTCCTCTCTGCCTACCGTGGCCCATCCTCTTGTCCTAGAAGCCTCTGTGAGACACTCTTAACTTGCCCCAATACCCATAATCCAGAAAGGCAAAGGGCCCACTGTGGGTGAAGGTCTAACTCAACACAATAAACATCCAAGGGATAGCTGCTCCATGACCACAAATATGCCAGGGACAACCAAGGTAGTCTCTGCCTTCACATGCATTACACTGAGGATCACACAGATGTGAAACCAAGCAGATGTAATGCAGTGATAAAATACACTCCTATCTTTAGACCAAACTCCTCTTGAGTATCAACTTTCCCCCTCTAGCTGCCTCAAGGCTGTGCATGCTCAAACTTACAGAAAAGTTTCGACAATAGTACCAAGAGTTCCCATATATCCCTCCTCACTTCCCCAGTGATAGCATCTTACATAACCATAGTATGATTTTTCCTTTCATTTTAACAGCCTGTGCCTTGGTTCAGACTTTCATAATTTCTCTCCTTGATGAAAGCAACAGTTCTTCTTGGTCTCCCTCCCTCCTTCTTTCCTGCCTTCTTCCTTCCTTTCTCTCTTTCTTTCTTTTTCTTTCTTTCTTTCTCTCTCTCTCTCTTTCTTTCTTCCTTTCTTTCTTTTTTTTTTTTTAAAGATTTTATTTATTTATTTGAGACAGAGAGAATGAGAGACAGAGAGCATGAGAGGGAGGAGGGTCAGAGGGAGAAGCAGACTCCCTGCCGAGCAGGGAGCCCGATGCGGGACTCAATCCCGGGACTCCAGGATCATGACCTGAGCCGAAGGCAGTCTCTTAACCAACTAAGCCACCCAGGTGCCCTCTTCCTCTCTTTCTAACAGAAAATAAGTTTATTTGGGGATAGTACAGAATTGCATTCCTGGACAAGTAAACTACTAAACAACCATATCTCTGCCTCTCATTTTGACTTGCTCCTACCATAGTGTCCTTCCTAAAATGCCAATCTGGTCAGGTCACTCTCCTGCAGAAACACTGTCCTCCACAACACTGTCTATGGTTCTGTGTACTATCATCCCCATGAAGCCCTGGTTCATCCTCACGCTGAGGGGAAGAAACAATCCCTGGTTTTTATGAGCAGTAGGATTTCTGAGTGCCCAAAGGGTGTGAACTCTGGGTCCACACTGGCTGGTTGGCATCCTGCCTGTGCCACTCACCTTCTACATTACCTCAAGTAAGTTATTTAACCTCAATGCCTTGGTTGCTTCTTCTGAAAAACAGGGATAAGAAATTGTGCTTACCTCCTAGGGCTATTGTGAAGGTTAAATGGGCTAACCTATGTGCAATGTTAGACTAGTGCTTGGCACACCATCCTGTCCTGTGGATGTTAGTTAATACTACATGACCAAGGAGAACTCTCCAGGTCTGGCCCCACCCATACCTGGAAAGGAGATTAAATTGAACAGTCTACAGATAACTATAAATTCGGCTAAAAAAAAAGAGGAAGAACATGTACCCATTTCATCCACAGGAGCAATAAGTATTTCATTCCCCAAATCTGTGGCCCAGATGGAAGTGACATCAACCCTAAGTTTCTCCCAAATATATATTCGTTTAGCATTGTACAGGTTATAGATGGAGAATCCTTTGGCTCCTCCAATAAAGACATAGTCTTGGGAAATCGCCATACAATTTGGCATTTTGTTGAGCTGGGAAAACAAAAACAAAGAGAAAAGGAATGATTTTCAGCTGCCACCAGCTGCAAGAATATGAGCTAACTTTTCAAAGAGGCATGTGGGCCCTTCCTAGATATAATATCACCCCCAAACAGTACCCATCTAAATATCTTGCCCAAATATCAAGAAAGTCATAGCATTCTACTTTTAGTAGAAAGGAGCCAGAGCATACAAATAAGTTGGGAATCAGTAAACATTTACAACACTAACAACAACCACAAGCCCTGTGATGAGTGGACAATGGCCCCATTCCCTGTACTTTTTTCATCTAGAATGCTGTGGAAAGAGCTATAGCTGAGACACTGGCCGATTCTCAACCATCAAGCAAGAGAGTGATTAATATATTCAGAAATATTTTTAAATAACAACAGAATATAAAAGACTTTCTGTATAATCTTCAGCTAATCAGAACACCCATTCCTCCCAGGTAATTACTAGATCCATTTTAATCAACATCAGCATGCCTAGTAATCTTTCAAAAATGCACCTATCTTAATGAGTAGGTTCCCTGTAGGAGTTCCTTCCCTGGATCAGGTATTTTCATTTCTTAACCCTCAACTGGGAAACAGGAACTCCTGGTCAGCTGCTCCATACCTTATTTTCTACAAGTGGAGGGTAGGTGGTGGGCTGGGTCCGGCTGAACTCAACATCCCTCAGTGCATCCCTCTCCTGGATAACTTCCCAACATTTGTCAAACAGAAGGTTCACCATCTTGTTGATCATGCGATAAGGCTGTGGCAGGGAATCCACCTCCTGACCCAAGTCTACGAAGACATAATCATCTTCATCATCCTTAGGCCAGTCCTTCTCTGTTGGGGACGGCACCTCCAGCAGCCCCTTTCTCATAAAACTGGAGAACCTCTTCTGGACTTGACTTCCTCTGGGGATTGACATCACAGAAGCTGGCACCGGGAACGTCTAGGAAACTCTGAAAAGCTGATAAAGGAAGCAAGCAAAGGTACTTTGAGAAAAAAGGGAAGTTACCAGAAGACAGCACATCATCTTCTCAAGCCCAAAAACCCATGGGGACTATTTATTCTAGAGACTGGCACTTTCCTTATTTATCACAGGATTGTTACCACATCACTAAAGAATGATCTTCATATTATAAGGATATCAGCAGAAATGGGTATTAACGAGTCACATCTTCCAGGCCAGCTCAAGATGATGGGTGCTATGGCACAGGGAGAGGAAATGTGGCATCCTTGTTGCCTTTCTCCCAGCTCCTACTCAGAGAGTGTCTGTCTGGGTTCCAACTAGAATCCAACCACTCTCCTGCAACTTAGGTCTTCTCCTTCTTCCATCTCTGCAAGTGGCTGTGCCCAGGCCAGCTGGGTAGTGAGCCAGGACTGCTCTCCTTCCTTTCCCTCGCCTCCAACCAGATGCCCTTCAGGCACTTTTAATCCTTGCTGTCTCATTTGGTCCTTTCTCTCTAGGCCCACTGCTACCAACCGGGAGTTCTGTAGACCGAGTGCCAGGGCCTGTGAGATTTTTCTAGGGCCTACAGAAATGTTTGAGACTCGGAAAAAAAAAAAAATAGACTAAAACAAAACAAAATCCTCACAAAATCAAAATAATTAAACATTCACAAAAATATTACAACTTAGCAGCTCCAGTCTGCATGTGTGCATAACGTTTCAGTCCATAGAAAAGAACAAGTAATCTGAACTTCATAAAACTCAAAACTGTACAAATTATAAAAAGGCTTTCAAAATTACAGTTAAATAAAGGCATTTAATGTGGCACATGGGGTCCATTTTAAGATGCTTCACCTGTAGCAGAGTGGGGTCTTGCACTGTCAAAGCAATAAAAAAAAAATGACCTGGCATGCAGAGGCAAGAAAACACAGCCATAATAAAAGAGAAAAGTCAGTCAATTGAAGCTGACTCATCATCAACACAGTTATTAGCAGACAAATCAGTTATAAATGTATTTCACATGTTCAAAAACCAAGAGGAAATGTTAGCTAGCGATGTGGAAGTTGCAAAGAAACCCAAGCTGAGCTTTCAGAGATGAAAACTACAATGTCTGAGATGAATAATTCGTTCGATTACATTAATCACAAGTTCTCAGAGCAAAACAAATTAGATGGACAGAAGATTAGTAAATTTGAAGATACAGCAATAGAAATATTGAAATAAAGAGAAAAAAATGAAGAAAGTGAGGTGTGGGAGAACCTGAAGTAGCCTAATAGGAGTGTGATTGAAATCCCCATGAAAACTCTAAACTCACAGATCCAAGAAGAAAAACAAGTCCTAAGCAAAAGAAACACAAAGAAATCTATACCACAGCACATCATGAGCAAAACTAGTGATAAAGACAAAATCTGAAAAGCAGCCAGAGGAAAAAAGACATGAATAAAGGAACAAAATAAAGGATGACAGCAGATTTCCTAAGGAAACCACCAGTGAAGAACAGTAGAGCAGTGTTCTAGAACACCCAACCCAATAACAGCAGTGGACAGCTTTTTTTAAGTACACATAAAACCGTTACCAAGACAAATCCTATTCTGGGCCATAAGCCAGGTCTTAATAAATTTAAAAGTACTCAAGTCATACGAAGTATGTTTTCTGACCACACAAAATTATTTTAGAAATCAGTAACAGAAAGATATTTAGGAATACACAAAACCTAAGAAGACCTAAATAAGTGGACAGAGATACCTTGCTTTTTTTGTTAAGATGTCAGTTCTCCCCCAATTGATCTATAAATTCAACACAATCTCTATGATAGTTCCAGCTGGACTTTTTCTTTTTTCAAGGAAATTTAGAAGTTGATTTTATAATTCATATGGAAATGCAAAGTACCTAGAATAGCCAAAATAATGTAGAAAAAGGACAGAATTGGAGGATTAATACTACCTATTTCAAGAGTTATTATAAAGCCACAGTAATCAAGACAGTGTGGTACTGGCATCAAAATGCACAAATAGATCAGTGAAACCAAATAAAGCGTCCGGAATTAGACTCACATATGTATGGACAGTTTATTTTTGACAAAGGTGCAAAGATAATTCAGTGGAAAAAGGATAATTTTTTTTCAATAAAGCTGCAGCAATTCAAAATACACATGAAAAAGAAAATGAAATCCGGGGGTGCTCGGCTGGCACAATCGGTAGAGCATGCACCTCTTGATCTTGGGGTTCTGAGTTCAAGCCCCAGGTTCCGTGTAGAGATTATTTAAAAATAAAATCTTTTGGGGTGTCTGGGTGGCTCAGTCCTTAAGTCTCTGACTCTTGGTTTCCACTCAGGTCATGATCTTAGGGTCCTGAGATGTAGCCCCACTCACTGAGAGTGTGCTTGGGATCTCTCCCTTGTCCGCCCCCCACCCCATGCCCTTGAGCACACACTCTCTCAAATAAATAAATAAAAATAAACCTTTAAAAATAAGTATTTTAAAAATAATAAAATAAAAAATAACCATATGGTATGTGGGTCTCTATTTGTAGTCTTCCCCTGGGGCCTGCAAATGTTAAGGGCAGGCCTGACCAAGGGAATAAAGGTTACAAAAATAGGTGACCTCACTTTTTGATTGTAGGGGGTGTATTTTGTAATATTACTGCTATGGAACAGGTGGGATTCCACGTCTTCAAGCCCCAAAGAACCAACGTTCAGTGGTGCAATTTCGTCGTAATGGATTTCTGTCTCCACTTTGTCCATATTAACCCTTCTAGGATTTCCTCAGGCAGCAATCTTCTTTGAGTACTCAATGATCCGAACAGAAAATTCACTTTACCCAGATCTTCATGCTAGAACTACATACCACGCATTGGCTTCTCTCTGCTCTAACCATTTCCTTCCCCAGACCTGGAGCTTGTGTTGCTCAAGGGAAACCGAGGTACAGAGGTGGGAAATGATTAGGCCCCAAAGTCCCCAAGCAAAACCTCAGGGGAATCTCCTCTCGGGATGCCGCATGGGATTCCTTTGTTCCCAGGATCTCCGGGAAGGCCGGAGGCTGAGGAGATGCCCCCCCCCCTCGAGTCCCCCTCTAGGAGACCCTAGATGTCGAAGGGCGTCCGGGGACACGCGGGGAACCGCTGAACCCCGGGCCGGAAGCCTAGTTTCTGCTCACCTGGGCCGGGAGCGTGGCGTCGCCTTAGTAACGGCCACTTCCGGCCCCCACCGGAAGCCCGCAAAGTCGTTCTTCGGAAGGCGCGCCGGCCCCCAGTGGGGCGGGGAGACTCAGCTTCTCCCGCGGGGACCCGGCGACACCCTTGAGGACTCGCGACTGAACCCGGGGCGACACGTGGCCTCGGGCCGGGAGCCATGGACGGCTTCATCCGCTTCACCAACCAGACCCAGGGCCGGGACCGACTCTTCAGGTGAGGCAGGTGCCCGCGGCCTCCACCTCTTCCCGGTGCTGCGACCCGAGCTGGGTCTCGGGTCTTCCGGCTTCGGGAGGAGGGACTCGCCCAGTGGACGGCGGCGGGACGGAGTTCGGTTCCGGAGCCCTTCTCGCCGGCACTTTGCCGGACCGGACCCTGCGGTCCGGCCGAGCCTCCGCCGGACAGCCCGGTGTGTGGCTCCGGAGCCGCCCAGGCCCTGACCGTGGTGGACCAGTCCACCAGCGCACTCCTAACCTGGGAGAGACCGGGTCCTCTCCACTCAGCGTTCTTCCGGGATTTTTTTTTTTTTTTTTAAGGATTTTGTTTTTTTTTAAGTAATCTCTACACCCAAGGTGGGGCTCGAGCTGGCAACCCCGAGATCAAGAGGTCCACCATTCCACCGACTGAGCCAGCCAGGCGTCCCCCGGAATTTTTTTTTTTTTTTTTGAGATGAACTTTGGGTTGGCATTTGTGGCCAGGGAAGTCAGCCACTTGGTTTTGGCTTCAAATACCCCCATGAAATGCTTATGGAGAGACAGAAGTCGTATTTCTCTTCTGTTATTGCCCTGTCTCCCTCATTGAGATTGTAGGGAAGGAAAAATTCTTCCTCTACCCTCAAGGTCTTTCAACTAGACTACGAATTAAGTTTACACGGAACAGGTTCACAGCAGGGGGAAAAAAAAAGGTGTGTGCACAGAGGCCCAGTATTGAAATTAAGACCTAGAGAAATGCCCCAGGCAGGCAGTGTTTCTACATTTTAGGCAAACAGACAATACATTTGTGAGGAATTGACAGGATAAAGAAAACAGGTGTTTGGGAGCTTCATTTAGGCGGGAATCCTAAATAGGATTTAGGCTGAGGTAGCAGGATTAGGAAAAAAGTAACGAGGTTTGTTTCTACAACTTTCTCTGTTTTAAAGCTCCTATCTCCGGTGATAAGGATGTCTTTTTACTTCCTTAGTAGAGGGAGGGTATTTTTCATATGGGAGATGTGTTTTCTACTTTCTGGGGGACAGAGGAGGGTCTGAGTGTCCTTGCACTGGCTGTCTCTTAAGTAACTTTTATTTAGAATAATCAATATGCCCAAGTGGCACATTTTGGGGTGGCCTACCCTCCGCCCCTACAGTTTCCTTTTCTGAAACTTCCCTGGAAGTTTCTTACGTTAAAAGTTGAGCTGATAAGTTGTTCCATTTCCTTGAACCAGTGTCTTAGTTCTGACAATAGGTCATTTTAGTTAAACTCATTTCAGGAGGCAGCGGTGCAAGTGTGTTCTCAAAGTTAGGCCTATGGTTCAAATAATCAGGTAATAAATAAGGCATTTCTATGGAAACAAAAGAAAAACAATGATTCATGATTAGATCAAATTATAAGCCAGTTTCGGAGTTCTCAATGTAGCCAGTCGAGGATTTCTAGTTGTCAGGTTTAAAGCATCTTTACATAAAATGAGGACAGACTGTGGCAATCTGACAGAGTTGCTTGGTTTGTAGTTTGAGTATCTCTGGTGATCATTTTGAGTGGCTCATAGAGCACCAGGCATGAAGATTGCTCATGTGTGAGCTGTTGTGATTTTTCTGAAGTTCACATCAAGTTGTTCATATTCAGTTTGCAGGGCTTTAGGAGAAAGGTCAGTCTTAGTTATCAAATGACTTCAAGTCAAAAATATAAAAAATATTAGGTTGGAGAATTGTAGCCAGGCATTGGAAGAAACTAGAAGAAATCAGGATCTAGTCCAGTTTATAATGACTTGTATTTGAATCTAATATCCACAAAGGTGTGTTATTGAAACATAATTTTTTTTTCATATAATCACTCTCATTTTACCAAAGATAGCCAAATCAAGACTAATTTCTTTGCAAAATAAGCCTAGTTTGGATAAACTTGGCCTGATTATTTATATAAGTGCAGCAAAAATAGTGATTAATCATATAGGCTCTTTTAAATCTGCTTTGCTGGAGCTTTTTATAAGGAATATCCATATTGAACTTTAAACGGCTGTTTGATGCCAGAAGCCAAGCCAAATACTTGCCATCAGACTTCACCTGTAATACCTACAGGTTAAGGTTAATTCCTCTCTTCTTCAGGCCCCCCCGAATATCCTGAGGTTCTTGCACCTGTCAGGATGTGACCTCCTTTACTCACCTGGTAAGATTGCTGGGAGCCCTGTAAGCAAGCTGTCAGGCTGTTTTTCCAAAGGGCTTTACTTGCTCCATAGAGTCACCCTTAGTGCCTTAAACCTGTCTAGTCATATCCAAATTAATGCCTATCTCCCAAATGTGACTTTCCAGTCAAAGCCTTGGTAATATAACCCATGCTTCCAATTGTGTCCTGTTACAAGAAGAACAAACTCTTACTGAACTTACCCAAATAAATATGTTGTCAAAAAAAATACAAGAATTCAATGGGAGTTTTTGAATTCTGGAGGGATCAGATAGGGAGAAAAAGAAATTGTTGTAAATCATAGCTTAAGAGAAGAACTTTTCTTAAATCTGGAGAAACAAAACATTAAAAAATTATCAATGTTTCAAGCAAAAATGTCACAGTTGTAATTATCCTCCTCAGTTCATTTAGTCCCATGTTATTTATTCTTGATCTGCTTTAATTCTGTTCTTCCATTAGTTTCAAAAATTATTTCCCAGTTCAGTTTTATGATCTTAAGGTTATCAGAAACCTGTATTTGTCAAAGTTCCTTTTTATGAATCTCTCAAGATGAAACACATTTGCAGGAAACTTTTGTAAAAGGATCTGAGTAAAGTATTAATTGTCTATAAATGATAAAAAAGTTAAAAATGGCCATGGTTAAAGATCTGATTAAAGTTTGTCAGGGAGCAAGAATTCCTGTTCTCTCAAAGATCCTTCTAGCTAGTCTAAGAATCAAATTGACCTGAGACGGATTAAAAGAAGAAAATCAAATTTAACAGGTGTACACACAGGGTATCCACCTAGACATGAAAATTCCAAAGACAGGCAAAATTAGTTGTGTGTGTCTGTCTGTCTGTCTCATCCTGAGCTAAGGAGAAGGGAGTACAAGTCTGGGATTTCAGAAGAAAGAAATGCACTTCACAGAGTGAAAGAAGAAGAGCAGATGTTTGGTAATTAAATGTTTACCTTACCATACAGATGGGTCATTCAGATAAAATTTATCTCTGCTAAGAACCCTTATTCTGGGAAAGACCTTCAGTTTAGATTCTGTATAGTTAAGGGAGGGGCAGAAATTTCTCTCAAGCCCGTAGGGTCTGAGAGTAGTAGGATTAGACAAAAGAAACGAGGTTTGTTTCTACAACTTTCTCTGTTTTAAAGCCCCTAAAGGATGTCTTTATTTCTTAGTACAGGGAGGATATTTTTCATATGGGAGATGTGTTTCCTACTTTCTGGGGGACAGAGGGGGGTCTGAGTGTCCTTGCACCAGCTGTGTCTTAAGTAACTTTTATTTAAAATAATCAGTGGGCACATTTGGGGGCAGCCTGCTCTTGGCCCCTACAAGAGTCTGCGTGTGAATAGTTTTGTGAACTGTAAAACCAAGTACCATATGGAGAGCGCCAGACAACTAACTGCACCTCTAAGTACTGAAAATACTAAACAGAGATTGTGCTTTCATACTAATTAGTTCATGATGTTTCTTTTAGAAATTTGGTTGATTCTTGCTCAGTAATAAAGAATAAAAAGGAACTTTGACAAATACAGGTTTCTAAATCGTTAGGGTTGTGGTTTCATTTAACAGCTTCCCTTCTCTTCTGGGTGTGCTGGTGCTGATACAAACAGTCCAGTACGCATAGCCCCAGTCATGAGACTTTTGGAAGCCAACTTTATGCCAGATTTTGTTCTCAGTGTGTTACCACTGTTAATTCCTTTAACCCTCGTCACAACCCTGAGAGGTGGATACTCTGAATGATTCCCATTTCACAGATGGGGAAACTGAAGCAGGAGGTTAATAGGAACACAGTGGCAGAGCTGAGATCTAAATCCACGCAGTTGACTCCAATGCCCACCATTTTAATGACCAAGCCATACCACTGTTGTAATTAATTTGATAGATTTTTTTAAATGGTCACGTTGTATACAAGCTTCATTAGAAAGAAGGCTTCAAATGCAGTACGCTCAGAATGTACCCTGCAAGGTTTATCAGTGAGGTTGGTTAATAAAATAATTGTTTAGGATATACTTTTCCGCAAGATCTGAGATCTCTGGTATTCATTTCCCAATCCCTATGGTGATCTATAGCTCCTGTAAACTAACTGGCATTCATAAAATAATACCTGGGTTTGGGATGCATTCCTGTTATTAGCCCAAATCTGAGGAAGGGGGGGGGCTTATTGGCGTGACAGGCTTGAGCCCTGTAGCCAGGAAACTACTTTAAAAGAGAGAGATTCTTTTTTACTTCATCCCCGATAACAAGTTCACCATTTTGGAAAATGTGCCACATTTTTATTGAGAATAATATGTGTAGCCTGCAGGGATTCCAGTGCAGTTACAGGCCTGTGGGAGACAGGCACCCGCTTTGTTAAATAGACTCCGGTGCGTTTAGATGTTTGATCATGTGATATAAAACTTCTCATGGGTTACACTGCTGTTAGTAAGGCAGTGTTATTTATAGTCGTAACAATAATCACTTTATGGACTATTTAGTATTAAGCAGGAGTCTGTATTTATATAAAATCCTAACTAGTTTTGAAAGACAAATATAAAAGCCTATCTATACATATTCATGTATTGGTGTGTATTTGATCCTTTTACAAAAAATTCAGTAATGTGCCAACTGAACTTTTCATTTGGTTCTGGTTTGAGTGTATGTCCGATCACATGAGTAGGTGGTGATACGTAAAAAGTTCATTTTAGAAATCTGAAAAATCATTCTAAACAGGAGAAAAGAGAGAATATGGATCGCTGCAGACTTAACATGAGGGAGATTTTTTGCAATTTCCACTTTGACTCTACCCATTTCTCTGTGCCAGCAACAGGCCTTTTGAAGGGCTGTTCACTATTACTACAGAGTTCTCTTTCATTACCTTTGTGTCACATTTCCATCACATGTTCTACCCTTTGGCCTCGTGGAGTGACTGTTGCAGAATTATGCTCTTGTAAGAGCCACTTATATGAGAAATTGTCTTGGAAACTTTGCTTTTAGCAACACATGTTTCTCCTTTCCTTACTTCATGAATCAAATTTCGTTTGGTTTGTAAATCATTCTCCTCATTTTTTTTTTCCATTTCAGAGCCACTCAATACACATGCATGTTGCTTAGATATTTGTTAGAGCCTAAAGCTGGCAAAGAGAAGGTGGTAATGAAGCTCAAGAAACTGGAGTCCAGTGTGAGCACTGGCCGTAAATGTAAGTACCCTGTCTCTTGAGGGACAGTGGTTCCTGGTTTCAAATCGTCAGACCCTGTAATTTACAAAATGCTTTCTAGATCATTAATTTCTAATCCTTGAAGTTTTTTGATGAAGTTGACCAGTAAAGCTGCCTTCATGAAATGACAGGCCAAGAAGATTGAACGTTTGCTACAGACCGTTCGCCAGCACCCTCCTATGTGCACATTTGGTGCTATACCATATCTTTCTGCTCAGTCATAGCCAGTGGACATACAGTGTGTTAGCTCACCTTTAATTCTTCGAATTATACAACGTTTTGGCAATCCCTAACATGAGCTTCTGGCTTGTGGAAGGCCTTTGTATTCTCTAGAACAGAATAGCTTGCCTTTTCCCCTTCTTCTCTTGAGGGATTGCTAGAGGAAATCGAGGGGTGGTTCTCGGCCTGTTTGTGGGATGGTTTCATGTTACAGGCAGAAGTGAAGTCAGTGTCTTGCACTCATTTAATTCATTTCAATAATAAAGCAGACTGGGAAACCCCATACTTCTAGTAACAATTGCATGCCTGAATCTTAGTTGTTTGATAAGAATCAGATGTTGTTACAGTAGGTAGGCAGAGATGTTAGAATGGAATGTAGAAATCCGATGTTGAACAATTATTTTTGAGCAACTACTTTGGGTAGAGAGCTGAGCTTTATAAGAGAAATAAGATTACATGGTATAAATAATGTATAAGATTTAGTGCCAAATATATTAGCTCGGATAGAGGGGGGAAAAAGGTTTGGGAGGAGGTGGAACTTGAGGTGTAGCTAGAGAGAAAGGGAAGGAGAGCCTTCTTTCCCCCCACGAAGGCTCAAAACTGTTATGAGCAAACCATTGTATTGGAAGGTCAATGACAGAAGACTTAAGTTGTCAAGGGTAGGGTGAGCTTTTTTGGATGACTTTGAAGGATAGAATAAGAAGTTCTCGGATTGTTTAGTATGAACAAACATCTCGGATTGTTTAGAACTCACAGGTACTTTAGAGATCACTAGTCTCTGAAGTCCGGGAAGGACTTACCCAGGGTCATTCAGCCAGTTGATGCAAGAGCAAGAACTGGAACCCAGGATAATTCATTACGTATTCTGTTTTGTGTTACTTTTGTTAAAATAATACCAGACATTCTCCTGAGATTCTAAGTCTCTTGAGGGTAGCCACTTTTGAGCGTTTGCTGAGTCTAAGATAGAGTCCTTTAAGGAAAGTACTTCTTTTGTATTCTCCATAATGTTTAGGACTATAACTCATTCTAGTAGGTGCTCAATAAATATTTGTTGATTGATACATCCCTGATTAATTGAATTACATGCTCAGATGAGGATATGCCTTGTAGTGGTTGATTTAATTCAACTAGGAGTCACATACGACAATATTAATAGTTTTCCCAGCCACTAAATCCTACCATCTCTACTTTGTCTTCCTAACAGTAGGGAGCCAAAAGGGGTTTGGACCACAAGATGGCAAAATGATAATGGTGTTTTATAAGAAAAGCCATCTTTGTCTGGAAAGTAAATAAAATCTAAGGCATCAGACTCTCCAGAATGTTGGCATCTGGGTCAGAGAAATAGCCACAGTGAATCAAAGCTTCGTATGTGCAAAAATAAATAAATAAGTAAATAAATAAATAAAGTCGCATCTAGACTTCATGTTATAGTACTTTTCTTCTAACGAAGTATAGCTGGTAACATTCAAATGTCGCAATCCATACTCATGATTGACCTTGCCTGAAGGATGTTGTAAGCCAATGTTAAGGTATTCACTGGAACAGAGGTGATAAATTTAAAGAGTCACTGTCTTTTGTGCCTTCCAGGATCATTTTGGGTGTCCTTAATATACTGCAAAGTCCTTCCTTATGCCTGAGCAAAGACTGAGCCTCAAATGACAGTCATTTGTCAAAACACCAGTGCTGGCCTCTCACCCTGATATGGGGATTCTGCCTTCATATAACATAGTAATTAAATATTTGTTAACTGTTGTGGGTTCTTCTTGCAGGGTTCAGATTAGGCAATGTGTTACATGCTGTGCAGGCGACTCAGCAGAGCGTTCATGCCACTGACCTGGTACCCCGCTTATGCCTGACGTTAGCCAACGTGAACCGTGTGATTTATTTCATCTGTGATACCATCCTGTGGGTGAGGAGCGTAGGGCTTGCCTCTGGCATTAACAAAGAGAAATGGCGCATGTGGGCTGCCCGCCATTACTACTATTCTCTCCTGCTGAGCCTGGCCAGGGATCTGTATGAAATCTCCCTGCAGATGGAACAGGCTGCACACGACAGGGCAAAGAGGGAGAAGTCCCTGTCTCAGGAACCTCTTGGGTACAGCGTGGCTGATGAGGAAACAGAATGGCTCCAGTCCTTTCTCCTTCTCTTATTCCGATCTCTGAAGAAGCATCCTCCCTTGCTCCTGGACACAGTGAAGAACTTCTGTGATATCTTGAACCCCTTGGACCAGTTGGGGATCTATAAGTCCAATCCTGGCATCATTGGACTTGGAGGTCTTGTGTCCTCCATAGCAGGCATCATCATCGTGGCCTATCCTCAGATGAAGCTGAAGATGCACTGAAGTGGTTTCATACTGAAGACTAGTGCCTGCTTTAAAGATAACATCTTAGGATGGACATTTGCATGAGGCACAGACCATGTCATACTGCGCAAAAGACTTGTTCGCGTGAGCATTTAGTGACCAGTGGTGTGAGCAGAGGTGGGGCCAAGAATGGAGAATGGGGGCGCATGAAAATTTATATGTGTTTTTTAGAGGGCTGGAGTGACTTCTGAATTTCTGAGTATTTTCCTTTCATCCAACATTTATTGAACATCTCTTAGGCTCATCGTGGGAGCTTACTGTTTGCTGAATGTATAAAAATGAAAAAAGGCCCCCAAAATTGAACATTAATATACAGCGACCTTTGGGTTGTGCGCCTCACTGCTTTTGCCCAACTACCGTCGGTCTGATACCCAGCCCTCTCCCAGACCTAGTACAGGCCTCTTATTCCTCTGACCAGATCCCGACCCCCCACCCCCCACCCCACTTCTCCCTAGAGGCCCATGCCTAGGTGTGGCGGGGGGAGGGGGCTGGGCTTATAGCCTTTCATCATGGCAGTCCTGTCCTTCCTCTGCCCAGAAGTAGAATCAGAAACGCATCAGGCACCTTCATGGTAGATATGGTTACTCTAGGTGGTGCATTGAGGAAGCAGAAATCAGAAGCACATAGGACTGAGGTACACATAATATGGGAGGTCACAACAGGTGCCTGTGGGTGGCCTGTGACAGATGAGGAAACAGGTTTAAAAAACCAGCCAGCACCTCATTCCTCTGACTCCCAATTCAGTGTTCTTTTGAGGATAGGTCATTGCCTTCCTGATTGAGTGGACGTGTGAGACTCCAGAATCCTGTACAAAAAGCCTTTTTTAGAACTTTGTTAGTGGTTTATAATATAAAAATTAAAACTGTGTCTAGATTCATCAGCTAGATTTTTTTATTTAAAGCCATATAACAGTTTGGGCACTACCACATTAATTTTCATCAAAAGTTATACAGTTAAGAAATTTCATGAATACTCTGAATGAAGGAGCATCACAATTTTCTATGATAAATCAGACTTCATATGTGTGAGGTGCTTGGGGGAGTGGAAAAGAGCAATAAGGGGCTAGTGGAAAAGGCCATTTATTCATGGTCCTACTTCCCATCTTGGGTGTTGAGTTATTTGTGATTGCAGATCCTCTGATTTGAGGGAAATGAAGCAGAAAAATAAGATGCCATCAGCTAGGAGGCCAATGTCAGTCCCATCAGTAAAGCCATTTCACCTACCTGAATGGAAATGAGAAAAGAAATGTACACTAAATAAATTTCCCATAAATGTGAATGAGATTCTTTTTTTTTTTTTTTTAAGATTTTATTTATTTGTTTGACAGAGAGCGAGAGCAGGAACACAAGCAGGGGGAGTGGGAGAGGGAGAAGCAGACTCCCCGCTGAGCAGGGGCCCGATGTGGGGCTCGATCCCAGGACCCTGGGATCATGACCTGGGCCGAAGGCAAGTGCTTAACGACTGAGCCACCCAGGCGCCCTGTGAATGAGATTCTTAAAAAGCAGACTCAGGTCCTTGGCTCTCTTATTTTTAAAGTGATTAATCAAGATAATGAGATTTGAGAAAATACTTCGGGAATTTTAAGTGAAATGAAAGCTGCTAGGTCAGGGCAAGTAAAAAGTTTAAGCAACTGATTTTACTTTGTCCAGATCCTCTACTGTTGTAGATTAATTATGTCTAATAAATTTCTAGACAAAAGAGACTCCAGTATCTGTGAATGTGTTCTGGGAATGAAGAAGCGCTAAATGAAGGGCGATCCAGAGATGATCAGACTATACACAGTTGGTAGAGAGCGCTCTGGTAAAATGAGCTCTCGTCTGGAAGATCTAAGCTGAGGAGGAGGATGAAGAAAGATGTAGATTGGAACGTCTGGGTTGAAAGAGACCTCTGAGGTGATCTCATCCAGGACAGGGTCTTCTGTATCAGCTCTGTCAGGTGGAGCTTTGGCTTCTGCTTGGAGAAGTTGGCCTTGAATCTGTGGTGGCATGTTATGGTGGCATCCATCTTGGTACTTTTGTCCTCTGCGATTTAGGGTGGGTGATGGGGAATTGGGGGAGCACTACTTCTTCTAGAGTTTGTGAAAACCTTAATGGTACCCTGGTACCTCCCTCCCTGTACATCTTTCTCGTTTCTAACGAACCCTCCCCACCTCCGAGCCTCCACATTTCATGAGGGATTTTAAAAACCAAAGACGTTCCTAAGAGATGTACAGGCCAGCACATTCACAACTGAACATTGTTCCCTGAGAATTTATTCAGCAACAAATGTTTGAATGCCACGCTTAGCAGTGGGATCCACTTGTGCGCAGGAGGACCAAGGTCCCTGTGCTCATGTGGGAAGGGAGGGGGCGGGAGGGGCTGGTGAGGGGAGGAAAGAAGATAACTCTGTGTCCTTCAGGCTGGGGCTAGAAGACAGACTGCTCCCAGGAGACTGCCCTAGGCCCTTTCACTGCTTCTCACCTCTTACCCACATTCCAGACTCCCAGCTGAAGCTGCCAAACGACCGGCTTTGTCAGCAGAACTTTCAGGCACAGAGCCCTATACACTCTCTGGCCCAGAGCCATTACTCCAAAGGCTTGGAACAGCCCTTTGGCCCAGTTTGCTCTCCAGCCTCATGGATAGTTTGTCCCGAACCTTGAAGTGAGGGCAGAGGCTCCTTTTTTAGATGCTTCCTTTCCTTTCCATTACTGTCTTGTATTTTAAAAGTCCGGGTTGGATCAATAAGTATTAAATGTATCACATACTTATAACTCCTTTTGGAGGCTCCCTGTTTGACTCTCCCTTTTCTGACCCCTCATTCCCTGCCTTATTATATCACAAATACAGGATTACCAAGAATCCATCAGAAATCTCCCCATCTCTTGCCTCTTTCTCCTATTGCCCACAGCATACAACTTAGCAGAGAATCAACAATAGAGGTAATTCTACCAACAACAAGGAAAATAAGTTTTGTCCCCTCATTATCCATTTTATCATGAATTAACCCCAACACGGGGCTTGAACTCCCAACCCTGAGATCAGGAGTTGCATGCTCTACCGACTGAGCCAGGCTGGTGCCCCCTCATACCCATTATCCATTTTAAAAGACCCTTCTTAGATATCTGAAAACTATGGCTTACACTACAGTCCTCCATCATCTTTGAAGCCAGGAACTAGAACGTGGGCTCCTGCCTGATTTGTTGCTAAGGAAGGGATGTGAGCTGATAGTTCTTGGTTGTCTGGATGCTGTGTTGATCAGTAAGAGGATCCTGGTCAACACAAACACTTTTCCAGACTCAGCAAAATCCAGTTGGCTCTCCCACAGCATGTTCTGGTGGCACCTTAGACCAGGTAGAGTTCAATAAACTTACTTGAAATCTAGGAATTTACAGAGGTTGAAATTGCTCCCTCAAAGGCTAGAATGTCAAGAAGTTAACCCCTAGCTCTGGTCCTCTTCTTCACTGAGAGTAATTTATCTTTTTTTTTTTTTTTAAGATTTTATTTATTTGAGAGAGTGCACACAAGTGGGGGGCAGAGGACAGAGGGAGAGGGAGAAGCAGTCTCCCCACTGAGCAGGGAGCCCAATGCAGGGGTCGATCCCAGGACCCTGAGATCATGACCCGAGCTGAAGGCAGATGCTTAACTAACCGAACCACCCAGGTGCCCCAAGAGCAATTTATCTTAATAATCGAAGAGTAGCACATTCAGGTGAACTCTGTTCCTGTGTGGGTTCAAATCTTACTGTTCAAAATTCGCTCTTAACAGTAAATAATAAGGGATGAGGGAAATGGGTTAAAAACGGTCCACAGGACACTCTGTGAAAAAGGAGCCAAAGACTATAGAACTTTAGAATTTTTTGAGTTTTATGACCTATATTGCCACACCTTCCTTCTGGAAGACAGTTTTTTGGAGAACTGGGGGCCAGAAACATGTTACAGAACTGATAGTTCATGGCTCTGAAATAATAACTCCTCTGGGGCTGGATCTCTGTCAGCTCTGCAGTCCTCCTCCTAGTTGCTCAAATCTCCTTGCCAAAGTTAGGATATGTTCAGGGGACCCCGGCTCAAATAACCCAACGTTCTCTTCCTCTCTGCCCTCCTCCAACTGGGAGGTGTTAGCAGTATTGCCCAAGGCTTCCCTGGAGCGGCTGGAATTGTTTCTGCTGGGGGAGACACTCAGCAGCCTGGGCTCTGGGGGACTGAGGCAGCGTCAGCTAGCGTGAGTGCGGGGGGCCCGGGAACATCTGCCTTACCTGGTTTGTTTTCGAGAGTTAAAGGAAAGAAGCTGAGGGTAAGGGTCTCCTGAGAATTTCACTGAAGAGGAAGAGGCCGCAGGGAAACCACTGAGGGGGAGAGATTATTCAAGGTGAATAACCAAGACTGTAGGGTAGATATTCTGGGGCACTAGCTTTTCCAGAACACAGCCGAAATAGCTGGTTTTAAGTGATGACTTTCTTCCTAGTTGAACATTCAGGGAAGGACTGGCAGGGTACGCTTGCCTAAAAAGAGAGGAATTGTTGCAGAACTTTTGCATCAAAAAAAAAAAAAAAAAAAAAGACTGAAGCTGAAATTTATTCTTTTAGTCTCTTTTGGATCCTCATCTGGGAGCCCCTTAATTTCATCTAAAACCTCTTATCTCTTAAAGCTACCCTTATTTGTCATTTCTTACCCTGAGCCCTTGTCAGAAACATCAGTCTTGACAAGTAGGCTGTGGGGCACCTCCTCCCAATGGAGCTCTAGGGAGTGACCGCTTGTCTGTGACGTTCATGCTCCAGCCTAATGCCTTCTGTTGAGGGAGCTGGAGCTCCCCGGCAGCCTGGGCCTCATCGGGGCCATGAGAGGTTGGGAACTGACCCTGCGGGCCTCAAGCTGAGGGCTTTCTGATGGACCTGTGACTCTGCTTTGCAGCTTGAAGAGCTATGATGGCGGTCAACAAGGACCCAACCTTGGTGGATGGAGACCTCCCTGTGAGTAACTTGAGAAGTGGGGGGACCACTGAGCAGGGGAGGAAGGAGCAGGGAGGAGAGGTTCAGGGGACTCAGAACAAGTTATGTCTAGATTATATTCCTGTTTCATTGGCCATTATGTCTTTCATTATTCTTGCCCTCAGTACCTTTTGCAGGGTGCTCTTGGGGTGGGGGGGTGCCTACTGAAAACTGAGCACCTCGGAAGAAAAGAACAGAACTATTGGCTGAGTTGGTAAGGAGAGGAAGGGAACTACTGTGTTCTAAACCCTGATACAAACGCCCACGCTTTGCCCGCCCAGGCGGGATGTAGATTCAAATGCCAAGCCACTGCATTCTGTAACTCTGGGGTGTCGTGCGTGTTCTAGAGTATGAGAATGGCCCCTCTCGGGGTTACACGACACACAGCCTGTGCTGCATATGGGAAAGGGTTAGAGGAACATTATTTCCGGGGTTCTGTGTCTAGCCTGGTTTTCACTGTGACTTGGAGGAGCAGTGTGATACCTTTAGGGGTACCTGACCCTTCCAGGCAAGGCCTCTCTGATTTAGGCACAGTTCAGATAGTGGGTGAAACTTAAAAACTGTGAGCCTATATAATGCCCATCTTGTCCCAAGTGAGGCTTTAGCTAACTTTTGCACTTGGAATCACCACCAAGTTTTATATTAAATCATAGAACACAGAGGCATAAAATGAACCAGTGCATAGTTAACCCATCCAAACAGTTGGTGGTTTATTCCCTTCCCAGGACCTCTCTGTCCCTCTTTGGCTTTGCTTACAACAACCCCCGAAGGCTCTGTCCAAATGTTAAAGAAAATATTCTCTTGTTTACAGTCAGATTCTTTTTCTAGGTCAAATTTCAAACTCACCTGCAAAATGAAAGCTAAAAAATTGTAGCCTGCTGTTACAAGTCTCCTTGATGGGTCTCCTAACTCAGCCTACAAATGGAAGAGGCTAGGTCCTCACCTCCAGAGCAGAACCCTGTAACAGGGACATAGTCAAACTGCAGAGAGCTCCAGTGTCTGAGTCAGGACCTGGGGAGCTTTCTGTCTTTACTTTTCATGTGGAGAATTCTTAGCCTTCCTAAGAGTGGACAGAAGAATATTAATACCCTTCACTAGCCACAACAGCCATTAATCAATCCTGTGGCCAATCCTGCCTCACCTGCGCTCTCCTTTATCCCCAGACCTTGCGATATTTTGAAGTGAATCTTGCAGATAGGCCAATTCAGGCCTGAGTCGGAATCCTGACTCTGTCATTTACTAGCTGTGTGATCTTGGATAAGTCACCTCACATCTCTGGGTCTTTGTGTCCTCACCGGCAAAGTGCTAGTGCTGACGTCAGAGGGTCACTGTTAGAATTCAGTGAGGTCTTGTCACCCAAGCCCCCCAGTCAGTGCCTGGAGTAAATATTTCCTCGTGCAGGACTAGAACCCACATTCTTTACTCAAAGACCAGTGTGTGTTCACTGAAATTCCCGGGTGACCTTAAGTTTCATTGTATGGCTGCATTAATAAGAGCACAGCACCTCAAAAATGAGAAGCAACAAGTTCACTGTACCCCACATGCTTAGACCACACCTGGAATGCTGTCTTCAAGTTGGAGTGCTGTACGTTTAAGAAAGACAACACTAAACTGTAGCCTAGCCAGAGGGGACCACCAGACCAGGGCAGTAAGCTGAGCCAGGATCTGGAGCTATTTAGCACGGAGGAAGGACCACTAAAGGCAGGCATATTGCCTTCAAGTATGTGAAGGGCCAGCCCATGAATGATGAAATAAATGTGCTCAGTGTTGTTCCAGAGGGCAGAGGGTAGAGCAGCGGGTGAAGGCACATTGCAGCTCAGCAGCGCTGTCCAACGAGGGCCACAGGCCACTCTATGAGGGCCAAGGTCCATCCAAGGAGGCATGTCAATACAAGCCTGCCGTGGAGGGGAGGAACGTGGGGGGATGGGGTCACTAGGTGATGGACATTAAGGGGACATGTGATGTAATGAGCCCTGGGTATTACATAAGATTGATGAATCACTGACCTCTACCTCTGAAACTAATATTATGTATTAATTAATTGAATTTAAATTAAAGAAAATGAAGAACTTGAGAAAAATTTTTAATTAAAAAAAAAAAAAAAATACAAGCCCGCCAGAAAGACTATGGGAAGCTCTTTTGCTGCAGAGGCTCCTGGAGGCCTAAACTTCTGTGATTCTGTGTAGTTGGGCAGATCTCAACTTACCCCTCCTAGGCGCAGCCCCGACCCATTCATTTATTCAGCCAGCATTGCTGCCCTGGAGCTAGGCACTGGGAGAGGGACGAGTACACACACGATCACAGCACCATGTGATGGAGGCGAGCCAGGGAAGAAGTGGTGGCTGCTGTTGTGAGGAGAAGGGTCAGGAAGCTTCCCAGAAGCAGTGATGCTCAAGCTGTGTCTTGAGGAAGCAGCATTCTGCCAGATAGATGGGTATGGGAGGGAAGGGGGAGCATGCACAGGCAGGGGACCAGCCTACGTAGGCAGGGAGGCCGTGTCCCAGTATCTCAGCAGAGCCCAGATTGAGCCAGGAGAGCATAGCAGGCTGGCTCTGGTTTTTCCTGTGAGCCATCCAGAGACCTCTGTGGCCTGGGTTCCTCCTAGGTTACTGGGACGCAGGCTAGCCTCCCCAGTGGGCTCCGTGACCCGGGGCTGCCTTCCCGTGAGGCAGGAGCATGCAGGGAACACCTTGATTGCCTGCCTTCCTTCCTTCCACTCCAGGAGCAGGAGAACGTGTTGCAGAGGGTCCTGCAGCTGCCGGTGGTGAGCGGCACCTGTGAGTGTTTCCAGAAGACCTACACCAGCACCAAGGAAGCCCACCCACTGGTGGCCTCCGTATGCAATGCCTACGAGAAGGGTGTGCAGGGCGCCAGCAGCCTGGCGGCCTGGAGCATGGAGCCGGTGGTCCGCAGGCTGTCCACCCAGTGTGAGTCCTCCGGGCACTGGCAGGCCACCACCTGTCTATCTGTCTGTCTGTCTGGTAGCTTGCTTGTCTGTCTGCCGATATGTCTGTGCGCCTTTTTGGCTGTCCGATGGCCTTTCTAACCACCTATATCCCGTTACATGATCTTCTCCTCTACAGCTATAGATGATACAGTGAGAGACGGCTGTAGATACAGGTACAGATATGGAGGTACATCTCTCCTCCTCTGTAGATGTCCCATCTACAGCCCAGTTGGCATTTTCCTGGGATGACAATGATGGGCCAAAGAATTGGCAGGGCAAGGGATGGGCAGAGCTGTGTGGGCAGTGGTGGGAGTGAGGCTCGTGGTAGACCAGATGCCCACTTTGGCCCCAAATCCAGCAGCAACAATAGGAACTAGCAGAGTCTGATACAGAGGCAGGGGCAGGAGACTCTAGGTCTGGCCCAGCAGAGCCTTGGGGTGGGGCAGGGGGGGACGGGAAGATGTCTGGGCCCAGCAGCAGAGAGCTAGCAGCCTGGGCCATGGAGGTGGAGAGCAACTGTCCATACGGGCCCTACTACCTGACTCAGCCCTACTCAAATTGTTCTGCCCCATTTGAAAATATGGTCTCCAAGGAAAGGCTCTCTCTCTGTCTTTTTTTAAATTCCAGTATAGTTAACATACAGTGTTATGTTAGTTTCAGCCATACAACATAGTGATTCAACACTTCCACACATCACCCAGTGCTCATCACGACAAGTGCATCCAAGGCAAGGCTCTTGACAGGGCTGAGGGAAATTCCAGCAGCACCAAGAAGTCTAGGACCTTCTACCATCCTGATTAGAGAATTATGGGTGCATGAGGATTCTGCCTTGGGCCAGCCTCCTTGCCTCCAAACTCCTTCAAAAACTTCCCTGGGTCTCATTTTGCCCAGTCAGAAGATGGCCCAAGTCATCTGGGCTCTCTGCTGCTTGAGAATTTTGTGAAGAAATGTAAGCTATCTAGAGAGAGAATATATGAAAGCATAGAGAACTGATCTCCATGATCATGACTGCAGAGCTCTGTCTTCAGCAGCCCGTACCTCCTAGAAGCATCTACATACTCTGGCACTTGCCCCCCTCTCTGGGGGCAACTCCTTTCTCTTCCCTGCCACCCTCTTGATCATCTTACTCCTAGAAGGTAGAAGGAAGGACATGGACACACCTTGTCTTCATGCCCACCCAAACCTCACCCAGACAGGGGAGGGAGGACAGGGAAGGAGACACCAGTATTTGTTGGTGATTCACAGAGTTCTTGTCACTTCCTCCTCACCACAACCCAGCACGTTAGGCACCATTAGTCCACATTTGACAAACAGGGAACCTGAGGCTCAGGCACGCTGTGACTTACCCGAAGCCACACTCTGCAGATGCACGCACTGGGCTCTGCGTGCAGATCTGCCTGACTCCAGAGTTCCTACACAGAGGGAAGACACCCGCCTGGCCTCCCGGAATGGGGAGCTAAAAGGGGCTGGGGAGCGGGGTGGGGGGGGACTCAGGTTCCAAGATGCTTCCGATGCAGCAGGGCTGGGGGGTTTTGAGGGCTCTGAGGTGCCTTCCTTGACACAGAGGCCACTGCTAGGTCTTTGTGGCTCACCCCACTGTGGCCTTTGCTTCTAGTCATAGCTGCCAACGAGCTGGCCTGCCGTGGCCTGGACCACCTGGAGGAAAAGATCCCAGCCCTCCAGTACCCTCCTGAAAAGGTGAGCCCCTTTCCTCTTCTCTAATGTGCCCCGTACTCTGTTGTCCCACCTCTCAGGAGGAGAGGGCACAGGCTGACGATGCCATGACTGTCAGCCTTTCATTTCTATGGCAAGTGCCCTCCAAGCTTGGGGGTGGCCGCCTGCCCCTAAGGCCACAAGTGGGCTTAGTCCTCTCCCTGTGGTGCCAAATGGAGGCAGGCTTTCTGGAAAGCAGGCACAGCCCAGGGGCTAACTCAAACAGGGGCTTGGGGTGGGTCCCACTGCTTCTAATCCCATGATCCCCCTTCCCCACCTCAGGATACCTGGTGGGCCGGCACTGGGCCACTTGGTAACTATAGTCACCCAAGATCATGGGCCACACTCATCGGAGCTCAGGATTGCAGTCCCATGTCCTCAAGATCCAGCCCTTTATGGACCAGGAAACTGAAAAAGTCCCTTTACCTAGCTGTATATTCATTGGGTATTTGCTAGATAAGGGCCATGTCAGGCGCTTTTGGGGAATAAGCTTCATCTCACTGACTAACTATCTACTCATCCCACAAACATTTACTGAGCCCTACCCTATGCCAGGGGCCACAATGCGATTTATGGAGCCCTCCCATTTAATCCTCTTGTCAACCCTCTGGTACAGGGTGGGTATCCCCATTTTACAGATGAGAAAACTAGTGACTTCACCCTGGGCACACAGCCTTCAGTGGAGGCCACATGAGAGCAGGTCTGTTTGGCTCCGAGGCCTGTGCTCTTCACATTTTTCCAGATGAAGGGCATCTTTGTCACAAAAGAGCTCCCAGACTACTAGGAGAGAAAGATAAATTATTCCAATACAGAACTGGTAGGAAGATCAGGCACATCTCTGACTCAGTCTAAATGTAGATGGGAATGAGAGCATGTTCTGAGGGAAGGACAGACAAGACATTCGAGGAATTTGGGAGTGGAGATGCCTTGTGAGCATGAGAATATCAAGACAGGTGTCATCAAGGAGGTGGCCTTTGGGGGGTAAAGTTGGTTAGGATGTTGCCAGGCAGAAGTGGGGTTCAAAGAGGCCAGGAGATCCATGCACAGGGAGGACTGGAGCCCTTTCCCTTTAAAGCTCAGCTTAATCAAGGGGTCCAGATATTGGTGCCCCTCCCCTGGGCCTTTATTTTATTTTATTTTTAAGTAAGCTCTATGCCCAGTGTAGGGCTGGAACTCATGACCCTGAGATCAAGAGTCACACGCTCTACAGACTGAGACAGCCACATGCCTCTCTCCTGAGCCTTTAAATGAAGCCTTCCTGGAAGCTGGGCTCAGGGCTACCAGACCAACAGGCCTGCCTCCCCTCCCCATCTCCCCCAGATCGCCTCTGAGCTGAAGGACACCATCTCTACCCACCTTCGCAGTGCCCGCAATAGCATCAGCGTGCCCATCGCCAGCACTTCGGACAAGGTCCTGGGGGCCGCTCTGGCCAGCTATGAGCTCGCCTCGGGGGTAGCCAAAGACACTGCCGAGTATGCTGCCAACACCCGAGCCGGCCGGCTGGCCTCCGGAGGGGCTGACTTGGCCCTGGGTAGTGTTGAGAAGATGGTGGAGTTCCTCCTCCCTTCAGCCAAGGAAGGGTCAGGTATCTACCATTACGGGGGGCTGGCAGACCCTTCTGGGGAAGTGAGTTGGCTGCCCATGCTGCCTGGGAATTAGTAAGAGGCAGCCAGGGCTCAGCCGGCCACGGCTCTGGAACAGGGAAGGCCCAGCAAGATTTCCGGAGGGATCTGTCCTAATTTAGCCTCCTCTCCCCGTTTGTGAGTGGGGAAAGTGAGTGACCCAAGTCACCGGCTCCACTTGTGGTGGAGCTCAGGTAACCACTTTCCAACCCTAGACACAACCTCAGCTTCCCCAGCACCCCTCTCTCTCTGATCAGCTTTCCTTGCTTTCCCCCCAAATCCCATCCAGCCCCTGCTCCAGGACAGCAGCAGGCCCAGAAGCCCCCCAAAGCCAAGCCGAGCCTCATGCACAGGGTTGGGGCCCTGGCCAGCACCCTCTCTCAACACACCTTCCAGACCACAGCCGGGGCACTGAAGCAGGGCCACGCCCTGGCCATGTGGATCCCAGGTGTGGCACCCCTGGTGAGTGTCTGCCCTGAGCTCTGGCTGACCCCTAGCCTGGGTCCCTCCCATCCCACCCAACTCCACCTCTGGTCCTAGGAACATTCTCTCCTCCAGCTTGGGCTGGGACTTTTGGTTTAAGGACAGGAGGCCTTAAGGGGGTGGAGGGCCAGTCCTCTGGGCTTCAAGGAGAGGGGAAAGGACAGGCTGTGAGCCGAGGGCACTTCTGTCTCTCTCCCTCTCCCTCGGAGTCCTACCCCCGGTATTCATCCTCACAAGGGAGCTTCTTACGGTGGGCCCTCCCACCTATGAGGGAGCAGAGACCCCCTAGCTGCTATCCAAGGACGAGGAAGTGTCACCTGTAAGTAAGCAAGGTCCCAAACCCCTTCTGCTGGGGAGAGAATGCTGGCTGGGCTGCATCCCTGACTCTGACTGCCCCCAGGTTGTAAAATTTCCCCTTTAGAGGCTTCTAATTTGCATCTTACTTGCACCTAAGGTAAAGCTGCCTTTTCTAGGCCCAGGCAGGGCTAACTGCCCACCATACCCCACCCCCACTGTGTATTTTAGCAGATAGAAACTGGACTTTTTTCATAAGAACCTTTATAAGAAACAAAGGCCAAACCAAGGAAAACAAAGGAAATAAAAATTAAAACTTAAAGCATAAAGGTCAGCAAACAAAACAACCACTTCTCAGCCATCATTTAAATAACACTTTTGAAAGCATCATCAGGCCTGACTCATTCATTCAAACAAATGTTTGCTGAGAACCTACTATGCGCCAGGTTCTGTGGCTCCAGTAGGGATACGGGAGTAGTGGTTCTCTTCTGTCCCCTGCCCTGGGGGATCATTTACCCGTGGGGGCTGCGACTGACCCATGTCCCAGCCGTACGTGTAGTAGGGAGGGCCTGCTGTACTGTGCAGCCTGTTCACACAGAACATAATGGTGTCCCCTGAAGCTGTATGATAAAGAGGCCCTGTTTGGGGAGTTCCCTAGGGCTAGGAATGAGCCAGGCTGTGCCTCAAGGGGGCACCAGCCCACCTGCCCAGGTCTGTTTCCACCCATGGGACACTGGGGTCCTCTGGATTTTTTCACTCTTTAAAGATCTCCAAGTCTCCAAGGAGAATCTACTAAAGCTAAACACGCCTCCCCCCCCGCCCGCCCCAAGACCCAGCAATTCAACCCAACAGAAATGAGAGCTTACGTCCCCCTATAAGACACGTCAAAATGTTCCTATCAGGCTTTATCCTTAGCCAAGAACTGGAGACAGCACAGATGTCCACCAACAGCAGGGTGGGTAAATTGTGGTGGCTCTACATGGACTATGACACAGACGTGACAAGGAAGGAGCTATCTTGATGTGCAATAGCTCGAATGAGTCTCACAACACCATGTTGAACAGAAGAAGCTATTTGTGAAAGAAGACCCATTGCATGAGTCCATTTATATGAAGTTTAAAAATGGGCAAAACCACCCCTCTGTTGGCAGAGGTCAACATGTGGTCCCTCAGCGGGGGGGGGGGTACTGGCAGGGTGGGGGGCACCCCCACGGGAGACTTCTGCGGTGTTGCAAGTGGCCTCTATCTTGATCTGTGGTAGTTACATACGTGTGTGCTTACAAAACGTCACAGAGCTGCACGCTTCCAATGTGTGCGCCCCAGGTGTGTGAGTGATCACTCAGGGACAAGTCTGGGGGACAGTCCGCTGGGGCCCGGCCCCTGGTGAGGGCTTTTGCGCGCTGGGGCTGCCCGGCCCTC
>NC_138377.1:121438548-121464137 GCF_054177405.1 Leptonychotes weddellii | reverse complement strand
GAACAAGCTCAGCGAGGTAAGGCGGCGAGCAGAGGCCGAGCGGGGACGTGCACGCCTCACGGTCCCACAGCCCACTGAGGGGCCGCGAAGCAGAGGCACGGGGTGGGCCTCGGCCCCCAGACCCAGAGCCGCAGCGCGTGCAGGCTGCGCTGTTCACCGCACCCCCAGACGGCCGGCTAACAAAGTACTTCCATGCCCTTCTCTCGGCTGACCCTCCCAACAGCCCCAGAAAGTAGGCAGGGCGGAGACGGTCATCCCCGTGGTGCAGGTGAGGAAGCAGGTCCAGAGAGGGGAAGTGACCTGCCCAAGGCCACGCAGCTCGGAAGAAACCGGCGGCCCCGTCCTTTCCCTCCAGCTCTGGGGGCGGTGGGGAGGACAAGGGCGGGGGGCGCGCCGCCGCAGGTGCTGACCTAGCTCTGGCCCCCCAGGTGGCAGCCCTGCCCAGCCCGCAAGGCCTCCTGGGCAGCGTGGCGCACGTGCTGCAGAAGGCCACGTGGAGCACCATCTCAGCCGTGACGTGGGCGCCTGTGGCTGTGCTGGGCTCGGCGGCGAGGATGCTGGGCCTCAGCCCGGCCCGCGCCGCCTCCCCCACCAAGGGGAGGGCCATGTCCCTGTCAGACGCCCTGAAGGGCGTCACTGACAACGTGGTAGATACGGTGGTCCACTACGTGCCGGTGAGTCCCACCCACCCCAGGGGCCTGGGAAGGACGGGTAAAGCAGATTGGACCCAAGGGGCTGCAGGGGGCCTCCTTTCCCCAATCTCCTTGGCGCCCCAGAAACATTTTGACGAACTACGGCCTTGATGGGGGGGCCCTTGCCAGCCCCAAGAGTATAGAGACACTGGCCATGGCCTGAGACCCTTTCCCACAGCCCCCCCTTCCGACCATCAGTCTGGGGGTCCCCAGTTGGGCCAGCCCTCACCTCAGGGGGTTTGCGTGCAGCTAGAGGGGAGGCTTCCAGGGCGCCCTGGGGGGTGGGCTCTGTTCCAGGGCGCAGCCGCTGCCCCATCCCTGTCCTATCACCTATTACCAACAGGAAAAACCCAAGAGACACCGATACTGTCCCTCTGGCAGTCCCCGGGCCCCTGCCCAGAGCAAGGCACGGGTTGTGTAGGCTCCAGAAGGCGCAGTCAGGCACCCACCCTTTAGAGTGAGCAAGGGTTGGGGGCGGGGGTTACTCAGTCCCTCACTTCCAAGAGGCACGCAGGGGTCTTGGCTGCCAGCCTGTTCACCTTGGGCTCCACACGGGGCCAGGCAGGGATCCCCTGCCCCTGGCTGGGACCGCGGGTGGGCTGTGCTGAGCGCACAGCTCAGGCCCAAGGGACGGTGGGAAAGCCGCTGACTTTCCACGGAGCGACCCCTGAGGGAGACCCGAGGGGTCCAGGCACTTTGGGAGGGGGGCTGCCTGCCTTGCCTTGGGGGTCTGGGCCGAGGAGGCCATCGGAGAGGGCAAGGCGTCAGCGGTCTCCCCTGCTCCCCCGCCCGCGTCGCACACCCCAGGCTGTGCGCTCCGGAAGGCCGCTCCTGGGAGGGGTGCATGCGAGGGGCCGGGAGAAGCGGTGGATGGGAGGCGCAGGGACGAGGGGTCAGGCCGGGGCCCTAACACGGCTGCCGGGCCCTCAGCTCCCCAGGCTGTCGCTGATGGAGCCCGAGAGCGAATTCCGGGACATCGAAGAGGCCGAGCGCCGGGAGGCGGAGCGCAGGGCGTCTGGGGCACCGCCCGCCGGCCCCGAGCCCGCGCCGCGCCCCCCGCAGCCCCGCGGGAGCCTGCGGCCCGCGCGCAGCCCCGCGGCGCCCCCCGGCCCGGGGCCGGAGGACAGGGTGGACGCGCCCGCCGCAACGCGCCCGGCCTTCCCGGCGGTGGCCCGCGAGAAGCCGAGGCGCAGGGTCAGCGACAGCTTCTTCCGGCCCAGCGTCATGGAGCCCATCCTGGGCCGCGCGCAGTACAGCCAGCTGCGCAAGAAGAGCTGAGCCCCGCGCCTCCGCCCGGCCGCCGTCCCGCCCGCCGCCCCGACGGCGAGGCCGGGACCGGCTCTCCGCCCAGAAGCAGAACCTGCACTTCCGAGGGAGCGGTGCCTTCTTCCAAGTAGTCCCCTGGGAACCCGAGCCTCATTCCCGCGGCGCTGCCCAGGCACGCATTATCTTTTTAGCACCGTTCTGGGGCTTCGCTGTCCGAACCTATTTTTAAGAAGCGTCGGAGCAGCAGCTTGCTTTGATTCTATGCCTTGTTGTTTTGTTTTGTTTCTTAGCCAAAGGATTAAGCGCCTGACTTGAGCTCTCACTTCTTTAACCAACGTGTGGCCAAATGACATTTGACTTGTTTCCAAAACTTAGATCCATCCTCTGTAGACAAAGATTAAGCAGGAGTCTCTGACATATGTTTAAGGCCTGAGCTCAGAGATTCCTCTGAGTATCCAGGCTCTCGACAGACTACTTTGAAGAGAGCGACAATTAGGTGCAGAAGCTGTTGGATGTTTATATAAATATTAGCCTCCCTTTCCGAGTACCCAGTACTCCTCACAGGGTGATTCCCGGCCTGTGCTCTGTAGCGCCACCTCCTGGCTCACAGCCACACTTCCATTTGCTTCCTTCCTGACTTCATCTGTACGTTCACTCTTCCACCATTGCTGGCGCCCCCAGGGCCGGGGGACGACAATGGTGACCCGTTCACCTTATAAAGAACTACATAGACTATATGTATGGACTCTGTAGTAGCCACAATTCATTCCAAGTCCTATTTCTGAAAATGTCAATATTTGGTAAATCTAGGGAATGCATACATATAATTTAAAAATTCAAATATTGCAAAAGGGTGTGTGTCTTCCTCACTGAGTTCCCCAGTTCCCCTTCACAAAAACCACCGTGCCGTCAGTCTCTCGGGTATCCTTCCAGGTACAGGTTGTCCATGTGCAAGCCCACTTTGTGCACACAGCTGTGGGATGTGATCCTCTTTCTTCATGTAACAATAAATCTTAGAGATCTTTTTGTATCAGCACCATAAATCCTCCTTGCTCTTTTTAATGGCCATGTAGTAAGTGCTTCATAATGTAGATATGCTCTTTGATTTAACTGGTTCCCTAGTGATGGACTTTCAGGTTGTTTCCTTTCTTTTCTTTTTTTTTTTTTTTGGTCCTGCAAACAGTGCTACAATAAATGTCTGTATACAAAATGTTTTGTGCAGATGTGTAAGTTTATCTACAGGAGAAATTTATAACTTGGAATCGTGACATGTGCATTTTATTTATTTATTTTTAAGATTTTATTTATTAGAGAGCACAAGCGGGGGGGAGGGGTAGAGGGAGAAACAGACTTCCCGCTGAGTGGGGAGCCTGATGTGGGGCTCGATCCCAAGACCTGGGATCATGACCTAGGCTGAAGGCAGACCCTTAACCGACTGAGCCACCCAGGCACCCCAAGAGTATGTGCATTTTAAATACTGTTAGATAAGGCCAAGTAGCCTTCCAAAACAAACTCAGTTTTTCTTGTTATTGTCATCTGCAGCTGCACAGGAAATTACTACATCTCTGTCAGTCCTTTTAGATGTCCATATATACAACCCCCATAGGCCCCTCTCAGACCTGTGAGCTCCCTCTTGGCCCCCACTCTGTTGCATACCTGAAAGCCCAGCTTTCTGAAACTGACTCTGGATCCTGGCAGATCTTTGGTGTAATGAGTCCTTGGCCTTGATGCTTGGGTTTGGAATCTGAGGATGGACATGCACAGGTGGACACGGCCAGGACTCAGAGCTAGCCTTGGGCACCCCACCCCACCTCTACAATCCACACCACCCCCAGCAGTTTCCTGGGGAGGGAGTGCCATCTGACAAGAGGGGCCCTTATAAGCTGATATGACAGGGGCTACAAAGATAGAGTCCAGCCTAGCCCTGGCAGGGCTCCTGTGGGCAGCTGCTGGTGCAGTGACCTCAGGCAGAAACAGCCAGCTGTCTGGACTCACCTGCCCACACTGCTTTCTTCCTGGAGCTTGCGAAACCACACTCCTGACAGTCCACTCCTCCATTGTCCTGTGGCTCTTCCTTCTAGACCATACCCCAGTTGGCACAAAAACTGCCCTCTCGGCAACCCAGAAGAGCTGGGACCTCGACAGGGCTGTAGCAGTCCACACACTTGCTGGCCGGGCCCATACCCCTCACCTCTCGGGGTGCTGGGGGCCAGCATATGGAATAGCACAGCCCAGGAAATAAACAGCTGAAGTTGTAAAAGATTCTATCATTAAAAATCTCTTGATTAGGTAGCACAGTGCTCTGAGCCTGGCCCTTGGGGCTTCTGAACACTTTTTGGAGAGAAATGAGAGCAAAGTATCTCCTCTAAATGACAGAAATGTGCTTCATTGTCTGGTGGTGGGACTTTTCACTGTTCCGAGAGACATCACTTTGGCAAGTCTCCTTGCTCACGTGGATGCGAAGGCTCATCTACACTCATCTTTGGACACTCACGACCTCAGGAAACCCTCCATGTCACACTGGGATGTCGGGGCCCCTCTCCAGAGAAACACCTTACCCCCTCTCTTCTAGTCCAGCTCACAAAATGCACCTCCAACTCAATCACAACTTTTGGAGATGGAAAAAGAACCATTACCAACCACAAAATACATTTATCCATGCAGTTATTTACCACTTTTTTCTTCCATAATTATTCAGGATCTTAATATCTGAAGGACTTCTGTGTCTGGAGACAGCCCTGTGACTTGGGCTTTCTTGCTCATTGTATGAAGCAGAATTTTCCTAAACATTTAAACACTTCATGCTTAATCAAAACTTGTAAGATGCATAAATCAAATTATTTTAAATCTTGAAATGTTGGTCACAAACAGAAGTCAAATTCTCTTACATATTCCTATAAACCCTGAATCAGTGGAAACTTCTACATGTCTCATCGGATCTCACTATAGTTAGCAGGCATCCAGAGGGTCCCCTGTCTGCAAAGAGGGGACTAAGCCTGCATGTCCTGCTGGGTGGACCCTTCTTCTACCCACCACTCAACGTAAGAGACAGAATGTGAGCGGTACCGTTAGAACGTCCTATTTTTAGTATATGTGCTGCCAAAGCGAGCACCCGTTAGAACGTCCTGTCTGGCTTCTCCATTCCCACCCTGGCCCTGCCCCCAGGAACCATAATCTGGAATTTTGTGTTTACTGTACCTTTGCTTTGCTTTATAGATTCCTTTCCTATCCATATACCTCATTCCAATACTATTTCGTTTTGCAGGCTTTGAACTTTAAGCGGAATTATATGTATTCTTCTGAGACTTATTTTTTTTCACTCAAAATGAAGTTCCTGAGAGTCACTCATTTTCACTAGAGATTTTTTTTATTATGCAAATATTGCTGTGGTCTGATTGTATCCCCCCCCAAATTCATATGTTGAAATCCTATCCCCAAAGATGATAGGATAAGGAGGTAGGGCTTTGGGGAGGTGATGAGGTCATGGGATTAGTGTCTTTATAAAAGAGGCCCCAGAGAGCTCCCTTGCCCCTTCCACCATGTGAGGACCCAGCAAGAGGCACCGGCTATGAACCAAGAAGAGGGCCATCACTGGAACATGACCATGCTGGCACTATGATGTTGTTGGACTTCCCAGCCTTCAGAACTGTAAGAAATAAATTCCATTGTGTATAAGCTACCCAGTCTGTGGTATTTGGTGATAGCAGCCCAAATGGACTAAGACAAATACGTTTTATATTTAATACATATGTAAAATTAGTATATTAATATCAAATATATTAACTTAGTCATTTGTATTAGAATTGATTCTGTTTTGAGAGATAGAAAGCCCTAAATAACAATGTGTATTAGTCAGCCTTTGCCATAATATTGCTGCATAACAAATATCCTACAGATTATGGCTACGACAACATACATTTATTCTTACGTTTGTGGGTCAGCAGGTCGACTGCGGTTCAGCTCACCCCTGTGGCACTCCAAGTGGCTCTGCTCTGGCCTGTGGATCATCTGAACTTGGCTTCAGGCTGTGCATGAGTTCAGATCTGCTCCAGGTGTACTATTTCAGGGATCCAGGGTAAGTAAGGGTCAGTGGCTCTCTGGGGCATGCTCTCCCACAACAAATCACAGCCCTCTGCTTGCATCCTATCTCCTCAGATTCCATTGACCAAAGCGTGTCAAGTTCCCACCAATGGGGAGAGTGATCTGCTTTACTCAAAGTTCACCAATTTATACGTTAATCTCACCCTAAAAACGCCCTCACAGAGACATCTAAAGTAATGTTTGACCAAATATCTGGGCAGTCCCTGGCCCAGTCAAGTGGATACATAAAATGAACCATCACATTTGCCAACACCATGCAGACCTGTCTCATGTTCATATTCTAAGCCGTCATAGTCATTCTGGAAGTCAAACATTACAGTGGTTACTTCCCGGGCAGCAGCCCTAAGCCATGCGGTACAAGAGATGTGAGGGAAAGCCGCTCTTAGGGCTCCCAGGAAAAGTTCCTTCGATCCGAAGAGTGCAGCATGATAGGGTGCTCTCTTCCTCCTCTGGATGTTTTATGGTGGAAGGTGATGGCTGGGGAAAGAGACAAGCCAGGTCCTCTGTCACACTGCCACTGACCCAACCTGCCCCAGAGCCTCCTCCCTCTTGTCTTTCAGCTGAGATAACACACAGCCTTATTGTTCAAGCCACATCGAGTTATGGTTGTGTTCCTTGAAGCTGAGGGCTTCCTAATATAGATCTATCCAGAGAGACTTGGTAACTTCTACAGCCTTTAATTGCATTGCCTGTCTATGACAGGCAATCTTCTGTATACATAATAAATTTCTCTACTGCAGTGGAGTTCAATTTTTCTCTCTTTTCTTTTTTTAAAAGATTTTATTTATTTGCCAGAGAGAGACACAGCAAGAGAGGGAACACAAGCAAGGGGAGTGGGAGAGGGAGAAGCAGGCTTCCCGCTGAGCAGGAAGCCCGATGCGGGGCTCGATCCTAGGACCCTGGGACCATGACCTGCTTAATGACTGAGCCACCCAGGCACCCCCGGAGTTCAATTTTTCTAATGACATTTAATGTGACAAATATGTTTTTAGATTTTAATTAAAATTCAACCACACGTGGTGCTCCCAGTGCAACCAGTCCATCAGAGGTCACGGAGGTGAAGAAGACACCATCTCCTTGAGGTGGCCGGTGGACGTCCCCATCACCTCTCCTGGTGCCACGCTTCCCCGGGGAATGACTACAAGATGCAACTCCATTTCACAAATGTGACAATGTGAGAAAATGGGAGTCTTAGAAATGAGGAAGCATTTTTTTTTGATGTGGGGAGATAGACATTTCTACTGTTTTTTGGGGGGGGTTCAGGACTGAGAGTACAAAACAGAGGTGACTGAAGACGGGACTCTGAGCTGAGGACAGGATGGCCTCCAGATGTGGGCCTTGACTTCTAAAGCATAAAATGCCATCAAGAGGATGCTTCTTTATTCTCCAGATGTGTCCTAAGTGCCCTTCTGTCACTTTGTGCCTACGATATGAAAACATGAGCCATAGTGATCCATATCCATATTTCTGCTAATGCAAAAAGGGTTTCCTTCCTTTCTTCAATAGCTTTTACTGAAAACCTCTATGGAGTGACGGTGCCAGACCATGGGCCAAGGAAAAGAGACACAGGGGTAAATAAGGCACACTCCTTTCAAGGACCTCTCAGTAGGTCAGTGGACCTACTAATGGCTTAGTAGGTACAATGGATAAGTGACAATATGTGTATTATACGTGTGTAATATGTATGTATGTGCTTGCATATCGTAGGGCCGTAGTCTGAATGTTTGTGTCCCCCTGCAGGTTCATATGTTGAAATCCTAACCCTCAAGGTGGGGCCTTTGGGAGGTGATTAGGTCATGAGAGTGGAGCCCTCATGGTTGGGGTCGATGTCCATATAGAAGAGGACTCAGAGAGTTAGCTTGTCTCTTCTGCCATGTGAGCACACTGTGACCTGGACCCTCTGGGACATCCAGGAAGTGCGCCCTCATCTGACACTGAATCTTCCAGTGCCATGATCTTGGACTTCCCAGCCCCCAAAACTTGAGAAATAAATGTCTGCTGTTTATAAGCTGTCCAGTCTGGGCATCTGACATTTTGTTATATCAGCCTGAATGGACTAAGACACAAAGAGAATAAGAGTTGGAAGACATTGACCTCCAAGACATTGATTGTTCTTACCCGCCTCCTTCATACGTTGTGCTCTTTATTTTAACTGGCGTGTGTTACGGGACAGGGGGGAGACCAGTGAAGAGGCTCTCCAGTGGCCCAGATGGTGGCTTGGGTGGCCAGGGTGTAGAGGACAAAGAGCTTTGCCTGGACTGGAAGCTATGGGGGAGGGGCAGTCAGGATGAGAGGAGGAGACAAGGATGGCTGGAGTGCTGGGGTGGATGGTGGGCGACACACTGGAAGTGATGTGTGGGGCAGTCCCTTGGGCAGCACCTGCCCAGGTAAATGCAGGATGAATACCTCTGCAAGGTTCCCCTAGCTGTTCACCCAGAATAACCTCCCTAACTAGAGAGGTTGGCTGAGAACTCTACAACCTCACCTCCCAGTGGCCTCTTTCTGGGGCACTTGTCCCTCCAGGAACCCGAGGCTGGGTAGCCGTGCAGTCTACCAATAGACCAGTGGTTCCCCTGCTCATTTTAAACTGGGGGCTTCCAAGCCAGGGCTGTGGAGCCACGCCTTGTCAGGGCCTGCCCTGGTGAGGCTCCCCCAGGGGCAGCCTCCATCCTGCGCTCTGTCTGGCTTGCCGGCTTCCTGGTGGCATCCACCGCCCCACCACCCCACCCGGGTCTTGGCGGGGAAGGGGCACAGCGCCGACTCTGGTGTGAGTGCAGAGGGTGCAGCTAGGGCCCATTCACACAGGGTGGAGTGGGCCTCTAGCCCAATCTCGAAAATCTCCTGGGGGATGGATCATTCTCAGCTTTAGAGAGAAAAGGAGGGTGGAGGCTTCCTGGGGATGGGGAAGGGAGAGCTTTGCTGAGCTTTGGGGGGGCGTAGGGAGTGCTGCGAAGAGATACAGGGGTAGCAATGGCGGGAGGAGAAAAGGTCTGCACCTGAACCAATGAATTAATGAACAAACAGTAGCTTATCTTTCGTCCACTGTTACTCAGAGTCTAGGGTTGGAAAACCCAACCTCCCCTCGCGGAGCGAAGTCTCCTTGTTTGTTTTCGTCTTCTCACCTGTTGCAACTTGCATTGTAAGATATAGGTGCCCCGCTCCCTGAGCAGGTGGGCTTCTCCAGCTCGGAGCATCAGGCGGGCCTTGGTGGTCGCCGTGTCCCCAGAATTCCGCAAGTCTGCGCTGGAATCAGAGAGCAGCGTCTGCAGCCCCGGACCGCGCTGGGCCCCCCACCCCTTGGGACGTATGACCCCGCCCCTCTGACGAGGCCCCTCCAAACCCCGCCCCTTCAGCCCTGGCCCCGCCCCGTCTGCGGACAGACTCTGCGGCGCCGCCCGGCTCGCGCCTCCGCCCCCGAGAGCCCAGGCGGGCGGAGTTGCGGGTGAGGGGCGGGATGTTTTGGGGGGCGGGGGTCCCGATGACGGCATCGGAGCGCGCCGCGCGGAGGCTCGGAGGCTGACTGCACCGCGGGGGGGGACTGTGCTCCCACCCAAGCAGGTGGGTGTGGGCCCGGGAGGGGTGGAGGTCGAAGACGGGGCGGGTGGGGGGAGGCGCGCGCTCGCCCCCTCCCCGCGCAGGCCTGGGCCGGGTGGCGGGGGGGGGGCCGGCACCTGGGGAGCTCTGACCGAGCACGAGGAACCCCCATCCTTGCGTACCAGCCTCCTGGAGGCCCTTTCCTGGGCGGGCGGGAGCACCCCCTTCCCTAAGTCGGGGGCCTGAGGCCAGCATCCCGGGCCTGGGCGGGAGGAGCGAGCGCCGACGCTGCGAGGGTCGGGTCCGCATTTGTAATCACTTTTCCAAACTCCGGGAGCTCCTGTCCGGTGCCCGCCTCCTCCAGCGCCCGACCGCACCGGTGGAGTTGTCCGGGCGCCCTCGGCGCGCGGCGCTGGAAGAGCTCAGGGTGCGGGGCGCGCGGAGGAGCCCACTGTATTGCGCGATGGTTCCCGCTGTGTCCCCAGGGCCCGGCACCCGGGAGGGACTGGATGAGTGAGGGAACGGACGAACCGTTACATGTGTTGAGAGTTAGTGACAAGTTGAGGGCTGTGGGCCCGGGGGTAGGGGGCGGTGTGGACTGCGATAAGAGGAGAATGGGGACGGGGAAAGTTTTTTGGATGCAGTTTCATCATCACTGTTGGGCAGCTACTAAGCGACCGACCTTGTGCTGGGCGCTGATGATGCAGCACGAAACGGGACAGCAGGGTCCCTGCCTCCCGGCTCCGTCTGCAACAGAGCAGCCAGTGGCTGGTGGGAGCACCACTGGGCACTGTGTGTGTGTGTGTGTGTGTGTGTGTGTGTGTGTGTGTGTAAGCCCGGGAGAGATGGGAGTGTGTTGCAAGCAGAGAAAGGTGAGCAAAGGTGGGCAAAGGTGGGGTGCAGGATGTTAGTAGACAAGGTAGACAGGGCTGTTAGACTTTGGACGATCAAGGGCAGTGGGGAGCCTCTTTGGGGAGAGTTTAAGCAGGAGAATAACAGGATTGCTTTTGCAATTTTGAAAGATGCCCCTGGTTGTCCTGGCGGAGGGCACAGGGAGGCGGAGAGCAGTGAGGAAGCTGGTCAAGAGGTCAGTGGCCAGGACCCGGGCTTTGGCCATAGGATGGGGAGAAGCAGGTGAACCTGAGAGAGATTTAGGAGATGGAATTGGCAGATCTGGTGGCGGGAACTTGGTCTCGAAGGATCTGACTGTTTTGAAGAAGGTGGGGCGGGGATGTGAGGTGACAAAGGCAGAGATTATGGAGACCCCAGTGGGTACTGGGGAAAGGAGTTCCCTGGTGTGGTGGTGGTGGTATTGGGGGGGGTGTCCTAGGAGATGGGGTTCCAGGGGAAGGGTACAGCTAGAACACGGGAGCCCATGGGACTCAGGTGGTGGAGTTAGGGCCTGTTTTGCCAGTGATGGGGGCCATGAAGGGTTACCTGCAGGACTGAGTCGGCCCCTGCAGTATTTGGGCACCAGGCTGGTGCAGAGGACGCTCTGAACTTTAATCACCCTCCCTCCCTGCTCTCCAAGGTCAGGAGCCCCAGGATGTGGCTCCAGGTCAGCTGCGGGGTGGGTCCAGCCCCTGGGGTACAGGTGCTGATGGGAGGGGCCTCTTGCTCTCTCTCTAGGGCCAGGAGGAGCCCCCCCCTCCCCAGCATGGGGCTGGAGAGCCAGAGGCTGCCAGGGGCTGAGGAGGCCCCGGTGAGGGTGGCCCTGAGAGTCCGTCCGCTGCTGCCCAAGGAGCTGCTGCATGGGCACCAGAGCTGCGTGAGGGCGGAGCCTCAGCACAGCCACGTCACCCTTGGGCGAGACCGCCACTTTGGCTTCCACGTGGTGCTGGCTGAGGACGCCGGGCAGGAGGCCGTGTACCGGGCCTGTGTGCAGCCCCTCCTCGAGGCTTTCTTTGAGGGCTTCAATGCCACGGTCTTTGCGTACGGTCAGACAGGCTCCGGGAAGACATACACCATGGGGGAGGCCAGTGTGGGTGAGTGACCCTGCCTGAGGCCCCGGGCCCCGTGCTGAGGGGCCTCGCTGTCGCCGAAACTTCTGCCTTTGCCGTTCCCTGTCGAAGGTGGGAGCGCTGGGGGAAGGAGAGCAGCTTTCCTCCTCAGATCTGCAGCCCACTGGGGGGACCAGCCATGGCAGTAGGCTGACCGGCGGAGGAAGGGAGAGTCCTTGGAGGTGGGGGGCCTTTCGGCTCCAGAAACGAGGTCACACTATGTGGTTCTGGTGATCTCAGCGGGCGGAAAGGGGAGAGAAGTCGGCTTGTCTCTGGAGGTTGTCGGGATGCCTGCCAAGGGTCAGGAATCCGTGTTTGAGTCAGAGTCAGAGTAGTTGGAATGGGGACGGTCCTGGGAGAGCCGTGCTTTGGCTGCCGCCTGGTGAGGGAGCAGGCAGTTCAGTGGAGCTCGGGAGCAGACTCTTGGGAGAGATGCTCTGGGCCAGTTGAAGGAACTGCCCCCATTTTAACTGCCCCCATTTCTCTTAGGTTATAAAAGTATCCATGTTTGTCATGCAAAATTAGGAAAATACAGAAAAACACAAGCACAAAAGAAAACTTACTTGATAATTGCTTTTCAGCCCTGTTAGCATTCCAATTTCTTTCTCTGAAGAGATTATTTTACCTTTAAAAAATGGGATTATATTATACCCATTCTTTTATATCCTGTTTATTTTTCTTAACAATCTATCATAAACATTTCTCTATATCATTATTGTTCAAGCTAATTATTTATTTATTTTTCAAGCTAATTTTTTAAGGGTGGCTTGGCATTCTATGGTATATATGAGATAATTTATTTAACCAGATCCCCTATTGGATCTTAGGACTTTTGAATTTTTTTGAAGTTATGAAGAGTGCTGCTCTGAATATCCTCTTATTACTCCCTTGGGATAAATTTAGGAGGTCCTTTCGATAACTGAGCCTAGACTGTAGTAATGAGCTCCCTGTCCTGGGGAGTAATCAACCCAGGGGTATCTGCTGATCTAGCAGGGATGTAGTGGAAGGGATGCTTACATCATGAGAGGGGTTGGTGGGACCTTGAGAGGTTGCTTCCAACTCTGAAATTCTATAATTCTGCCTGACCACCCTGGAGCATGGGCTGGCTCAGGCTACCCAGCCATCCTGGCCTCTGCTGTTGCCTTCATGCTGGAGCCCCAGCCTCCAGTTGCTGGCAGGGGCCCTGTCCAGCTGAAGGCATGGTGGCAGGAGGCTCTGTGGTGTGTCCCCAGCGTCCCTTCATGAGGACGAGCAGGGCATCATCCCACGGGCCATGGCTGAAGCCTTCAAGCTTATCGATGAGAATGACCTGCTGGACTGCCTGGTGCATGTGTCCTACCTGGAAGTGTATAAGGAGGAGTTCCGGGACCTGCTGGAGGTGGGCACTGCCAGCCGTGACATCCAGCTTCGGGAGGATGATCGGGGAAATGTTGGTGAGGACCTCCCAGGGCCTCCACTGGCTGGGAGTGGGGCTTCACCTGCTGAGGGGTGGTTCACCCGTCCGGGAGGGGTACCTCCCAACTGGGGAACCCAAGCTTTGGAAGGTTGTGCCTTCCTGGCTCCTGTCTCCCGTGAGTTCAGTATATACTTCTGTACCCAGAGTGCAAGGCATTGAGGTGGGCTTGGGACAAGCTGGAGCCCCGAGGCCCGAGCCAGGATGAACAGGACACGCCACCCCCTACCCCCCGGGTGTCCCGGGCATGGGGAAGGGGCACCTGGGTCAGGAAGAGCCGTAGAGGGCCAGCCCTGCTCTGCCTGCCCTCCTGGCCGGGCAGTCCCGGGCAGCCCCTGGCCCGGGCTCACCGCCTTCCGTGCCCGCAGTGCTGTGTGGCGTGAAGGAGGTGGACGTGGAAGGCCTGGACGAGGTGCTGAGCCTCCTGGAGATGGGCAACGCGGCGCGGCACACGGGGGCCACACACCTCAACCGCCTGTCCAGCCGCTCACACACCGTCTTCACCGTGACCCTGGAGCAGCGGGGGCGCGCCCCCAGCCGTCTGCCCCGACCCGCCGCGGGCCAGCTGCTCGTGTCCAAGTTCCACTTCGTGGACCTGGCGGGCTCGGAGAGGGTGCTCAAGACGGGCAGCACGGGCGAGCGGCTCAAGGAGAGCATCCAGATCAACAGCAGCCTCCTGGCGCTGGGCAACGTCATCAGCGCCCTGGGCGACCCCCAGCGCCGCGGCAGCCACATCCCCTACCGGGACTCCAAGATCACCCGGTGAGGGCCCTGCGGCCGGCGGCCCACGGGAGCAGGGGCCCCTCTCGGGCTGCTGAGCGGGAGGAGGCGAGTAAGGGATGGGTCCCATCTGGCTTCGGGGCGCGCCGTCCACCAGTCCGAGGTGCCGGCCCGCGGGGTACGATTCGGGGTCCGGGCGCGCTGGGGCCCCTGACGCGCCCCACCTGGCGTCCTCAGGATCCTCAAAGACTCGCTGGGCGGGAACGCCAAGACGGTGATGATCGCCTGCGTCAGCCCCTCCTCCTCCGACTTCGACGAGACCCTCAACACCCTCAACTACGCCAGCCGCGCCCAGAACATCCGCAACCGCGCCACCGTCAACTGGCGGCCCGAAACGGAGCGCGCGCCCGAGGAGGCCGCGGCCGGCGCGCGGAGGCCCCCGCGCCACCGCTCGGAGACGCGCATCATCCACCGCGGCCGGCGCGGCCCCGGCCCCGCCAACGCCCCCGCCGCCGCCGCCGCCGCCCGCCTGGGCGCCGAGTGCGCGCGCTACCGGGCGCGCACCGACGCCGCCTACAGCCTCCTGCGCGAGCTGCAGGCCGAGCCCGGGCTGCCCGGCGCCGCCGCCCGCAAGGTGCGCGACTGGCTGTGCGCCGTCGAGGGCGAGCGCAGCGCCCTGAGCTCCGCCTCCGGGCCCGACAGCGGCATCGAGAGCGCTTCAGCCGAGGAGCAGGCCACGCAGGGGCCCGGCGGGCCCACGGTGGCCAAGGGCCAGGTGTGGCCCCGGGGAGGGAGGGAACGGGGAAGGAAGAGGTCTTCATATAGCCAGCCGTGCCCCTGCCCCTTGTCCATCAGCAGAGCACATTGCCGATTCAGAGGCAGTACTGCTGATGACCTCGATCACATTCCTTACCCTCCCCGAGCCTCAGGGTCTCTATCTGTGAAATGGGGCTAACATTGGTTATCTACCTCTGGGCATGTTCTAAGGGCCGAAGGGGTACCAAGTGCCCAGCCCAGCATGCTGTGGAGCCTCAGTAGGTGGTTCCTAATAATAGTGGTGATGTTATTATTAATAAAAGTATGATTAATAATGACAAGAGATGGCGCAAATAGCTTGCAGAGGGGACCACTGGCAGGGTGGGCTCTGGAGCCCCGATTGCTGCCAGGGCTTGCAGCAGAGTGGCCAGCTGGGCTAGGGGAACCCCTGGCAGGGCAGAGGGAGGGCTGGGGTGTCCCAGAGACAGGCAGGCTTGTCCTGAAGTCTCTCTCCTTGCCCCTTAGGACGAGGAAGGGGCAATGCAGCTGCTTGCCCTGCAGAGCCAGGTGGCCCGGCTGGAGGAGGAGAACCGAGACTTTCTGGCTGCGCTGGAGGACGCCATGGAGCAGTACAAACTGCAGGTGGGGGGCAGGCTTCCTTGAGGTGAAATTCAGAGAAGAGGGAGTTAGCCAGGGCGGGCTTCTGACAGGGTGGAAAGAGATGGGGGAGGAACAAGTGAGCAAGTGTGGAGGTGAGGAACAGATGGTGCGGGTGGGTGTGCGGGATGAGAGGTGGGACTGGAGGGGCAGCGGGTCTGGTCCCTGGAGTCAGGCCCTTTTGTCCCAAGGTAACTGGGTCAGCATTGATCTTGGCGCCCTCTGGCGGCTGTGATTGGCATGGAAGTGGCGGACTGACGGAGGGAGGGATAGGACTTAATTGGGTGGGGTGAGTTTGACCCTGAACTAGTGCGGGGGGAGGGGGGGCGGTGCGAGGGCCCAAGAGGTGGTCAGAGGTATTTGGCCCTTCTCAGTTTTAGCCCAGAGAGGGTGGGGTGGCCTCAGACCTGTTCTTCAGTTTTCTGTCGGCATCCCTGCGCCCTCCCCACCTGCGCCCCGCATCAGCACCAGGCACTTGTCTTCCAGAGCGACCGGCTGCGGGAGCAGCAGCAGGAGATGGCAGAGCTGCGGCTGCGCCTAGAACTGGTGCGGCCCGGCTGGGGGGCCCCAGGGCTCCTGCAGGGCCTGCCTCCCGGGTCCTTTGTGCCCCGACCTCACACAGCCCCCCTGGGGGGTGCCCACAGCCACGCGCTGGGCATGGTGCCCCCTGCCTGCCTTCCTGGAGATGAAGTTGGCCCCGAGAACTGGGGAGAGGTGAGGAGGTGGTGAGGCTGGGTGTCTGTTGAACTGGACAGCCTTGGGCAGAGGAAGGGCGGTGCCAGGGAATGTGGCCCTCACCCCAGGCTTTCCTGGGACGAGCTGGGAGACGCCCCTTTCCAGTGCCCCTAGAGGAAGGGCCAAAATTTGGGTGACTCTGTAGGGCCGCTCAGAAGGATCTGCTGCCATTGGGCATCCCTGGGCTGGCTGCAGATTGTGGAGGTTACAGAGGGGATTCTGGCTTCCGGCACTGGATGGGAAGCTTGCATACCTCCAGAGATGGGGAGCTTATCACCTCTGAGGTTACCCCTTCTGTCTTTGCAAGTTTACTTTCCCATGAGCCCTAATCGCCCTGAGCTTGGCCTCCTACTTGGGACCTTTTGGACAAAGGCTGCTCCTGCATCTTCCTGAAAGCTCTGGGTCATCTCCGCTGTAAAAGCACAGAGGAGAGGGAGGGCGTGAGTTTGGCAGGAGTCTGTTACACACCCACCACTCGGGCAGAGTGTTGTTGGTGAGATAAAGACTTGGGTGCAGATGGCCTGTATACAAAGATAGGGCAGACTGTCACCTGAGGAGTCCCAGGTGCTGGGTGGGGGAGGGAGGGAGCTCCTGCTCCAACTTGGGATGGGCAGGGCGGGGCATGGGGGGCACCAAGACTGGTGATGGGAAATGCCTGGTGGAGGGCGCCCTGGAGCCTTCCTGTCCTGAAGCCCTTGGCACTCCCCTAGGAGGTGACAAATGGCAGAGAGGCTAGAGCCACGGCGGAGGCAGACAGGCCCGGCAGCGGCTCTTCAGCTGCCTCGGACGAGGAGGAGGAGGAGCCCCCCCAGCGGACCCTGCACCTGCGCAGGTGAGTGGGACCAGCTGCCACCCGACAGAAACCACCTCAGGGCCCAGGCTGGGTAGGGGGAGGACCCCGCTGTGGTCTCAGGGTGCCCTCACCTCCATTCCCCCGTGCAGTTGGGAAGAACAGATGGGGGCGGGGGGCTTGGGACCCAGAGTCCTCACTGGGGTGAATGTGCTGCAGGGTGGGCCAAGGCTTCCCAGTTCTCAGCCTTCAAGGCGGCCCTCGGTGCCCCCAACAGCCCAGCGCCCCCTAAGCTCAGCCCCCCTGGCCTCAGTTCTTCCAGACTAACACCCTGGGGTTCCATTGGCCCTGAGGGGATAGAAGGCCCAATGGCTTCTCTTCCTTCCTCTGGCTGGGAAGGGTACAGACTCCTGCTTCTGTCTTCCAGAAACGGGATCAGCAAGTGGAGCCAGAGGGTGGGGGCCTGCCCAGGGAGTCCACTCGACAAGAAGGGCCCAGAGCTTCACCTTGAGGAACTGGGTGCAGCCATCCCGGGGCCCAGAGGTGAGCTGGGTCCGGGGCGGAGAGGGCTCTGACCCTCCCCTCCGTGGTCCTGCACTAGCCATCCTGGACAGTCCACACCTCATCCCTGGCTGCCCCTGCCCAGGGCGTGCTTCTTCCCTCCCCCGCCACCCCCTGTTGGGGCAGCGGCCTTGACAGTGGGCTTGTTACAGTCGTTGGTGGGAGCAAGGCCCTGGCTCGACCCCGTCAGACCCCCGCTGCCATGGCCTCTGAGTGGCGGCTGGCGCAAGCCCAACAGAAGATCCGAGAACTGGCCATCAACATCCGCATGAAGGAGGAGCTCATTGGCGAGCTGGTCCGCACAGGTGAGGTGGTGGGCTTTCGGGTGGGTCTCCCACCTGAGGGTGGTTAGGAGCAGGGGCCAGATGGTTTAAGTTTGGTAACCAGCTAGCCTCTTCCAGCTGTAGGACCTTGAGCAAGTAGGATAGCGCCTCTGTGACTCAGTTTTCTCATCTCTAAAGTGGGGATAGTAATTGTCCCTGTTCTATGGGTTGTTGAAGTGAGTTAATTCAGCTGAAGTAATTAGGCTGGTTCTCAGGAAGCATTACCTATGAGGAGTAGTTGTATTTACTAGTTGTCTGCTGTGTGAGGCAGTGTGGTGCACTCAGACCTCTTGGTCTTAGGGAGCAAACAGTGTCCCCAAATCATGCTCTGTCTACCCCTGGTGATGTGTGTAAAGGGCCTGGGAATGGTTTGAGGTAGTGACCAGCTGAGACTTTTTATTTTAATAGTTACATGTTTGTTACAAAATGCCTGATGAAGAATTTCAAACACAGGAGGAGAGACTGGGCCAGTGGGGTCCTCACCCCATTACCCAGATTTAGTGTTACGAGGTTTTCCCCACATTGATCTCTCCCTTTTCTCTTTGCTGAGTGTTTTGAAGCAAATCCCCACAAATCTTGTCATTTGGCCCCCACACATTTCGGTATGCCTCTTTTTGGACATTTTAACCAAAATGCCGTGAGCACATCTGACAAAACTTCCTGTCACCTGGATGCCCAGGGCACGGCCGTCCCCGAAGTTCCTCGGCAGGGTCTGTGGACCGCTGGTTTGCTGGAACCCAGCTCCACATGTGTCCCACATGCTGTGTGTGCTTGTTAGGCGTCTGAAGTCTCCCTTCTAGCTCCTTCTCAAAGTCCTGTAGAATGTCTCAACCCCCACCCCCTCAACCCCATGTTCTCGGTTTGCCTATTTGCTTCTTCATGTTGTTATTTAACTTGCTCCTCTGTCCTCAGATTTCCTGCAAATGGAAGTTAGTTCTAGAGGCTTAATAATATGCAGGCCCAAGCTCTATATTTGTTAGTATGTATTAGGTAAAACTAAAGCCAATTTAACCCATTAATATCCCTGGATTGCTGTTACTGATAAGGCCCATTTAAAAAGCGAGTGATTTAAAAGAAAGTAGATTAACTCATGGTACCTGTGGTACCTTGGCAAAGCCCATGCAGGTGCCCCTGGCTGGCGGGTGACTGGAACCCCTCCCAGGGGTGTGAAGGGATGGTCCTCCTGGGGGAGAGGGGCGGCCTGTGATGAGCACCCCCCCCCTTCTTCCAGGGAAGGCGGCCCAGGCCCTCAACCGCCAGCACAGCGAGCATATTCAGGAGCTGGAGCGGGATGCAGAACAGGTGCGGGCTGAGCTGAGTGAAAGCCAGAGACAGCTGCGGGAGCTCGAGGGCAAGGAGCCTCAGGACGCCGGAGAGCGGTCCCAGCTCCAGGAGTTCCGCAAGAGGGTCGCTGCTGCCCAGAGCCAAGTGCAGGTCAGTGTTGGGATCCCGGGGTGGCGGCTGGAGTCCTGGGATCAAGACACGTGGGTCCCAGGGCCCACGTTCACTGGAACCTGTGGATGTTCAGGGCCTTGTGCCCCCAGCTTCTAGCTGGTTTGGCCTCCCGGGGTGAGGCTGGTGTTACACAGAAGTTGGCAGCCTGGGGGGTCGGCTCAGCTTTAAACACGGCAGAGGCAGGGAGGCCAGTTCTGCCTGGAGACCGGTAAGAGGGGAAGGGTGGGCATCGAAAGCAAGGTACCCATTCCTCATGCGACCCTCGCCTCCCAGTTCCCCAGGCACTTACCTCTCCATTCCATCTTCCCTCTGTCTTTCTACCCATCCATCCATATGTCTGTCTCATCCATACACCTGTTTATCATTTTGTTGGTTCGTAACCCCCTCTGGAGCTTCCCAGGTATAACCTGAAATGGGTCCCCACACTCGGAGGGAGAAATGGAAGAAAGAGACAGCCATTCCAAGTGGGAAGGTGGCGGGTTTACTGAGCAAGGGAACTTGTCTTGGGTGCCCCTCTTTCTGCAGTGGGCTCTGAGCCATCAGCAGGGGATCTGATTCACTTGGAAGTGGCTCCTTTGGTGGCTCTCTGGCTACACTGGAGGCAGATGCCCCAGCAACAACATAGGCACGTGTAAGAGAGAATGCAGAATAAGACACTGATTCCAAAATCAGTGACAGCTTTTTCTAAGAGCCCCATGATTCGAACCACTGATTTAATAAGTTCCCGAGGCTGGGGGTTGGATCACTCAGGCCGTTCACTTATGTCCTTATGTGATTTAATAAAGATCATACATTAGCAGACTCATCAGCTGTGAACACACCACATTCTGTTTGGATAATGGCACCCAGGTGCCTCCTTGTGGAGTAATAATGTCTCAGGCCATCCTAGTTTGGAGAATAGCTATTCTCATCAGAGACATTTCAGTGTTCAGTAACAACAGACTTTGTTGGCTATCATCTAAGGCTTGCTGGATGAATTCAGTAAGGGCTTCTCTGTGTGCTGTAACCTCCAGGCCAGTGAAGGGAACCAAGATGGCAGCCACATCTTGGGTGGCTCATTTAAGCATCTGCCTCAGCTCAGGTCATGGTCATGGGTTCTGGAATCGAGCCCTGCGTCAGGCTCTCTGTTCAGCGGGGAGTTTGCTTCTCCCTCTCCCTCTCCCCTCTGCTTGTGCTCTTTCTTGCTCACTGTCTCTCAAATAAATAAAGTCTTTGAGAAAAATAATAATACTGCAATAAACATAGGGGTGCTTGTATCCTTTCGAATTAGTGTTTCCATTTTCTTTGGGTAAATACCGATTACTGGATCATCATATGGTATTTCTATTTTTAATTTTTTGTGGACCCTCCATACTGTGTTCCATAGTGGCTGCACTGATTTGCATTCCCAGCAACAGTTCATGAGGTTTCCTTCCCCAACCCCCCATCCTCACCAACACTTGTTATTTCTTGTCTTTTTAATTCTAGCCAATCTAACAAGCATGAGGTGATATCTCATTGTAGTTTTGATTTGCATTTCCCTGATGATGAGTGATGTTGAGCATCTTTTCGTGTGTGTTGGCCATCTGGAAGTCTTCTTTGAAGGAATGTCTGTTCATGTCTTCTGCCCATTTTTAATTGGATTATCTTTTTGGGGTTGAGTTGTATAAGTTCTTCATATATTTTGGATACTCACCCCTTATTGGATATGTCATTTGCAAATATCTTCTCCCATTCTGTAGGTTACCTTTTAGTGTTGTTGATTGTTTCCTTTGCTGGGCAGAAGCTTTTTTTATTTTTGATGTAGTCCCAAAGTTTCTCTTTCTAGTTCCCTTGCCTCAGGAGACCTATCTAGAAAAAAGTTGCTCCAGCCGATGTCAGAGAAGTAACTGCCTGTGCTCCCTTCTAGGATTTTTATGGTTTCAGGCCTCACATTTAGGTCCTTAACCCATTTATTTTTGTGTATGGTATAAGTGAGTGGTCCAGTTTCATTCTTTTACATGTAGCTGTCCAGTTTTCCCAACACCAATTGTTGAAGAGACTATCTTTTTCCCATTGGATATTCTTCCCTCCTTTGTCAAAAATTAACCCTATAAGTGTAGTTTATTTCTGGGCTTTCTATTCTGTTTTGTTGATCTGTGTGTCTTTTTTTTTTTTTTTTAAGATTTATTTACTTGAGAGAGAGAGAGAGTGCATGCCCAAGTGGAAGGGGCAGAGGGAGAGGGAGAGGGAGAGAAATCCTCAAGCAGACTCCTCACTGAGTGCAGAGCCTGTCACGGGGCTTGATCCCAGGACCCTGAGATCATGACCTGAGCCAAAATCAAGAGTAGGACACTCAACCCACTGAGCCACCCAGGCGCCCTGTGTGTCTATGTTTCTGCCAGCACCGTGCTGTTTTGATTACTACGGCTTCGTAATGTAACATGGAATCTGGGATTGTGATACTGCCAGCTTTTTCATTTCCAAGATTGTTTTGGCTATTTGGGGTCTTTTGGGGTTCCATACACATTTTATGATTGTTTGTTCTAGCTCTGTGAAAAATTCGGTTGGTATTTTGATAGGGATTGCATTAAATCTATAGATTGCTTTGGGTGGTATGGACATTTTAACAATATTTGTTCATCCAATCCATGAGCATGGACTGTCTTTCCATTTGTGTCATCTTCAATGTCTTTCATCAGTGTTTTATAGTTTTCAGAGTACAAACCTTTTACCTCTTTTGTTAGGTTTATTCCTAGATGTTTTATTATTTTTGGTGCAATTGTAAATGGAATTGTTTTCCTAATTTCTCTTTCTGCTGCTTCATTATGAGGGTGAAGAACTGCAACAGATTTCTGTACACTGATTTTGGATCCTACAACTTTACTGAATTCATTTATCAGTTCTAGCGAGGTTTTTTTGGTGGAGTCTTTAGGGTTTTCTATATATAGCATGAGTATGTCATGTGCGTACAGTGACAGTTTTACTTCTTTCTTGCCAATTTGGATGTCTTTTATTTCTTTATGTTGTCAGATTGCTGCGGTTAGGACTTCCAGTACTATGTTGAATAAAAGTGGTGACAGTGGACATCCTTGCCTCGTTCCTGACTGTAGGGGGAAAAGCTCTCAGTTTTTCACCGTTGAGTATGACGTTAGCTGTGGGTTTATCATATATGGCCTTGATTATGTTGAGGTTTGTTCCCTCTGAACCTACTTTGTTGAGGGTTTTTATCATGAATGGATGTTGTTAGTCACATGCTTTTTCTGCATCTATTGAAATGATCGTATGGTTTTTATCCTTTCTCTTATTGATGTGATGTAGCACACTGACTGATATGCAAATATGGAACCACCCCTGCATCCTGGGAATAGATCACACTTGATCGTGGTGAATGATTTTTTTAACGTTATTGTTGGATTTGGTTTGCTAGTATTTTGTTGAGGATTTTTGCATCTGTGTTCATCAGAGATATTGGCCTGTAGTTCTCTCTTTTGGTAGTGTCTTTATCTGGTTTTAGTATCATGGTAGTGTCGGCTTCAGAGAATGGATTTTCCTTCTATTTTTTGGAATAGTTTGAGAACAATGGGTATTAACTCTTCTTTAAGTGTTTGGTAGAGGGGTGCCTGGGTGTCTCAGTCAGTTAAGTGTTCGACTTTTGATTTTTGGCTCAGGTCATGATCTCAGGGTCCTGGGATCAGGCCCTGTGTTGGGCTCCCCACTCGGTGGGGCTTCTGCTTGACTCCCTCTCCCTCTGCCCCTCACCCTGCTCGTGCTCTCTCTCTCTAAAAGAAAATCTTTAGGGGCGCCTGGGTGGCTCAGTTGGTTAAACGACTGCCTTCAGCTCAGGTCACGATCCTGGAGTCCCAGGATCGAGTCTCTCATCGGGCTCCCTGCTCGGCAGGAAATCTGCTTCTCCCTGTGAACCTCCCCGCTCTCGTGTGCTCTCTCTCTCTCTCATTCTCGCTCTCTCAAATTAATAAATAAATCTTTAAAAAAAAATGTTAAAAAAAATAAAATCTTTAAAAATAAATAAATAAACATCTGGTCCTAGACTTTTGTTGGTTGGGGGTTTTTTTTTGTTACCAATGCAATTTCATTGCTGATAATCGGTCTGTTCAAATTTTCTATTCCCGGTTCAGTTTTGGGAGGTTATGTTTCTAGGAATTTATCCATTTCTTCTAGGTTGTTCAATTTGTTGGCATATTATTTTTCATAATATTCTCTTACAATCCTTTGTATTTCTGTGCTGTTGGTTATTTCACTTTCATTTCTGATGTTGAGTCCCCCCCCCTTTTTTTTTTAATAGGTTTGGCTAAAGGTTTATCAATTTTGTTGATATTTTCAAGGAACCAGCTCCTGGTTTCATTGATCGGTTCTACTGTTTATTTAGTTTCTATATCACTTATTTCTGCTCTAATCTTTTTTTTTTTTTAAGATTTTATTTACTTATTCATGAGAGAGAGAGAGAGGCAGAGGGAGAAGCAGACTTCCCGCAGAGCGGGGAGCCCGATGCGGGACTCGATCCCAGGACTCCGGGATCATGACCTGAGCCGAAGGCAGACGCTTAACCATCTGAGCCACCCAGGCGCCCTCTGCTCTAATCTTTATTATTTCCTCCCTTCTGCTGGTTTTGGGTTTTGTTTGTTCTTTTTCTAGCTCCTTTAGGTGTAAGGTTAGGTTGTTTGAGATTTTCCTTGCTTCTTGAGGTAGGCTTGTATTGCTACAAATTTCCCTCTTAGAACTGCTTTTGCTGCATCCCAGAGATTTTGGACCATTGTGTTTTCATTTTCATTTGTTTCTGTGTATGTTTTGATTTCCTCTTTGATTTCTTGGTTGACCCATTCATTGTCTAGTAGCATATTTAACCTTCATGTATTTGTGCTCTTTCCAGATTTTTTCTTGCAGTTGATTTCTAGTTTCATAGCGTTGTGGTCAGAAAGGGTACACGGTGTTTGACTTTTATCTTTTTGAATTTGTTGAGATTTGTGTCCTAATATGTGGTCTGTCCTGGAGAATGTTCCACGTGCACTTGAATGTGTATCCTGCTGTTTTAGGATGGAATGTTCTGAATGCATCTGTTGAACCCATTCTGGTCCAGTGTGCCATTCAGAGCCACTGTTTCCTTGTTTATCTTCTGTTTGATCTGTCCATTGATGTAAATGGGGGGGGTAAAGTCCCCTACTATTATTGTATTACTATCAATGACTTTCTTTATGTTGGTTATTATCTGCTTTATGGATTTGGGTGCTCCCATGTTGGGTGCATCAATATTTACAATTGTTATATCTACTTGTTGGATTGTCCCCTTGATGATTATATAGTGTCCTTCCTTGTTCTTGTTACAGTCTTTGTTTTAAAGTCTATTTTGTCCCATTATCAGTATTGCTACCCTGGCTGTCTTTTCACATCCATTTGTGTGATAAATGGTCTGCATCCCCTCACTTTGGATCTGTAGTTGTCTTTTGGTCTGAAATGAGTCTCCTGTAGGCAGCATATAGATGGGTCTTATTATTTTATCCTGTCACCTATGTCTTTTGATTGGAGCAGTTAGTCCATTTACGTTCAAAGTAATTATTGATAGGTATGTACTTACTGCCATTTTGTTACTTGTTTAATGGTTGTTTTTTGTAGTTCCTCTTGGTTCCTTTATTCTCTTGCTTCTTCTCTCATGGTTTGCTGGCTTTCTTTAATGACATATTTGGATTCCTTCCTCTTTATTTTTAGCATATCTATTACTGGTTTTTGATTTGCGGTTACCAATACATTTGTGTATAATATTTTCTGCATGTAGCGGTCTATCTTCAGTTGATGGTGGGTTGAGTTTGAACCCATTCTTTACTCCTCTTCCCTCCACGTTTTAGGTATATGGTTTCATACTTTACATCCTTTTGAGAGTCCCTTCACTGATTTTTACAGATGAAGTTATTTTTACTGCTTTTGTGTTTGTTACTTTTCTTACTCTTACTTACGGTCTTTTGTTTCCACTCAGAGCCACCTTCAGCATTTCTTGCAAGGCTGGTTTAGTGGTCATGAACTCCTTTAGCTTTTGTTTGGGAAATTCTTTATGTCTCCTATTTTAGGAGGCCACTTTCTTCTGATCTGCAAAGTTTCTGCTGAAAAATCTGTTGATAGCCTTATGGGGTTTCCCTTGTATGTAACTATTTTAACTGCTTTTATTTTTGTTTTATTTTATTTTTTTAAGATTTTATTTATTTGAGAGAGAGAGCGAGCAAGTGAGAGTGAGAGAGAACACGAGTGGGGGGAGAGGCAGAGGGAGAAGCAGGTTCTCTGCTGAGCAGGGAGCCAGATGCGGGGCTTGATCCTAGGACTCAGGGACCACAACCTGAGCCGAAGGCGGATGCTTAAATGACTGAGCCACCTAGGTGCTCCTCTTAACTGCTTTTAAAATTCTCTCTTTATCACTACTTTTTGCCATTTTAATTACTAGGTGTCTTGGTGTGGGCCTCCTTGGGTTGATTTTGTTGGGGGGGTCTCTGTGCCTCCTGGATCTGGATATCTGTTTCCTCACCCAGAACAAGGACGTTTTCAGCTGTTATTTCTTGAAATAAAATTTTTGCCCTCTTTTCT
>NC_138377.1:121413204-121438048 GCF_054177405.1 Leptonychotes weddellii | reverse complement strand
GCTTCTTTGCCGCAGCCCACAGTCCCCTAAATGAGCCAGCATTTTCAGGGCGCCCCCATACTCACGCGGCCATCCATAAGCATCTGAGCTAGGGACCGCCCCTCTGCACACAGAGGTCGGTGGCCTGCTTAGGATTTCCCCTGATGCCTTTTGCCCCGAGGCCCATTTCTTCAGTGGTAATCTCCTTGGGAGCTTCCCGGATGTGATCTTAAATCGGTCCCCACACGTGGAGGGTGGGGAGAGACCAAAGAGGCAGCCACTCCAGGTCGGAAGGTGGCAGGTTTAATAAGCAAAGGGAATTTATTGACAAAGCTTGTCTTGGGCGGAGCCCTGTGCCCACCTGCTACATCTTAAAAGTTTACCAAGAGGCCTTAACTGGGTTCAGTCTTAGGAACCATGCACTGTTCTCAGCTCCACATCACTGTCTCAAGGTCGTGTCCTTGGAGCCCCTTCTGGGAGTGGGAAAGGCAAGCAGAACCCACATTCCGAGGACGGGGGAGGGGGGCAGGCGCCTCTGATCATCCGGGTCCCGCTCATGGGTCAACCAGTGATCACATCTTTCGATGACCTTCCCCAACACATTTGGTCACAGTTGATGTGACCCACTGTTCATCCATCCATCCATTTGTCTTTCTATTGCCTTTTATTGATCCATGCATTCATTATCTGTTCATCCTGTTTTTTTACCCTTTTATGATCCCATCCATCCGTCTGTCCACCCACCCTTCCATCCATCCATCTTTACAGCTGTCCATCCCTCATTCCTTCCTTTTCTCCGTTCAGGCGTCCGAGAGACATTTCAGTAGAATGATCGAGACTGTGGGTTCTGCAACCCGACTGGGCGTGAATCCCAGCCCTGCCGTTTACTAGCTGTGTGTCCTTGGTCAAGTTTCCCGACCTGTCGGTGCCTCAGTTTCCTAATCTGTAAAGTGGGGATAGCGATAACCCTGTTTTTCTGTAGGAAGGTCGGGATCACTTGATACTGAGCACTTGCTGGGTGCCTGGTACGTAGTAACTGTCAGACTGGCCTCCGTCACGAGTCTTCTGAGGTCATTGGTCCATGACCCCCTGGACTTCTGTGTCCGCCTCTGTCCGCCCCTCTGTCCGCTCCCCGTCCTTTGGCCCTGCCCCCGCTGGTTGGCTGTCAGGCATGCTGGCGGCGTCCCAGCGGAGGCTGTGTCGGTCCAGGTGCTGAAGGAGAAGAAGCAGGCGACGGAGCGGCTGGCGTCGCTGTCGGCCCAGAGCGAGAAGCGGCTGCGGGAGCTCGAGCGGCACGTGCAGCTCATGCGACAGCAGCAGGGGCAGCTGCAGAGGCGGCTTCGCGAGGAGACGGAGCAGAAGCGGCGCCTGGAGACGGAGATGAACAAGCGGCAGCACCGGGTCCAGGTCGGGCTTGTGGGGGGAGGCGCGGGCGCCGGGGAGGGGAATGGCCGTGGGGGGAGGGGCAGCAGGCTGCATCTCGGTCCCCGCCCCCCCCCCCCCCCCCGGGGCTGTGTGACCGCCCAGGCCGGTCGCTTGGCCTCCCCGGGTGTGTTTGGCCTGGAAGGGAGCAGGGCCGTGGGCACCGCGAGGCTCGGGGGGCGAGCCCGTCTCCACAGGGGCTTCGGGCGGCCCGGGCAGCTCCTGGAGAGAGCCGGCGCGCCCCCGCGGCCCCGCCGCTGAGCCGCTGAGCCGCTCGCCTGCTGCATCCCCAGGAGCTGGAGCGGAGGCACGAGCAGCAGCAGAAGATCCTGAAGATCAAGACGGAGGAGATCGCAGCGTTCCAGAGGAAGCGGCGCAGCGGCAGCAACGGCTCTGTGGTCAGCCTGGAGCAGCAGCAGGTGCGCCTGCGCCCCCGGGAGCGCCCCCCCCCCCCCCGGGCCGCCCTTCTCCCCGCCCCACCCCAGCCCTGGGCGGCGGCCCCTTCGGCCCGGGGCAGGAGCTGAGTTCCGTCCCCGCCTCCCCCACCCTCCGCTAGAAGATCGAGGAGCAGAAGAAGTGGCTGGATCAGGAGATGGAGAAGGTCCTGCAGCAGCGGCGGGCCCTGGAGGAGCTGGGGGAGGAGCTGCACAAGCGGGAGGCCATCCTGGCCAAGAAGGAGGCCCTGCTGCAGGAGAAGACGGGGCTGGAGAGCAAGCGCCTGCGGTCCAGCCAGGTGAGGCCCCCCGCATGCGGGAGGGGGGCCCCGCCAGGGGGCCTCTGGAGGGAAGGGCCCGCAGCCTCCTTGGCGTCAGCCCTGTGCGGGCGGGGTCTGCTCCCTCCCTGACCCCTGGCGGTGCCGCCCCCAGGCCCTCAGCGAGGACATCGTGCGAGTGTCCAGCCGGCTGGAGCACCTGGAGAAGGAGCTGTCGGAGAAGAGCGGGCAGCTGCGGCAGGGCAGCGCCCAGAGCCAGCAGCGGCTGCGCGGGGAGATCGACGCCCTGCGCCAGGAGAAGGACTCACTGCTGAAGCAGCGCCTGGACATTGACGGCAAGCTGAGGCGGGGCAGCCTGCTGTCGCCCGAGGTAAGCCCTGCTGCTTCCCGAATGTGCTTTTCCCGCCCGTGAGACCCAGAGAAGGGGCTGGCGGCCAGGGACATGCTGGCCTGGCCCTGCCGCGGGCTCTGGCCCCCGTGGTTGGGACACCCGGGCTGGGGCCTCGAGGTTCTTGCCCAGGGGGAGCCTGGGTGCCCCCCCCCCCCGCGTCCTGCACGGTGTCAGCCCGCGTGTCCCACGCCTGGGCCCCCCAGGTGGGAATGAGTGTCAGCAGCACATCCCCGCACCCCGTGGCCAGTCCCAAGCAGCAGGGAGAGCCTCGTTGCAGTCACCTCACCCCCGCAGACCCTCCGTGGCCTCCGTGGCCTCCGTGGCCTCTGTGGCAGTCCCGCCATGCCTTCCCTTTGGCATAGAGTGTTCTGTGCTCCCTGCCATAGATCACGGGAGAGGCGCTGCTGAAAGCAGCCTCTCAGAGCCCTGGCCTCCCCCTGGGGTCGGGTCTGTGATGGAAACTGCCTGTCCCCTGTCATAGCGGGCAGGGACCCTGCTCCTGACGTGCTGACTGCCTGCTCAGGACGAGGGGACACGATGTCTCCCTCATGGCCGAGGGCTGGCCCTGTCTGCCCGGGGCTGTCGTTCCGGGAGTGGGCGCGGGAAGCTGGGCCTCCCCGTCCACATATGCCCGTGGCCCGCAGGAGGAACGGACGCTGTTCCAGCTGGACGAGGCCATCGAGGCCCTGGATGCGGCCATCGAGTACAAGAACGAGGCCATCACGTGCCGCCAGCGGGTGCTGCGGGCTTCGGCCTCCTTGCTGTCCCAGTGTGAGATGAACCTCATGGCCAAGCTCAGCTACCTCTCGTCCTCGGAGACCAGAGCCCTACTCTGCAAGTATTTTGACAAGGTGGGTCAGTGGCTCCCAGGCCCCCGGCCGCCGCCTTCTGGCGCTTGCCGGGGGTGGGGGTCCTTTTGGCAGCTGCAGAGAAGGCCCTGTTTCCCCCCAGGTGCGGGGACAGAATCGGGGCTAACTCCAGTCTCCAGGGTTGCCCCAGACTCTCCTTTTTAAAAACCTTTCTTAGTGAAAGTAAGCCCCAGTCCTCTCCCCACCCCTTTCCCCTGATCGATTGGCCCCTTCGGTGTCCCCAGGTCAGTGGTTCTCAACAGGAGGGTTTTGCCCCCAGGGGACATGTGGCCATGTCTGGAGCCACTTCTGGTCCTCACCGCAGCGGGGGTGGAGACCAGGGACGCCGCTAGGCCTCCTACAACACACCGGACAGCCCCCCCCCCCCCCCCCGCCACATTCTCTGCCTGCAATGTCCGTAGCGCCAAGGCTGAGAAATCCTGCCCACGGTGACATCCCACCGCTCGAGGCAGGGACAGGACGGAAGCTTCGTCTTGAGAGCGTACTCTCGTCACTGGGAAATCACTGCCTAGCACACCGTCGAGGAGTCTGAGGCCCAGTCTCGGCTCAGCAGGGCCCCCTGGTGATTTCCCAGTGACATGGGCCGCGGGGCAGTGGTGGCACGTTTGCCGGGCCCCTGCTGCCCCGGTCGGGGACGAGCTGGGGCGCTGAGCGTGTCTGGGTTTGGGACAGGCCGTGGCGCTCCGAGAGGAGCAGCACCAGCAGCAGATTGCCTTCTCCGAGCTGGAGATGCAGCTGGAGGAGCAGCAGAGGCTGGTCTGCTGGCTGGAGGCGGCGCTGGAGCGGCAGCGCCTGGAGACCGACCGCCAGCTGACGCTGCAGCAGAAGGAGCACGAGCAGAACGTGCAGCTGCTGCTCCAGCAGAGCCGGGGTGAGCGCCCCGCCCTGCCCCGCCCCCGCCGCGCGCCCCGCCCGCGGCCCCTCACGCCTGGCCCTGGGTCTGTCCCCTCCAGATCACCTCGGTGAGGGGTTAGCAGACAGCAAGAGGCAATATGAGAGCCGGATCCAAGCTCTGGAGAAGGAGCTGGGCCGCCACATGTGGCTGAACCAGGAACTGAAGCAGAAGCTCAGTAGTTGGAGCGCTGCCGGCCCGGGCAGGGGTAATTCTCCCCCAAACCAGCGAGCCAGCCCCCCGCGTTCCCCGCTTTGCAGTGTCAGGCTTCGGCCGTGGGGGAGGCTTAGGAACCACGCTAACCAGCTCTTCCCGGGGCGGCTCACACGTGGCCCACGGTGCGGGGGGGCTGGGAAGCCTCCATGTCTGACCACAGAGCCCTTTCAGTGACAGGTGTGGAGAAGAAGACCTTGTGCCTGGAGAACAGGCCACCCCCGGGAAACGAAGAGGAGCCCCCCGCCGCACCCGAGCTTCTCTGGCAGCAGGCCCTCCCGGATGGCGCCCCCCGCGCCCGGGACGAGGTGCGGGACTTGGTCCGGGCCCCGCTCCCGCTGACGTGGAAACGCTCAAGCCTGTGCGGTGAGGAGCAGGGCCCGGCCGAGGAGGCGCGGCTGCGGGAGGCCGCTGAGCCCCTGGCAGGGCGGGTGCAACCCGGAGGTGAGGTGGGTCTGCCCTGGAACTTCGGGCCCCTGGCCAAGGCCCGGCGGGACCTGCGCAGAGCCAGCCCGGGGATGATTGACGTCAGGAAAAACCCCCTGTAGGCTCGCGGGCAGAGCCTGTCCTGGGGGGACCCTCCGAGCCTGCTGCACGGTCCAGCCGCGTGCCTTCGCTTCTGGGAAGGACAGTCTTTACTTCCCACCGCAGATCCAGGTCCCGATCTTTACCCAATTGGAGTCAACAAATTCGGGCTACAGCCCAAATGAATTGGGACTCAATTTTTTTTAAATATGCGCTCTCCTGCTCCTCATTTCGTTTGAGCTATGGTACCACCTTGCCGTCTTTTGGCTTGAGAGTTTGCAAAAGGCAGTTCTGGTTTCAAGCCTGCGTGTGTGCCCGGCGTTCTGGGGTTCAGCCAGTGCTGGACCCAGAACACTCAGTGGCAACAGGGTTGGGTTTTAAATGGTCTTATGTTTATGGTGGGAACGGGGAAGTTTTGCCTATTTTTAGAATTTTGTAAAACCATTTTATAATAAATGAGACTCTCTGAAGGGAGAAATAGGAGTTCTGACTTGGTTTGATCTACAAAATAAGAGAATTCCATCTGAGAACACGACAGGCTTGCAAGCTTTTCAGGCTCCCAGTAGGCCACTCTGCACGCCCACCCCCCCAAACAGCTGCATCTCCCCGAGCACAGTGAGGTCAGGGCCGGGCCAGGTTTCAGGGCTGACTCGGAGACGCAGAACCAGGAACCACTAGAGCTCAGCCAGAGTGAGTCAACGTGAGGCCTCCAGGTTTAAACAGAAAGGCACTGAATGCTACGCAGCCCGAGAGGATTTTATTATGACGCGGGGAAGGTAAGAAATTGATTCTGCTGTTGGCCGCAGCCTTCAGCTTTGTGAGGGGCCCCTGAGGAGCCCTTTCTCCCACTGGGACTGGCCTTGGTCTCTCAGAGGCGGGGGCCGAAGGGGAGCCTGCTCTTACAATTCCTTGTCTGCCTCCCCAGCTGAGTCAGAGCACCCGCCTCACCACCTCCCTAACAAGGGGCAGGGCTGGGAGGAAGGCACCCCCGGAGGGGGATTAAACCCCCTAAGGGACTCTTGTGGGAATCGGAGGGCTGACACAGTAGAGGACTGGGACCAGGCCCCCAGTACCTGTAAGCCCACGGGGACCGGGCTGACTTATCTTTTGAGCTTCCTTGGTTTCCAGGGAGCCCTCCAGGGTGACGTAGGACAGCTTCGTCAGGCCCTGGCTCAGATGAACTGAGTTTCTGGGGCCAGAAGTCCTCTGTGCCAGGAGCCTGGAATTCCTGACACGTCCAGAGGAAACTGCTCTCAGAGCACTTCGTCCGGCCTGGGAAGGCAGTGGCTCTGGCCAGGCTCAGTAGTGTGTGGAGGTTTAGGTCCCCCTACCAGTGCCAGCCTAACTAGCTCAGGAGTTTCTTCCGTGTGTAAGTCCTGCTGATGGGGCGTCTCCTGGAGAATGCTCGGCTGAAAGGAGATTCTTCGGCCGTCGGGGGGACCACCTCCATCTCCTCATCTAGAAGGCGGCAGAGGGGGCATGCAGGAAGTGAGGACGGAACAGGAGAGAAGGGGCTTGAACGGGACAGAGGTCCCCATGCAGGCAGCGCCTGCCGGTTCGCGTGCTGCGCTTCTTCCCAGGCTCCCCACCCTCACGTCAGCGCAGGGCTGGCGGCGGTTTGGAAAAGCCAAGTCCTGCGGTCTGAATTCCCTCAGCTGGATTGTGCATTCTGCTGTTTTGCGTGATTTATATCCTGGTCTCGGGGAAGGGAATCACCGGAGGCTCCGGCCTCCTGGATTCCCCTTCAGTTCTAGATGTTTCTAACGCAGTGCACTGAGCACCCGCAAGCCGGTCCCTTTCCCGGGTGGGGTCGAGGAAAGGGACCCCTCAAGCCTGAAGGCCGATCCCAGCAGCCAGTCCCTAATCCTAACGCGTGTACGGAAGCGCAGGGGTGTAACCCCCCCGGGGGGAGAGGGCCGGACACATGCTCCTCAGGTACCAGTGACTACACCACACGGTAGGTCCCCCTCTGTCACTGCTTCCAGAAACTGCTTCATGGCACAGGGGAGTGCTAGTGTGGTTTCTCTGGGAAGAGCACAGGACACCGGAGGGACAAAGTCCGCTGTCCCGGATCGGGCACGCCCTCCGACTCCGCCATCCCACCGCCTGGCCACCCTGAGCGAGCTCTGGGGAGTCACCCGAAGGACCCAAGTTTGGTCCGCCTAAGTCCCCAGGACCTTCGCTCAACAAATTACCTCTGGCCTCAGGACACCGCGAGGAAGGCGTCTTCCCCTGGAACAGCAGCGGGGACTGGGTGAGAGCCTGCAGGCCGCTAGCCGACAGGCAGCTCCACGGCGCAGGGCCCGGCGGGGGCGTGGAACCTACGGGAGGGTCCAGGGTGAGCACGGCCCCGCGGCGCCCCCACCAAACGAACTGCCAGCTGCCACCCCAGGGCCGCGGACTCACCCGGCACGAACACGTCGTCAGCCCCCGGGGAGGGGACGTGCCGCCCACTGGCACGTGGAGACCACCCCTCGCTCCTGCGCAGCTCTGCGTCTCCTCTCTGCTCCTCACACGCCCTCTTGGCTGGACACTCCGCTTCCTCCTTGGTGGGAAGGAGCCTCTTCCTGGAACCCCACCCAAACTGGCCCCAGGAGAAGGCTTCCTCAGCCTGGGGTGCACTGTCCCTGGGAGGCGACTGGTCTGGCAGCTGGCACACCCCCTCAAGCTCAAAATCCCCCAGGAGGGGAGTCCTGCTGCTGCCGAGGTCAAGACCTCCTCGCTCCCTTCGCTCCGGCTCGAGCAGGAACACGCCTGCAGGGAGGTCCAGGCCGATGTCGCCCCTCCCCGCAGAGCTGCCGCCCCCCGCCCTCTTCCTCCGCGGCCAGTCCTGAATGGTGTCAGGGGTGGTCTTCCCACTGTGTTTGGGAGACGGGGTCCAGGGAACACCGTCTGTCTGAAACGGAGAGGGGGTGCTAGAGGGACAGCGGGTGGGGGTACAGGACTGGCAGATGTAGGTCTGTCCCCCGCTCTTGCCGGGGGTGCTGTGCGAGGGACGAAGGCAGGGGGGCGACACGTAGGTGGCTTCAGGTTTCCCTGAGGACTTGCTGGCCCCGGGCATGCTGAGTCCAGGGAGGGAGCTCTCCTCCCTTCTCGGGGGCTCGGCTTCCGCCAGGCAACTGGTGTCTATCTTTTTAATGCGAAGCTTGGGCAGGCCCGAAGCTTGCATCTCCAACTCCACCTCGTAGGTCTGGGGGCTGGCCGAGGCTTTAGAGAGCCGAGTCGAAGCCTGCAGCTTCTCCAGCGGCGTGGCCGCCTGGCGCTGCCTTCTGTCGGCCGTGCGGCGCAGGGCATAGGACGAGGCCCGGGGAGAGCGGGGCCCGCGGGCAGGAGAGGATGGTGGGCTCCCGGGGGCCGACGGAGAAGGCTTCTCCCACGCCACCACCGGCCTTGACGCCTCACCTTCCGCCGCCGTGACGTGGCCTGGCGAGCCGTCGCTGCCGTGGTGCTCCGCTTCGTCCAGGACAGCGAGGTGGCCCGGGACACTCGCCCTCAGCACAGGAGAGGACCTACGCCGGTCACTCCCGCAGCCGGTCCCAGAGGGACTGTGTCTTTCCGGGGAAGGCTGGTCCTTTCCAGCGTCTGTGAGGGCGGCTGGGCTGCCAGCTGCAGCAACCCTAGGAGCGGCCGAGGTACTCGGCTGGCCCTCCAGGGAGCTGCTTTCCAGGTCCGAGGTCTCTCTGTGCCTTTTTCCAGTTTTAGCAGGGGCCCGAGGGGGCACGGGCTCAGACTGGGCAATCTGCGGGATTCGGGGGGGCGTGGAGGGACCAGGCCAGGAGAGAGACGAGGCTACGGGGGGTGCTTTCTGGGGCTCTTCCCAATCCAGTTCTTCAGGGGGAGGAGATTCTATCGAAAATTCCCGAAATGGACTCTTGGCAATTTCACCTAAGGGAGAGGCCAAAGGTTTTTTTGGAGAAAGAAGCGGGGCAGAAGTCAGATTGGTGCTCCAAGGTGTCTTGGGGACTGAGGCAGCTTTATCCCTCCATTTGTGTGTGAGCTCCTCTGCCTGAGAAGCCCCGGGAACATGGGGAGGGGGGTGCGTTGGATCCGGAGGGGTTTCTCTTCGCCCCGCTGAGGCTGCTGCTCTCGGAGGGGTTCTCAGCGTGGACCCGACGGGCATCAGACCCTCACTCCCGGTCAGGCCTGCTGGGCAGGAGGTGCTTTCGGGACTGGAAGTCACTGAGGGTGGCCAAGTAGAATTCAGAAATCCAGGTGGCTGGCCCCCTGGCCTTTTGGGAGTTCTTGGTATCTTCTTTTCAAGAGGAGAGGTTCCTCCTTTTGCCAGGGAGTGTCCTTTCCAAGGAGTGACTTTGGGTTGAGATGGTGAATCCCAGGTATGTGAGGAGTCTTTTAAGGACTCCTTAAAAATGACCTGTTTGGCAGGAGTCACTTCTGTAGGGGGTTTCCGCTGCCTTTCCGGGGTGCACAGTGGAGTTTGTGGTGTACGAGGGAACCTTCTTGGGGTAGCTTTAGAAGAACCTGGAGATTTCCGGTTACTCTTCTTAGGAGTCTGTAAAGAGATGCTTATTTCAGTGCCTAAATATCATAACCCCTATTCTCCATTGAGCATTTTAGTCCTCTCTAAGGCAATGAGAAAGGCAGATGGGAGATTTCTGGGCGGCCAATGGAATGACCGTAAGCTGATTTCCAATAGCGACACGTTTCCACTTCCATGACCCAGATTTCACTTGTCTGTTTTTTCCTAGCATCAAACACTGAATCTAATCTTGGGTCTAAGACAAAAAATTTCCGTAATACGCATACGGCAGCTAAACCAGGCTTTGCCTTGAATGGTGTGTCACTCTACCACTCACAGCTACCCTTCTCTTCAAGGAGATAGCGCCTTCTGATCTCTGCCTAACGTGGCCTCCGGGGGTCACGTCCTCTGCTGTTCACCTGCATTCAGCACGCGCTTGCTACGCCCCCACTGTGTGCTGGGCCCTGTGTGAGTGTGTGTGCCGGTGACGGGACGTGCGGTACGGAAGACCCAGACAGCTAAGGTGCAGCGGCACAGAGAACGTCTCCGGAAGGAGGCTCCCCAGCCGCAGATCTCCCTCCCTTCCTGCAGAAGGCAGTTACGCACCCAGCATATAAAGGAGATCAGACACCTTTCGTTTCTATTTGATTATCTCAAGGGAATCCTGGTCTATGGGCATTTCACGTTCAATGGGGCACAGCCAGAGGACAACAGTGTCACCAGTGCGCTGACGGGGCCACGCACGGGACAACGTGGGAGCACAAGAGCAGGCTGGCTGTCTAACCCAGCTAGCAGGAAAGGGGGACCGGAACAGGGAGTCAGGTCTTTAAGAAGGGGGTGTAGGCAGGTGAAGGCCAAAAGCGGGGAAGTAGGAACTCTTCCTTTGCCTAAAATAGCAGCAGCAGCTGTGTGCAGGCCAGCGTGCAGCCTGATAGGGCCGGGAAAGTGGACTATGAAGCAGGGGGTGGTGAGAGGCAAGGGCCACAGCCAGCCCACAGCGGCCCATGCCCATCTGGGAGGACTGACCCTGGTCCTGGAGATCGGTGGTCTTCAAACCCATCCCCAGAGCTTTGTGTCCTCCCCCAACCTCGAAGCCGTTTATTGGGTTTCCAAGCAAAGATTATTTGTTAACAACAGGGTTCCATTTTAGGAAAACCTAGAAAACCCTGCTTAACAAAGAGTCATAGAGCTTTAAGCAAAGTGATGCAGTGTGAAAGATCACTCCAGCCTCTGGGAGCAGGATGGACATGAGAGGGAAAAGGCAGTTGAAATGTTCTAGGCAGAATTGAAGGCAGGCAGGAACTGCAGGGGATGGAGAAGAGGGAAGGGTATCAAATGTGGTCTATAAATAAAAGTGGTAGGATTGATTGGCTCTGTCTGGAAAGAGGGAGCAGTCGAGAGTGACTCTCAACTTTCTGAGATGGGTGACTAGATTGGGTGGACAATGTAAGGGAAACAGAGGACTGATCCCTGCACATTTCAGAAAGATATATAGTGTTTGATAAAAATGGTGGATGAAACCAACAGACCAGAGGAGATCATTTCTATTTTCTCCCCACCACAATGGCCTCAGCCAGACTACTGCCTTACATCCCCACATACCCAATAATCATTCATCTGGATCAACCCAACCACCCCCAAATAGCTAGTAGTAGCTACAGATCACCTGCTTTCTCATCCCTAATGTACTCAGTGGGTTTTCTGGGCCATGTCTCTGTTTTCCCCTCAAGACCACACTGTTTTAAACATTATAGAAATGTTATACCTGGTAAGCTGTGGGTATCTCAGAGCCCAGTGGGTTTCTTGAAGGCCTCTGAATTCGAGCTGAACCCTTCTCTGAGGGACTGACCATCTCAGACAATGCCCCAAAAAACAGCCTCTTGGGAGAACGAATACTTGGGTTTGAAGAATTTTCTCTCTGGTCTGCAAGTCAAAAACAGTGAGTCTTTCTTAGCTCCTGCCCTCCCAATACTAATAGAACAGCCAGTCTATACAAGAGTACAATTTTTTAGAGCAAGTGGGAGTGGGGATGGATTCCACCTAATTATGCCAGCAACTACAATTATTGCTGCCATCTTGGATTTTAATAAGCCCGCATACTAACTTTAATAGCCCTTATATATGTTAGGCAAGTAAAACTATTTGTAAATACAAAAACATGTATCTGAGGATCCAGACTAATGATGGATAAAAGCATGAAGGACAAACAGATATCACCTTCTACCTAGGACGCTTGAGTGTAGAATATGAACACAAGGTGGAAATAATGGGTAATTCCTGTTGAATGGATAAATTACCTCTAAGGATAGTGTGGATGACCAGTTGTAGGAATCCAAAGGGAGGACACTGTTAATGAAGGTCATGGATTGTCCATCACTCTGAACCTCTAAAGGACATACCTATTCTACTGCTCCAGTGTCAAGAAAGAAAATGTCAAATTTTGTACTTTTCCCAAAAACACTTCCCGCCGAGTAGACCCAGACTTCTGAAGGCAGGTGAGCAAGCATGTTACCTGACTTGTCTTGCTGGAATGAGTGAACTCTTTGTACACTTCGAGACTTTGGCTGAGACCCAGAATAGAAGGAACCAGAATTTGTCCTGCTGATTGACAATTGCTTGATTCGAGGACTTCGTCTCAAGCTTACTTCTGCAAAACCAGAATCCCAGTTAGTAACCAGGGAGAAATGCAAGCTTTTTACATTTTCCCACATATTAAATGGTAAAATTTACGTAATACCACATACAAGATGGAAATTTGACAAATTACTAACTTGAGATTTCTGAAGTGTTGTAACAAAGCTACAAAGGGTATAATATATTGCCCCAGAGTACAAAAAAACCACTGACCCACTAGACTGTCACCCTCAGAAGTTTCAAACTGCCAGCCTCTTAACCACGGTGGGGGGAAAAAAAGGTTTGTATAGTGTGACTTTTGTAAAAAAAATTTTTTTAAATTGTAGTTTTGTTTATGTTACATACATTTGTATAGAAACGACACCGGTAAGAGTATTATTAAAACTAAAATCTTAACAGTATTTCCGAATTGTGGGATTACCGACTATTAAAATTTTGCTTCTATTTTCTGAATTTCTACAATAAATTACTTGAATCATTAAAAAAGGTTTTTTGGGGTAACTCCTGAATCACAAGTACTTTTTTTTTTTTTTTAAGATTTTATTTCTAGGGACACCTGGGTGGCTCAGTTGGTTGAGCGTCTGCCTTCGGCTCAGGTCATGATCCCAGGGTCCTGGGACTGAGCCCCGCATCAGGCTCCCTGCTCAGTGAGAGTCTGCTTCGCCCTCTCCCTCTGCCTCTCCTCCTTGCCCTTGCTTTCTCTCTCTCAAATAAATAAATAAAATTTAAAAAAGAAAAAAGATTTTATTTCTAAGTAATCTCTACACCCAACGTGGGGCTCAAATTCACAACCCCGAGATCAAGAGCCACATACTCTACCGACAGAGCCAGCCAGGTGACCCCACATGCACTTGTAAAATAAGCCCCAGCATTTTGTATTACACAGTGGTTAGCCTGTACCCTGAATCCCATTTCTACTGTGTAAAAAGATTTCTCCAGAAATTCCTTTGGTAAATTCTGTGTAAGAGACCATTTACTAATAAATATTTACTGATCTATACTGTGGGCCCAGAGCTGTCACATCTCTAAAATATCTTAGGATATGCTGAGCGAGAACACAGGTACAGAAAGGTTTTCAGAGAAACTAGTTAAAATGCAACACAGAAGAGGGGCTCCTGGGTAGCTCAGTCGGTTAGGCATCTGACTCTTGCTCTCAGCTCGGGTCTTGATCTCAGAGTCGTGAGTTTAAGCCCTGCGTGCAACGCAAAACAAATGTAGGCACTACCGTGTACTCCTTTTTCTGGGGACTCTTCCACAATGTCGATATCAGGACCAGGATCAGAGGACCTTAAGGAACAACAAGCATAAGGATTATTCAGTGTCACTATTAGCTCCTACTTAATGCACAGTAGAGCTGCACCGCCTCTCGCCTCACAAAGCGATGCAGAGCCCGGGTCTGAGAACACCAGCGCGGGCACACACGCTCATGCGCCTTACTGGCCGGAGGAGAATGGTCAGCACGCTTTTTTAGAAAGCAGTTTTACAACATAAAAATTAATTAGAAATATGTATGCCTTCTAAACCTATCAATCTCACTTCTTGCAATTGTCCTGCAGATTCTTATACAAGCGTGTAAAATCTGTACACGAGTAATGTCTAGAGGAAGCCCTGACAAGGCTCCCTTTTGTTCCTGTGAAGTGCAGCTAAAAACCCTGGACGTTGTATAGAAAATGAAATACAGACTAAAAGGTGGCAAAAGGAGGCAGATTGGCTGGGGACCTCAGGACCCCAGGAGAGACAGGAGAGTGAGCTCCCGGAGTTACCTTTTTGCTTCACAGATCCCAGACAGGGTGCTGGGGGGGACGGACAACCCAAATACATCAACAGGTACAAACCTGCTCTAAGGAAAGCCAGTTCTCTCTGGCTAAAGAACCAAGAAAGGGGCAAGCTAGCATGATAAACTCCCAGACACTAACTACCATGGAAAACTTTGGCCCCACCCACCCACAGGCCAAGCTGAGATCCTAGACTTCCAGTCTTGCCCAGCAGCCATGACAACTCCCTCCATCCAATGATGAATGTTTTTAAAAAATGCTGAATGTTCATTTGATGGAATGCTTCTCAGCATGCGCGCGCACACGCACGCACGCACACACACACACACACAGATGAACTATGGACACATGCAACACCATGGATAAATCTCAAAATAATTATGCCAAATGTAAGAAGAGAGACAAAAAAGTACATTTTGTATGGTTCTCTAGCCTTTGTAGAATTTATAGAATGCTGAACACTTTTTGGTTATAAACCAGACAGTTAAGATGGGAGTCACAAGAGGCTTTTGGAGATGGACAGCAGCCCACAGACCATTAGCAAGGCCGTGTGGGTGCAGGAAGCAGCTAGATAAGGATGTTACTCACCTGCCCTTGATTTGTCTATGAAGAAGCCTTCTGGACACCTGCTTATGTACTGGAGTCTCAGCCACACTCCTAGTTAGCAGTCTGTGATAACCTAAAATGTAAACGGCGTAAATTTCATTTAACCTTATCAAGAAGTAGCAGCAAGCCAAAGAGGGCAGTTTAAACTTATGCATGGCTTACTACTCATGCCAGAGTGGTTTTTGTTTGTTTTCACTTAATGGTTTTTGGACTAACATCTAACCAACCATAGGATTCCCAATTTAACATGATACAACAGTTTATCAGCATTAGAGACTAAATAATAAGCCAACATAAAATATTGTAAAATTATTCTCTAATAAGCAATCCTGAAAAAAATAAAAAACTTATTAGAGCTTATACATTCACTCATCAGTGGTTCTTATATTTATAATTAAATGAAATAAAGTACACAAAAATGCTGATATGTCATGCAGCTTTAAGGTATTTAATACGATCCAGCCAGCTGGCATAAATTTCTGCAGATTATGTAACTCAGCTGCTCATGGGAGGACTAGTTTAAAGGCAGTTAAAAGTGACCAGGAAGTGGGACGCCTGGGTGGCTCAGTTGGTTGATCGTCTGCCTTCGGCTCAGGTCATGATCCCAGGGTCCTGGGATCAAGTCCCACATCAGGCTCTGTGCTCATCGGGGAGCCTGCTTCTCTCCCTCCCTCTGCCTGCCGCTCCCCCTGCTTGTGCTCTGTCAAATAAATAAAATCTTTAAAAAAAAAAGTGACTAGGAAGAGAAGGGATATCAGCAGGAATGTGGCATAAGGACCTCTGAAATAACTCTCCTCCATAAAAGGAATGAGAACACTGGGCAAAAATAGGCAAAATCAGTTTTAGAACTCTGGAAATTAACCAGTTTATAACAATCCATGGAGTATTTATCCAAGAAAAACAGTGAATGTAGTAACAGCGAGCTTCACAGAACTTTATCCTGCTTGGGTCCTGACCCTTCTCCCCAGCCCTGTAGCCTTGAGAACCAACAGTCTGCAAACACTGTGCAAACCAACAGCCCAGGGGCCTGTGAATGGGCCGAACCGGACTGAGCCTTCTCCAAAGCGCCACTCCCAGCTGTCATTATCTGACCTGTCCGGCAGCTTCCTGCAAAACCCCATGCACCAGGGTGGTCTCTGTTTGACCTCAGAACTCACCCAGGGCAAACAACCTCTTTCCAGGGAGCACTTTCTGAAACCAATCGGCAGCAATTGTAAACATCACAGCTGCCAGAGGGAGTGGTAACAGCTGGGGCAAATAATACGCTAAGCAAAAGTTTAAAAGGGAACACTGGGGAAGGAGACGTCTACAGGAGCCTCTGCAAACCTCCAACATACTCTTAGGAATCTGAAACTCCGGGGCGACTGGGTGGCTCAGATGGTTAAGCATCTGCCTTCAGTTCAGGTCATGATCCCAGGGTCCTGGGATTGAGCCCCACATCAGGCTCCCTGCTCCTCGGGAAGCCTGCTTCTCCCCCTCCCTCTGACACTCCCTTTGTGTTCCCTCTCTCGCTGTGTCTCTGTCAGATAAATAAATAAAATCTTTAAAAAAAAAAAAAGGAATCTGAAACTCCATGCAAGGTAGGGGTGTGTGCATGCCCGGGAGAAACCGCTAAGGCCTGGGGCGCCTGGGTGGCTCAGTCGTTAGGCGTCTGCCTTCGGCTCAGGTCATGATCCCGGGGTCCTGGGATCGAGCCCCGCATTGGGCTCCCTGCTCGGCGGGAAGCCTGCTTCTCCCTCTCCCACTCCCCCTGCTTGTGTTCCCTCTCTTACTGTGTCTTTCTCTGTCAAATAAATAAAATCTTAAAAAAAAAAAAAAAAGAAACCTCTAAGGCCTAAGCTGTCACCCATGGCTAACCTGAGGCCTTCAGTACTCAGCCAGGCAGCTTACATTTCTAAGAAAATGAGCCAATGCACCTAGGACCCTCACAGCAAAGGCTGAGAAACCTACTGGTTCCAGGCATTTAAGGAAATCTGTCCGATCATTAGCGGGATCTAAGCTAACTGAGTAGACATCAGTGGCCACTAATGACAGAATACAGGCTTTAAAGAATTAAATTCAGGAAAGTCACCAAGCAAACAGTGGCACTAATAATGACAACAAACCCTGGCTGGAAGGGGACAGGTCTGTCAGAACTGCCTTATTATGTCTAATTGTCAATAAAACATGAGACATGCAAAGAAGCAAGAGAGTTTGGCCCAGGTGCAGGAAAAGAGAAAAAAAAAACCAACAACAAAACAGTCATTAGAAGCAGTCCCTGAGGAATTCCAAACATTGGATTTGTCAGACCAAGACTCTAAATTAGCTGTTTGAAATATGTCCAAAGACCTAAAAACTTCCATCCAAAGAACCAAAGGGAAGTAGGAAACTGAGGACTTGCCCCAAAGGGACAGAGATCCCAAAAAAGAACCAAACAGAAATTCTAAAGCTGAAAAATGAAAAAATTAGTAGCCAAACTATGGAAAGAGCCAAGATGTCCATCAACAGATGAATGGATAAAGAAGATGTGGTATATATATACAATGGACTATTATGCAGCCATCAAAAAAACGAAATCTTGCCATTGGCAATGACGTGGATGGAACTAGAGGGTATTATGCTAAGTGAAATAAGTCAATCAGAAAGATAATTATCATATGATCTCATGATATGAGGAATTTGAGAAACAAGACAGAGGATCATAGGGGAAGGGAGGGAAAAATGAAACAAGATGAAACCAGAGAGGGAGACAAACCATAAAAGACTCTTAATCTCAGGAAATAAACTGAGGGTTGCTGGAGTGGTGGGGGGTGGGAGGGATGGGGTGGCTGGGTGATGGACACTGGGGAGGGTATGTGCTATGGCGAGCACTGTGAATTGTGAAACAAATAATACATTATATGTTAATAAAAAAAATTTTATTAGAATGGTTTAGCCACAGATATGAGGTAGGAGAAGAATCAACAAATTTGAAGATGGATTAATTTATATTATCCAGACTGAGGGACAGAAAAAAGATGATGAGAAACCGTCTCAGACATCTGTGAGACACTGTCAAGCGCAACATCCACATATGGGGAGTCCCAGGAGGAGAGGAAAGAGAAGCATGAAGAACATCTGAAGAAATATGGGCTGAAAACTTCCCAACTTTGATGAAAGACATTACACATCCAAGAACCTCAATAACCCAAGAAGGATAAAGTCAAAGAGATCCACACTTACACAAATCATAAACTGTAAGAAGTCAAAGAGAGAATCTTGAAAGGAGCCAAAGATCAGGGAATTCATCAAGTACAAAGGATCCTCTAGAAGAATAACAGCTGATTTCTCATCAGAAAGGAAGGCCAAAAGACACTGTGATGATGTATTCAAAGGGCTGAAAGAGAAAAAGACTCAACCAAGAATTCTATATCCAGCAAAATTACTGTTCTAAAACAAAGGAAATTAGCATGTTCCCAGATTAAAAACAAACTCCCCCCAAAAAAACAAAACAGAGAATTCTTAAGTAGCAGACCTGTCCCACTAGAGAGAGTCCTTCAGGCTGAACGGGCACTCAAGGGTGAAATGAATCCATGGGAAGAATTAAAGAGCACCAGTGAAGGAACTACATAAATAATGTACAGCACAAAAGCATTTTGTGTTTGTAACTCTTCTTCTCCTAGGAGTTAAAAGATAAAGTGATAATTATAAATTGGTGTCAATGGGGGCGCCTGGGTGGCTCGGTAGGTTAGGTGTCCGACTCCTGATCCCGGCTCAAGTCTCAATCTCAGGGTCCTGAGTTTGAGCCCCGTGTTGGGGCTCCACATTAGGTCATGGAGCCTACTTTTAAAAAAATAATTAAATAAAAATAAAAATTGGTGTTGATGGGCATACGATGTACAAAGATGTAATGTGTATGACAATATAGCACAAAGGAAGGAGTGGGAAAGAGAACTGAATTTACAGGAGCAAAGTCTTAGAATACTACTGAAATTAAACTGGTATTAATCTGAATAAGGCTGTTATAAGATATTAATCATAAGCCGGGACACACACACACACACACACATAGTGCCATAAGAAGCTCTCAAAGTTGGTCTCTCCACCAAAAACAACTAGTAAGCTAGGGGGGAAAATGATCCGAATCAAGTATTTTGGAACTATGGAACCCGACTGGACACTTGCAACAATAAGGGAAATGCTTTACAGGAAAGGGAGATGCTGATTTTTGGTAAGGGAACGCCATGCACGAACAGGTATGATCTCCTTTCCTCAGCCCCGCTGCAGCTGTGGGGAGAGGCCCACCTTCTGGGAGCGGCTGTCTGATGGGGAGCAGACAGACAGTGGGGACTCAGTCCTCCAAACCTGGGGTTGTGTGCTTTGGTCAATGTGGTGGACTCCTGTGGGGATGGGGCAGACACTTGCCTTGGTTTTGGACCTCTCAGGATGCAGTGGATGCAGCGGCTCTCCCTCAATGCACCCCCGGCAAGATTTTTAAGATTTTTATTTATTTTGAGAGAGAGAGAGAGAGAATGCATGCAAGCGGGGGGAGGGGCAGAGGGAGAGAGAGACACTCAAGTGGACTTCACATAGAGCACAGAGGCCGACTCAGGGCTCGATCTCACAACGCTGAGATCATGACCTGAGCTGAAATCAAGAGTCAGGTGTTTAACCAACTGAGCCACCCAGGCACCCTAACCCTGGGAAGATTTAAAGGGACAAGAACACCTTCTTGCTTTTCCCTTTTTGGAGTCAGACATTTAAGGAAATCTTTGTCAGGTCACTGGTTAACAGAGCTAACAGAACAGAAACTTCACTGACCACACAAAATGGAATACAATGCTTTACAAAAAGTTTGGAAAACAGAGTTGATGCCCTCAAAATGCCAAAAAAAAAAAAAAAAAAGTCACTGGTCAAGGACATCAAAATCAAGTTTTCTAAATATGCTCAATGAGCTCAAGAAAATCATGAAGAACTGAAGGAAATCAGGAAAACAATGTATGAACAAAATGAGAATATCAATAAAGTGATAAAAATTATTAAAAGAGGGACGCCTGGGTGGCTCAGGTCACGATCCCAGCATCCTGGGATCAAGTTCCACATCGGCCTCCTTGCTCAGCAGGGAATCTGCTTCTCCCCCTGCTTATGCTTGCTTGCGTGCTCTTTCTGACAAATAAATAAAATCTTTTAAAAAAATTATTAAAAGAAACCAAATTCTCAAACTATTCCAAAAAATAAAAGACGAAGAAAACTTGTAAATTCATTCACCAAGGCCAGTACTACCCTCATACCAAAATCAAAGACACTACAGAAAACTATAGGCCAGTATCTCTGATGAGCACAGATGCAATAATCCTCAACAAAATATTAGCAAACTGAATCCAACAATACATTAAAAAATCATTCGCCACAATCAAGTAGGATTTATTCCAAAGAAGCAAGGGTGACTGAATATTTGCAAATCAAGGTGATACTTCACACAAACAAGAGAAAATACAAACCATTACGATCATCCCAATAGATACAGAAAAAGCATTTGACAAACTACAACATCCACTCATGATAAAAACGCTCAACAAAATAGGTTTAAAGGGAACATACCTTAACGTAATAAGGCCATAGATGAAAAAACCCCACAGCTAACATCATACTCAATGCTGAAAATCAGAGCTTTTCCTCAAGATCAAGAACAAGAGTGTCTACTCTCAACCACTTTTATTCAACACAGTGCTGAAAGGCCTAGCTGCAGCAATCAGACAAGACATAAAAGGCATCCAAACTGGTAAGGAATAAATAAAAGTATTTGGAGATAAAACAATACCAAATATAGAAAACCCTAAAGATTCCATCAAAAAGCTACTAGAACTGATAAGTGAATTCAGTAAAGTTGCAGAATATGAAATTAATATACAGAAATCTGTTATATTTCTACACACTAGTAATGAAGTAGCAGAAAGAAAAAGAAAACAAGGACGCTTGGGTGGCTCAGTTGGTTAAGCATCTGCCTTTGGCTCAGGTCATGATCCTAGGGTCCTGGGATCAAGACCCACATTGGGCTCCCTGCCCAGCGGGGAGTATGCTTTTCCCTCTCCTTCTGCCCCTGCTTGTGGGCTCTCTCTCGTGCTCACTCTCTCAAATAAATAAAATCTTTAAAAAAAAGTTTAAAAAAAAGAAAAAAAAGAAAAACAATCCCATTTACAATTACACCAAGAAGAATAAAATACCTAGGAATAAACTTAATCAAGGAGATGAAAGACCTGTATTATGAGTATAAAACACTGATAAAAAAATAGAAGATGGCACAAATAAAGGGAAAGATATACCATGCTCATGTATTGGAAGATTTAATATTGTTAAAATGCCCATATCACCCAAAGCAATCTACAGATTCAATACAATCTCTATCAAAATACCAAAAGCATTTTTCACAGAACTAGACTACTACTAAAATTTGTATGAAACCACAAAAGACCTCAATTAGCCAGAGCAATCTTCTCAATCCCAGATTTCAAGATCTACTACAAAGCTGTAGTAATCAAAACCTTACGGTACTGGCATAAAAACAGACTCACAGATTGATGGAACAGAATATACAGCCCAGAAGTAAGCCACACTTATATGGTCAATCTACAGCAAAGGCGGCAAGAATATGCAATGGCACAAAGACAGTCTTCTCTTCAATAAATGGTGTTGGGAAAACTGGACAGCTCCATGCAAAAGAATGAAACTGGACCACTTTCTTACACCATACACAAAAATAAAATGGATTAAAGACCTAAATGTGAGACCTGAAACCATAAAATCCTAGAAGAGAACACAGGCTGTAACTTCTTTGACATCAGCCTTAGCAACTTCTTTCTAAATATATCTCCTCAGGCAAGGGAAACAAAAGCAAACTACTGGGACTACACCAAAATATAAAAAGCTTCTGCACAGCAAGGGAAACCAACAAAACAACAAGGCAACCTACTGAGTGGGAGAAGATATTTGCAAATGATATATCCAGTCAGGGGTTACTATCCAAAATAAGAACTCAGGCAAGTCAACACCAAAAACTAATCCAATTAAAAATGGGCAGAAGACCTAAAACAGACATTGCTCCAAAGACAACCAGATGGCCAACAGACACATGAAAAGATGCTCAACATCACTCATCATCAGGGAAATTCAAATCAAAACAACCAATGAGGTATCACATCTGTCAGAATGGCTAAAAAATCATCAACACAAGAAACAAGTGTTGACGATGATGTGGAAAAAAGGGTATCCTCGTGCACTGTTGGTGGAATACAAGCTGATGCAACCACTGGGGAAAACAGTATGAAGGTTCCTTAAAAATTTTAAAAATAGAATTACCATAGGATCCAGTAATTCCACTACTGGGTATTTATCCAAAGAAAATGAAACTGCTAGGGGCGCCTGGGTGGCTCAGTCGTTAAGCGTCTGCCTTCGGCTCAGGTCATGATCCCGGGGTCCTGGGATCGAGGCCCACATCGGGCTCCTTGCTCCGTGGGAAGCCTGCTTCTCCCTCTCCCGCTCCCCCTGCTTGTGTTCCCTCTCTCACTGTGTCTCTCTCTGTCAAATAGATAAATAAAATCTTAAAAAAAAAAAAAAAGAAAATGAAACTGCTAATTCTAAAAGATACAAGTACCCCTATGTTTACTGTGGCTTTACAATAGCCAAGATATGGAAGCAACCCAAGTGTCCACTGATAGATGGATGGATAAAGATGTGGTATAGATACAATGGAATATTACTCAGTCATAAGAAAGAATGAGATCTTGATATCTGTGACAACATGAATGGTCCTAGAGGGTATTTTGCTAAGTGAGGTAAGTCAGAGAAAGACAAATACCATATGGTTTCACTTACATGTGGAATCTAAAAAACAAAACAAACAAAAAAAAACCTCAGACTCTTAAATACATAGAACTGGTGGTTGCCTGAGGGGAGGTAGGTGAGGGATGGGTAAAATAAAGGGAATTTTCAATTATAAAATAAATAGGTCAAAAGATGAATAGTAATGCACTCCACCCAGCAAGAGAATGCACATTATTCTCGAGCATACATAGAACATTCTCCACTAACAGGACAAATGGTAGAGCATAAAATAAGTCTCAAAAAATAAGACTAAAATACAAGGTTTGTTCTCCAACCACAATGGAATGAAATTAGAAATTAACAACAGCAGGAAATCTGGGAAACTCACAAATACACGGAGGTCAACATACTCTTAAATAACCAATGGGTCAAAGAAGAAATCACAAGGGAAATTAGAAAATATTTTGAGATAATGAAAACACAACATACCCAGACTTAGAGGATACAGTTAAAGCAGTATTAGAAGGGAATGTGTACCTGTAATGCCTGTATTAAAAAAGAAAGATCTCAAATTAATAACTTAAAGTTAACCTTAAAAGCTCAAAAAGATCAAACTAACACCAAAGCAAGTAGAAGGAAGGAAATGGTAAAGACTGCATAGGAAATCAATGAAATCAAGAATTAAAAACAAAACAAAACAAAAATCAATGAAACCAAAAGTTGGTTCTTTGAAAAGATCATTAAACTGACAAACTTTTAACTAGACTGACCAAGAGGGAAAACCCAAACAACTATGAAAGAGGGATCATAGATACCAACCTCACAGAAATTCAAAGGGCTATTAGGGAATGCTATGAACAACTGTATAACAGCAAAGTGGAAACAGACAAATTCCTAGAAAGACACAAACACTGGAAACTGAAAATCTAAATAAATCTATAACAAGTAAAGGATGGAATTAGTTATCAAAAAACTTCCCACAAAGAAATACTCAGGACTAGATAGCTTTAATGTTGAATTCTACCTAACATTTAAAAAATAATTAACACCTTAAAACATATGGTCATTTTACTTTTGACCAAGATGCCACAACAACTCAATGAGGAAAGAAGTTGGGACAACAGGATAGCCACATACAACAGAATGACATTGGGCTCCTATCTCACACAAAATAATGCACAAAAGTTAACTCAAAATGGATCAAAGACTGAAATGGAAAAGCTTAAACTCTAAAATTGGATTAAGTAGTAGTTTTTTTTGTTTTGTTTTTTAAGATTTTATTTATTTATTTGACAGAGAGAGACACAGCTAGAGAGGGAACATAAGCAGGGGAGGTGGGAGAGGGAGAAGTAGGCTTCCCACGGAGCAGGGAGCCTGATGCGGGGCTCGATCCCAGGACCCCGGGATCATGACCTGAGCCGAAGGCAGACGCTTAACGACTGAGCCACCCAGGCGCCCCTAAGTAGTAGTTTTTTAGCTATGACACCAAAAGCATAAGCAATGACAAAAATTCATAAATTGCTTTAGATTTTTTTTTTTTTTATTTATTTATTTGAGAGAGAGAGAATGAGAGAGAGCACACGAGAGGGGGGAGGGCCAGAGGGAGAAGCAGACTCCCTGCCGAGCAGGGAGCCCGACGCGGGACTCGATCCAGGGACTCCAGGATCATGACCCGAGCCGAAGGCAGTTGCCTAACCAACTGAGCCACCCAGGCGCCCTCATAAATTGCTTTAAAATGGACTTCATCAAAATTAAAAACTTTTTGTGTATTGAAGGGCACTATCAAAGTGAAAAGACAACCCACAGACTGGATAAAATATCTACAAATCATATATCTGATGAGGGACTAATATCTATAATATATAAAGAATTCTTGCAATTCAACAATTACAAGACAATTTTTACCTGACATTTCAATTAAAAAATGGGCAAAAATTTGCATAGACATTCTCTAAAGTAGACATACAGAGAGCCAGCAGGCACTGGAAAAGATGCTCAAAATTAGTCATCAGTGGGCGCCTGGGTGGCTCAGTCGTTAAGTGTCTGCCTTCGGCTCAGGTCATGACCCCAGGGTCCTGGGATCGAGTCCCACACTGGGCTCTCTGCTCGGCAGGAAGCCTGCTTCTCGCTCTCCCACTCCCCCTGCTTGTGTTCCTGCTCTCGCTATCTCTCTCTCTGTCAAATAAATAAATAAAATCTTAAAAAAATTAGTCATCAGTGAAATGCAACTGAGAACCACAATGAGATCCCACTACACATACACCCAAGAGGACAGTTTGAATCAAAAAGAGGGACAACAGGGGCCCCTGGGTGGCTCAGTCAGTTAAGCGACCGACTGTTGATCTCAACTCAGGTCTTGATCTCAGGGTTATGAGTTCAAGCCCCAGTTGGGCTCCACACTAGTTGTGGAGCCTACTTTAATATTTTATTAATTTATTTATTTTTAAAGATTTCTTTATTTATTTGAGAGAGAGAGGGAAAGAGAACGGGGGAAGGGCAAAGAGAGAGGGTGAGAGAAACTCAAGCAGACTCCATGCTGAGCGCAAAGCCTGACCCAGGGCTCGATCTCA
>NC_138377.1:121397362-121412704 GCF_054177405.1 Leptonychotes weddellii | reverse complement strand
AAAAATTAAAAAAAATAAAAACCAATCAGCTAAGGGCCCAACACAAGAAATAACATGAGAGTAAACCCCAAAAGAAAGGAATAAAGATAGGAACAAAAATGAATAGGAAAAATAAAAAGGAAACAAGAGAGATCAACAGAAACAAAACAATGATTCTCTGAGAACCCAAATACAGAAACCTATAGTAAAACTGAGCCATTTAAAATGGGAGAAAGCATAAATAAGCAACATTAGAATGAAAAAATAGAGCACAGATCTGAAATACTAGTAAGAGGTAAGGTTGAAGTTCATTTTCCCCATACAAACACCCATTTGTTCCAGCACCATTTGTTGAAAAGATTATCCTTTGGCCACTGAATTACTGGGGCACCTTTGTCAAAAAGCTGTGTGCCCCTATCGGGCAGGTCTATTTCTGCTCAGAATCTAGTCCAGAAACTGTTAATAGCATACAGTCTTGGGTGCTGTTAATTTTGCTCTCCCTTGAATGAAACATCCACATTCTCGAATACTTTTATTAGCTCATTAAAGACATTCTCTCTCATTCAGACTGATGATTATCTATGACTCTAACATTCCACAGGCAAAAAAAAAAAAAAAAGCCTTCAAGGAGCAGAATTTATTTATTTATTCCAGAATTCTCAAAAGAAATCAAAGGTGACATCATGCAGTTACTGCCCGAAGTCCATAAGCTATCTTTACAGTCCTCCCACAGGACTGGCTCTGAACATGTCCTGAGAAATGAGAAACCTACTGCAATTTTATCCCTTTTTTAGAGAACAAAGAATGGTAAAAATTAGGGGCACCCGGGTAGCTCAGCCAGTTAAGCATCTGCCTTTGGCTCAGGCCGTGATCCCGGAGTCCTGGGATCGAGCCCCGCGTCAGGCTCCCTGCTCAGCAGGGAGTCTGCTTCTCCCTCTACCCCTCACCCTGCTCTCATGCTCTCTCTCACTCTAATAAATAAAATCTTAAAAAAAGAAAAAAGAATAGTAAAATTAATGTTACTGGACAAAATTCTTCTGTCCAACTCTGAAAGACCTTAATACCCTAGATCACTCCCAAAGCTTTCTCCTCTCCCTTAATTCCTCAATGTATAAAGCTTCTTTAACCACCTCTCATATGGCCATGCCATGGCCAGTCTTGTGACTTTGCTTATGCCAATCCCCTATCTAGCATGCTCTCTCTTACCTTGCTGCCATCTCAACTCTGCTCGCTCCTTAGCATCTAGCCTGGGCTCCCCTGACTCCTGAGAAGCCTCCTCAGCCTGTTCTGGCCCAAGACTTGCCCTTCCCGTTCTCCAGTCCTAGTATGTCTTTACTTCCCCAACAGGCAAGTCCTTCCTGTTGTAGATTCCTGGCTCTCTCGTGTATTAGGTTGCATTAGTTCATTATGTATTTTGTGTGTGTGTGTGTGTGTGTGTGTATCTGCATATATCTCGTGTATTAGGTTGCATTAGTTCATTATGTATTGTGTGTGTGTGTATCTGCATATATGAATTCATTATTATCATCTTTGCTGCTGGATCATAAATCTGAGAATAGGACACGATCTTATTTTTATTGTATTCCCCATAACATACTTTGAGGAATGTGGCAGATGTTTGATAAATATTCATTAATTGACGGATAGGATTAAAACTTACAAGAATCTGAGGGTATGAAAAAGTAAACCTGGCCTTAGACACCAAAAAGCTGTGGAACTGAGGAATACCTTTAGGTTTAGAGCTTCTTAGTGTCCTTCCTCTGTTTTCCCATTTATCTGCTGTCCTCCCACCGGCCGGCCTTTGGACCCCCTTCTCCCCGGCCGCCTCTGGACTGCCGTCTGGACACAGCTTCTGCGCCTTCACGTTCAGCCTTGCCACGTTCAACATCTTCAGGGAGCGGCACATGGTGTTCATCTTCTGCCGCACTGGAGTCCGAGGGACCCCTCCTTCCAAAACAGCGTGGAGAGAAAAGGAAAAGAGCTTTCACTTTTGCCAATTTAGGAACCACTTTAATTCAGATGAAATAGTCTGTGAAAGAATACCAAAATAAAGTATATCCCTTCAGGAGGATCTCAATTTGGTGGTTCATGCATCTCCTTGTACCTACAACCTGGAGTAGAAAGAGAGCTCTTCTTTAAACTGAGGTTTAGGAACAGAACATGGCAACAGGATCAGATGATTTTTAGCAAGGCAAATGCCAAACAGACCCATTTTGGTGTTCCCCAATGGTCAGAGTTATGACGAAACTCTCCTAAAAGGCAATTGAGCAGTCTGCATCAAAAGCTACTTTCTCCCACTTTTTGGTACAGTAACTTGTTCCTGACAACTTATTCTAAGGAAGGCACTCAAAAAATAAATTGCATGCGGGGCACCTGGGTGGCTCAGTCGTTAAGCGCCTGCCTTCAGCTCAGGTCGTGATCCCAGGGTCCTGGGATCAAGCCCTGCATCGGGCTCCCTGCTCAGCGGGAAGCCTGCTTCTCCGTCTCCCACTCCCCCTGCTTGTGTCCCTGCTCTCACTATCTCTCTCTGTCAAATAAATCTTAAAAAAAAAAAAAAAGAAAAAAGAAAAAAAAAAATCACATGCATGATGTACACTCTAATATTATTTATAATGATAAAAACTGAAAATCTGTTCGACAACGCAAGAATTTTGTAAATTTTGTGAAGCAATGAGGTAGAATAGTAACCAAAAAGGCAAGGTAGCAGATGAGTAAGTATTTATAAGCAGCACATAAAGTTGGATTTATATTTCTGTCATATCTAAAAATGGAAATGGCCTATTAAGAAAGTAGGATTGTGAGCGATTTAACATCACTTTCGTAACTAATGTAATCATTTTCAAATTTGAAATATAAGAACTTGTCCTTCTCTTATTCAGTTACCATTTCAACTACATTTTAGGGAATGCCAATCTTTTAAAACGTTACACGCTCAAAAAACAGTCTATGCACATACGTTTCTTTTTGCTGTCTTCCTCCTTGGACACAACGGATTCTTCCCGAGACTTTCTCTGGTAGAGCTCGGACAGGCAACATGTTAATTCATTTTCAGTTTTGGAAGACTCTTCATTATTAGATGAGGCAGCCTGTAGTAACCTGTGAACAAGGCAAGATGTCTAGTATAAAGCTGAAATTCTGGTTTTTCCAAAATGCTATAACAACAAAATTCATTATCCTTTTAAAAGTTAATCAAAAGATGTCCACACAAGAAGCCTTCAAAAATTTTTTTCCTCAGGAGGGAAAATGTCCCTGTCTTCTCACAATTTAAACACTCACACTAGAAGATAGGAGAGAAATACGCAGTAGACTGCCCCCTCATAGCTCTCAGAAGAAACCAACCGATGCAACACCTTAATAATCAGACCTGTAGACTCCATAATTGTGACACAATAAATGTTTGTTGTTTAAGCCCCTCAAAAAAAAAACCCCACTCAGGAATGGAAGCAACCTGTTCACAAAACCATTAATCATGACATATAGTATTGACTTATCCATAGTTATTTTTTACTCAGTGTATTTTTTACTCACTTAATATACTGATGTAACAGTATATTAAGTGTCCAGTGACTTCTGAATAATTCTTTCACATTGTAGTAAACTAATTTGGGATTGATGAGAAGGGGATGAAGTGGGGCTGAGGGGCTGATTACAACCTGCTCTCTGAAATGGTTGTAATCATTTATAATTCTATTGTCTAAAGTGTCATTTCCCCTTGTTCTAGATCAGATTTACTGACCTGGGACAATCTAATGGTATAAAATAGAATCTTGCGGGGTTTTTCTTATTATGGTTTTCATTTCCATTTATCTAAACTGACTTTTTTTTTGAGTTCTATGCCCAATGTGGAGCTTGAACTCAGGTCCCTGAGATCAAGAGTTTGATTAGTTATCAAATGCTTTTCTGCCTAGGACTACAGATCAGTCACTAAGCAAACTAAGAAAATGGCACAACTTTCGGGGCGCCTGGGTGGCTCAGTCATTGAGCGTCTGCCTTCGGCTCGGGTCGTGGTCCCGGGGTCCTGGGATCGAGGTCCCCGTCAGGCTCCCTGCTCGGCGGGAGGCCTGCTTCTCCCTCTCCCACTCCCCCTGCTTGTGTTCCCTCTCTAGCTGTCTCTGTCAAATAAATAAATAAAATCTTAAAAAAAAAAAAGGAAAGAAAGAAAATGGCACAACTTTCAAAATGCATTACTTGTATTTCACTGTCTTCCATTACGTGATATTATTTGATTTAAAGTAGGAGGAAGTTATGGCGACATGAGTTGAATCTGCTGGGGCTCTCAGTTTCACACATGTAGCAGGTCTGAAGCAGACTAATTCTCCCTAAGTGTGCTGGGATTGCCTTTCACTGAGGGGAGGGTTTGTTTAGAACTTATGAACCTTTCAAATACACAGTAGAGAAAGCATTATTAGATATATACCTCCCAGCAAGATTAAATACTTGCTAATGGTCTACCCTACTTCAGATTTTTTAGTGAAATTAAGCATTATAGACACACAAAAAAGCCCACTCTTATCTTTTCCCATCGCTTCCTTCCAGAGATATTCCTAGACCTGTGTTTATTTATAGAGACATACATATGTATGGAAACCAATATAAATTGCTATTATATGCATTCTAAGTTTTTAAAAGTATCATACATCATCCTTTTGCACTTTTTTGTCTGTACTCAACATATTTTTCATGAGCATATAAATACCTCTAGTTTATTCAGTTTTACTAATCTGTAATATTCCCTTGTATAACTATATCACAGTTTGTTTCTCCATTTCCCCCACTGAGAGACAGCTGGTTCTTTCCACTTTTTCACTTTTAAGGACTGGCAGTGAACAATCAAGAGTAGCTCTCCTCACGTTTGTGCAAAAACTTCTCTAATGTAGACACACGTAAATGGAATTGCTGGTTGTCAGTATGCGAAGTTTCTGCTTTACTAGGAATACAACCTGCTCTCTGAAATGGTTGTAATCATTTATAATTCTATTGTCTAAAGTGTCATTTCCCCTTGTTCTAGATCAGATTCACTGACCTGGGACAATCTAATGGTATAAAATAGAATCTTGCGGGGTTTTTCTTATTATGGTTTTCATTTCCATTTATCTAAACTGACCATCTTTTTTTTTTTTTTTTGAGTTCTGTGCCCAATGTGGAGCTTGAACTCAGGTCCCTGAGATCAAAAGTCACATGCTCTCCAGACTGAGCCAGCCAGGTGCCCCAACTGAGTATCTTAGCTTTTCAAATTACTGCTCCATTGGATTTCATTGCATGAACCACTTGTTCGCATTCTTTGCCCAATTGCTTGTCTTTTCCTTGTTGATTTTTAGGAACTCTGTACTAATTTAGATACTAATCCTTTCTTAGTTATATGGATACAGCCACCTAGGCCTATGACTAGTCCTTTTTCATCATACAGAAAATTTTAAATTATAGTCATCTATTTTCCTTCATGGTTTGAACGCTTTAGGTTTTATATAAGAAATCCATTCCCAGCCTGAACTACTCATCTTCCCTTCTTACGATTTTAAAGCTTTACTTTTCATGCTTGTTTTTAAAATTTTATTAGGACTTTATCACTGTGTATGTTGTGAAGTAGAAATCTAATTTTTATCCTTTTTCTTCCAGAGAGCGAACTGTCACACCACCATTTATTGCACAGTCTATTCTTTCCCACATTTATAATTCTGCCTCTGTCATATGCTGAGCTCCCATACAGGTGTGGGTCATTTTGGGGGCACTCTACTGTTGCATGGGTCTCTCTGTTGATCATCTCACCCATGCCACGCTGCCCTACTCATTAGAGCTTTACGGTAAACACTGCTTTCTTATAGGGGAAAGTGCACCTGTTCTGTCTTAGCCCTTTTGAGCTGTACCATGTTCAGGAATCAGAAGACTCGTTATTAAGTCAGTTCTTCTCAAAATGGCCTACAGACTCAATGCACTCGTGGTCAAAAATCCCAGCAGGCTTTTCTGGTGGAAATTAACAGATTGATTCTATAATTTACATGGAAACACAAAGGATCTAAATAGTCAAAGCAATTCGGAAATAAAACAAAGTTGAGAGGACTACCTGATTTCAGTACTCAAGACAATGTGATATTAACACACTGTCTGGACTAGGTTCTTTTCATAAATAGACCTACATGATGGTGGTGAACTGACTTCGACAAAGGTGCCACAGTGAACTCAATGAGAAAAAGACTATCTTTTAACAAATGGTGTTGGAACAACTGGTTATCTCTATGGCAAAAAATAAATCTTAACTTTATGTCTTAATACTATTTTGAATTTCTTCTATCTCTCTTACATTTTTTTTTTTTTTTAAAGATTTCTTTACTTGAGAGAGTGGGGGGAGGGGAGCAGGCAGAGGCAGAGACAGGATCTCAAGCAGACTCCCCGCTGAGCACAGAGCCTGACGCAGGGCTCAATCCCATGACCCTGAGGTCATGACATGAGCCGACACCAAGAATCGGATGCTATACTGACTGAGCCCTGGGCGGCCCTCTTTTACATTTCTAATATGGTTGTGTCTGGGTGGCTCAGTCGGTTAGACGTCTGCCTTTGGCTCAGGTCATGATCCCAGGATCCTGGGATCCAGCCCCACATTGGGTTCCCTGCTCACCGGGGAGCCTGCTACTCCCTCTCCCTCTGCCTGCCACTCCCCCTGCTTGCGCTCTATCTCATATAAATAAAATCTTTAAAAAACAAAAACACTGCTTGATTTTGCTATAGATAATTCTATTTTATTTGGCTTCTCAAAGAATCACTTTATGTTTGTTGATTTTTTTTTTTTTCCTGTGATTCATGTTTGTTCTTATCTTTATTACTATCTTATTTTTGGGATTTACTCCCTTGTGTTATTTCCTGTACTGGACCCTTAGTTAATTGGTTTTTAACTTTTCTTCCTTAAAAGTTCTATAAATCTTCCTTGAAGTATAAACTTAGCTGCATTACACAAATGTTATTTTTCATTTTTACTGAGATTTAATACCAAATATTTTCTGACTTCCATAATGAGTGCATTTTACTTTCATAATTAATTTTTTCCAATTTTTTTTTAATTGTGGTAAAACATACATACCATGAATGTAAGATCTTAACCACTTTTAAGTACACAGTTCAGGGGTATTAAGTAGATTCATAATTAAGCTACCATCACCTCCACCCATCTCCAGAACTCTCTTCATCTTGTAAAACTGAAACTCTATAACCATTAAACAATGCTCTCCATTTTTAATTAGTTTTTAATATTATTGGACTATACTACACAAACCAACCCATGTGCAGATAAGTGAGAGCTGATTTCATCCACCAATATCCAGAGAAATAAAAAAGTTTTACCAAAATGACTCCATCAAACTTGAACTGGCACCACTAAGGTTAGAGCAAGGAAACCACTTCTCCACAACAGCCGCACTCCAGGGACCAGTGCGGCCGAGCTCCTGCTGGGCCCAGTCTGGAACAGCAGCAGCTACAGGGACAGGAGCAGAGATGGGAGAGGAAGGAAAGAAAAAGAGGCATTAGGCCCAAAGCGGAGAATGCAAGCGCTTGCTCCGCCCTTGGACAGGCGGCATTCTCACAAAGGACACACAAGGCCACATCATTAACAACATTCCTTCATCCACACCACCAATTCCAAGTGGTACCCCAACAATGTACAAACGTAGGCTAGCTCACAGCTCCTCAAACACACCAGACACACACCCTTCCAGAGCCTTGGCGCTTGGGGTTGCCTCTATCAGCAACATTCTTCCCATTTCACCTTCCTTCAAGCCTTTGCTCCAATATTACTCTTTCAGCAAAGCCTGTTCAAACCCACCCCTTACACTCCCCATTCCTTTTTTCCTGCTTTATTACGATGGCACTTATCTCTTTCAAACATACTATGCAACCTCCTTACTTATTGTTTCCCCCGACTAGATGGTACACTAAGAACAGAGACTTTTGTCTATTTTGTTCTCTAATACATTCCCATTAGAACAGTGCCTGCCACAGCAGCCACTCAATAAATCTGTTGAATAAATGAATGGAATAAGTATCAAATTGATTATATTTCTATCTACCTAGCATAAATAAAGTTTGTGTTGTATTAGTAACAATGCAACAAATTGGAAGGTAGACAGAATCACAACAGTTTTATATGCAGTCTTCATTAAATATATTAGTACAAGTTTCATCTTATACCTTTGATTCCAACCCAGTTTCACAGAGCCTTTGGACCCCTCAGAAGTGCTTTAGGATTTCTATAAATAATAATGACTTAAATTGCCTGAAGTATTGTAGCTTACTTTTATCCGTTTCTTAATAGATATTGGGGTTCTACTAAGAGCACAGTGAAAAAAAATTCTGATGGTGGAAAAAACTATAAACCACTGCCCTGGAGTATGTTAGTTATTGCTTCAGAAGCTTACCACAGGCAGCAGGATCTTCGAGTGAATTGTGAATCTGATTCAATACAATATCTACAACATCAGAGGAAAGGGAAGCTGTATCCTGGGGGCTCTCTGTCACAAGTGTTTGGAGAAAAGGTCTTTGAAATTCAGCCTCCTCAGTGCGGAACACGGTGAGGACCGCAGCAGTGGTAGAGAGGGGGGAAATAACTCCCGTGATGGGGGGCCAGCCTTCACCAGGGTCCACACTGGCAACCTACATCAGAAGTTCTAATTAGTTGAGAAGATGGTTGTCCTATGGCTAAAGAAGAATGTAGCTTAGTAAAAGACAGAATGATAGTTTCCCCCGATGACTGTTATTATAAAAGAGAAAACTGTAGAAAAGACAGGCTGGATGGGTATTAGTGCTAGAACTGAATTTAGTGACCATATAATCCTAATCTCTCAATTTATAAATAAGAAAAACCTAAGGTTACCTGGAATATTTACTAAGCACTTATGATGTGCTTATTATAACTCACCGAGTCCTCAAAACTGAGGACCTCACAACCCCACTCTGAGGTAAAAATGATTATTATCCCCCTTTTACAGAGGAGGAATTAAGGCTGAGAAATAAATAACCTGTTTAAGGTCACTCAGTTAGATGCAGAAGCTAAGCACATATGGATTTGAAACCCACACTCTTAACCATGAGGCAGTACTACCACGTAAGGGATTTACTCAGATCACACAGCTGGGCAGCAGAGCTGAGACCCAATCCAGACCGCCTGACTCCCGACCCAGTGCCCTTTCTATCAGAACACACAACTCTTAGAACAACATCGGTTCAGAGACTATACAGCTTTTCTCTAAGTGTCTCACAATGGGATCCAGAAGATAGAAGCCTTCTGAGGTAACAAAGGCAAAAGACAAAGTAAGGTAAGAAATTTGCTCCTTGTTTAAAAATAACCATCACCTTTCAATCAAATCTGGGTATATATGTATTTCTCAGAAGACATTTCTAAGTTTGTGTAACTACTGAACCCTAGTACACCTAATTTTACAGTGTAGGGCTTTTAAAAAATATTTATTATATAAAGTTAATAAATATATAATAGAACACTTACAAAATAACTAGAAACCAGGCATTACTTCACCACCCTAAACTAATACTTGCATTCCATTCGGCCCACTGCCTTTTGTTCCCATATAAGAATATAATTTAACTTCGCTGGAATTAAGGTACATGCAGTTTTATGAACTGTTTCTTCACTAAGGAGCACTGTCATGATGCTACATGTGTAACTGAAACTACGTCATGTAGAACAATCGTTGGCATTTGATAAACACATTAATTTCACCTCACCAGTGTGTTTTTAGACAAGGATAATTTAGCATGCACCAGGTACCTACCAGGTGTAACTCCTCAGCAGTCAGCCTGCTTACCAGCTGCTGAAATAACATCCTCTGAGTTGATTTGTTCTCCTCTGGACTTTGTAACATCCAGCTCTCAGTGCCCAACGTGCTACTCGCTGGGAGAGACCACTGGCTTGCCGTGCCTTTTAGAAAAATTCTGACTGGTTTTTGAAAATGTCTCTGATGCATGGCCAAGGGCTCTAGGGTGACCGTCCATGTTTCTTGAGTCTCTTTGCCTGTTGGAAATAAGGAATATTAAGATTCTAATGTAATCGTTACTAAAAACAGATTTAATAGTAAGAAGAAAAAAATGAGACTGTCCGTGTGGTCCGAGTATCGTCACTTCGCGCTTCATCCCTCATCCCATGGCCCACAGAGCAGCAGAGCAGGTGCATTTTGTTCTACAGGAACAGCTACATATGAATGGAATCACAAGGGTCCAACTAAATGTCAGAACTTCCCAATAATTATGCCTTAGAAATAAGTGTTCAAGCAATACTCATGAGTTATAAAAAAGACAACACTGCTTAAATCTGTAAAATACAGTGTATCACATCTTAGAAGAATGTTGAATTCTAAAGATTATGTATGACAAAACTGCTTAAACAAAACTACTCTTGAAATTTCCTTAAACTGCACGCAATGTATGTAACATAGTTTTACGTATACATCTCTACAGAGTAGGACTTTTGTGTGGATATGGGATTCAGAAGTGAGATTCACTCTACAGATCATACAGTAAACTTACGAAGAGTCTAACATGCTGGCTCTTCCTGGTAACAGGCACCAATTTCAGAGGCTGTTCACTAATTTGTTATTTCTTCTCTTAATCAATCACTGCTTCTCTATGGTCTTCCATTTATCAGTCTCTTCTATGAGGCAGGAAATCCTACCACCCCTTTACTTGGGCACCTGAACACTATTATCCTTCTTTTCAACAGCTGGGAAATTCTTTAAAAATGACTCACTAGTTCTTTTTAAAGGTGGGCTGGCAGATACACTGAGCCCATGTTCAACGCTTTCCTGTGGTACCTGATTCTGCACAGACACCTTCTAATTACAAGCATTAATGGAGTGCCTAGGCTGTTGGAAACTCTAAAGAAAAGCATGGGCTTGCCTTGAAGAAATCAATGTACCTGAGACCATAAAACCCCCCAAAGAGTATTTGCTTACCTTCAACAGGGAGAAATAACGTTCCTTCCATCCGTGGAAATGAGGCTTCATAGGCAGATTTATAGAGCAAACAGTTCAAAGTAGCATCAGGTGGCAGAGTTGAAATCCATGAAGAGAGGGGAGATTCACTTGCCAGCTTTTTTTCACTACCAAGCAGTCTTTTCCCAGCTTTAGTACAATCCTGGCTGAAAGTCTCGGATGGTAAGATAGTGCCTCCGACAAGGTGGAGCAGTTCGCACACTGTCCAGTACCCACGGTGGTCCGGGGATTCCCACAACTGAAATAAAAATTACAAAGAAACTCAGGTGGTTATAAATGAGGCATCCATAAATAAAGCTTGCGGAGAGCAGGAAAAAGTAGACATCTACATTAAAGGATCGAATTACTCAATTATTGTATTTATTAAGCCACACACAAACGGTCAGTATCCTATTACCGTACAGCCTGCTCTCACTACAGCCCTTGTCAACTCTTGCCTAGACTCTTACTGTACAGCCTCTCCAGTCTGTGTCCTGCCTCTCATCTGTCCTCTATGTTGCTCCAAGTATTCTTTTTTTTTATAAAGATTTTTATTTATTTATTTGACAGAGAGAGACACAGCGAGAGAGGGAACACAAGCAGGGGGAGTGGGAGAGGGAGAAGCAGGCTCCCCGCAGAGCAGGGAGCCCGATGCGGGACTCGATCCCAGTACCCTGGGATCATGACCTGAGCCGAAGGCAGTCGCTTAACCAACTGAGCCACCCAGGCGCCCTGCTCCAAGTATTCTTGCAAATCATGAATCTGATCGTGCTACTTCTCTAAAAACTTTCAAGGGCTTCCCACTGCCTGCACGATAAAGTAACTCTTGGGGATAGCCCAGCCCTAAACAACCTTTCCAAACACATTATCTGTCCCTCACCCACTGCTACCTTCCAGGACACTGAACCATTTACTGTTTCCTGAACATGCCATACTTTATCTTCCATGCTTTGGTTCATGCTGTTTCCCATGCTTTCCCCTTCTTCTCCAACTTGGGTAATCTAGCTCAAATCCTGCTTTCTCTGTAAAAGCCAGTCTTTATTTCCTCACACACAGACAACTGTTCATTCAACTTTTTTTTTTTTTAAATTTGAGAGAGACAGAATGAGAGAGAGAGCACAAGCAGGGGGAAGAAGCAGGGGGAAGGAGCAGAGGGAGAAGCAGACTCCCTGCTGAGCAGGGAGCCTGATGCAGGACTCGATCCTGGGACTCCAGGATCATGACCTGAGCCGAAGGCAGTCACTTAACCAACTGAGCCACCCAGGCGCCCCATTTAACCTTCTTTTAACAAACTTTTATTTATTTATTTTTTATAAGAATTGTCCTTTTATTTAAGATTTTACTTATTTTTTTGACTGAGAAAGACACAGCGAGAGAGCGAACACAAGCAGGGCAAGTGGGAGAGGGAGAACAGGCTTCCCGCGGAGCAGGGAGCCCAAAGCGGGCTTGATCCTAGGACCCTGGGATCATGACCCAAGCCAAAGGCAGCCGCTTAACGACTGAGCCATCCAGGCACCCCTTAACAAACTTTTACTGAGCAACCTTTATATGCCATGAATTAGCAAGACCTAGTCTCAGTCTTCTAGAATCTTAAAGTTGGGGGTAGAGTAAAACCGCAATAATGTGAAATGTTTAACTCAGCATCACAATATAACATGACAATATTTAAGTAGTATAGGAACATGATGGAAGAGCGTCTACCCCGAAATACAATTATGCTGGTTTGCCTACTCCACAGGAGTTAACAATTATAGATCATAAATTGGTATGGAATGTGAGGTCTTCAAAGTCATCTCCAAACTTTTCATATATTCAAGTTCAAAAAGGGGCATAAGAGTACCCAAGGTCACAGCAAGGCAAGAACAGACCAGTCCAAGAACCAAGAACTATCTTGGATAGTGCTTTTAAAATGAGGGTCATGACCCTTTGGTGGACTCAGATGGATCCTTTGATGGATCAACTGACTGGCTCATGACTGGCATCAAAAAAAAAAAAAAACAGAATAGAAAATATCAGAGCACAACAGAAGATATCTCATGTAGTGAAGATAAACAAAATATTGTAAAACTTTTGTTCCAGTTATGCATGCCAGTTTGGAAATTAATCAATTAAAATTTGCTGTTACCATCCATATGTCCATGCCTATGTTCACTGCTATGGGGGAAAACAGTAAGCTAGTTCATATACCATAGATCCTGATTAGGATTTTTTGCCAAAGGGAAACAAAAAATTTGTTGAAATAGTCAGATATTCTGGCTAGAGGACAGCTAGGGAAAAAAAAATCTGCTTATCAGTTGAAAGGTAAAGCTTCAATAAGAGTTGAAAAAGACATCAACTTTTGATGAGAATATATGCACATGATTAAAAAACAATAACACAATCACTATATAGAGTATGGTCACATTTTTCATTTTTATGCATATTACAGATTGAGAGACAAGTCTTAGTGATAAGTTTCAAATCTGGAGATTTATAGATGTCCACAAAACTATAAATTCAGGGGCACCTGGTTGGCTCGGTCAGTAGAACATGGGACTCTTGATGTCAGGGTTAAGTTCGAGCCCCACGTTGGGTGTAGCGATTACTTAAAAAATAAATAAAATCTTAAAAAAAAAAAAAAAAGACTATAATCTCCAAAACAGCAGGAACTACATCTGTCTGATTCACTGATACATCCAGCACCCAGCAGATATGTAATAAATATGGCTGAATAAATCAGGTATAAAGTCAAAAGCATGCCAGTGGTCTTCTATGCTCCCTTCTATCCTGTAAGAGTTCTGTGCTTGGATCCCTCCTCCCCCAGTCTGAGTCCAGGTTCTGTTTCTTCCAGTTCTGTTTCCCAGACTGTGAGCTCCAAAAGATAGGACCTGGATTTTCTCTCCTTCCCTTCTCTCTACCCCTGTAGTGAGAGCTCTCCAAGGACTAACCTAAAGCTCCCTTTTGTCTCCTCAGTGTGGCTGGGCAGAGGCTTTTTGAATAGGAAAAGATGAATCTTCACCAGAAAAAAAAAAACAACAGAAAAGCTTGTTTGATGGGCATTTTCTTAGGGTAAACAACATAGCAGATGGGAGAAGGGAAGCCTCAGAGAAGACCCACCCCTCAGATGGTGGAATGTCAGAACTGGAAGAGATCTTTAAGAAGATACTGTCAATCTACTTATTGTAATACTATTCCAAAAAAAGAAAAGGTAGAAGAATCTGCAAGGCCCATGTGCCAAGATTTCTTTCTAGCCAGTATTTGATATAATTCCAGAATAAAGTCTTTGGTGTGATTTGGTATCAATTACCCCAAATCAAGCAGTTACGTGTTGTGTACTATGTCCAATACTTGATTTGCTGCCTTAACAAATTTTAAGTTCTAGGATTCCATTTTCTCCATCAAATGTTCACAATCCCCTTAAACACCTTTGTTCTTTCCCTTTCTTTGACAAGCCACTGCTGCCTTATTTTTTTTATTTTTTATTTTTTTTTATATTTTATTTATTTGACACAGAGAAAGAGATAGCAAGAGAGAGAGAAAGAGAGAAAGAGCACAAGCAGGGGGAGCAGCAGGCAGAGGGAGAAGCAGGCTTCCTGCATGAGCAGGGAGCCCGATGCGGGGCTCGAGCCGAGGACTCTGGAATCATGACCTGAGCTGAAAGCAGTGGTTTAACCAACTGAGCCACCCAGGCGCCCCACTGCTGCCTTATTTTACATTTACCATTTCTGGGCTTTGAATGTGAAAGCATGTTGGAAATTTTAACAGTGTATATCATTTTTTAAGTACCTGCTCCTTTTCCATTTGTAATCTTGCAATTTAACCCACTCCTAGTTTAGCTACATGTGTTTCCAAGAAGTGGAATCACATCTTTTACCTGGTTAAGCCATTGCTCATCAATTAGAAGAAAATCCGCACTTTTACTGCCTAGGTCCTATAGACATGTGCTTTCTGAAACAAACTAAGCTCCTTTCCAGTTCAAGTATTTATACCTGCTCTTTTCTGGAATGTTCTTTCCCAACCTTCCTGTTCCTCCTCCTTCATCTCCTCTGCTCATAAAGCTCGCCCACCCCACCCTTCTACCTCCTCTTGCTCACCTGTTTATTCGTATCTGTTTAATGTAGCTTCCTCACTAGAAGGTAAACCACCTCAGCTGACCACCACGCCCTCCGCAACTTTAACAGAGTAGGCAGTTGGTGCAATGGCTTCTCAATGACTATTTGTTAATTAAATGAAGGTGAGAGGAAGAAAATAGTGAGGGTAAAAATACATACTTATTGGGCTCCTGGGGGGCTCAGTCTCTGCCTTTGGCTCAGGTCATGATCTCAGGGTCCTGGCACTGAGCCCCGCACTGGGCTCCCTGCTCAGCGGGGAGTCTGCTTCTCCCTCCGCTCCTTCCCCCACCCGTTCTCTCTCTCTC